>NC_059304.1:14138892-14158892 GCF_017591435.1 Portunus trituberculatus
TGCACACACACACACACACACACACACACACACACAGAGAGAGAGAGAGAGAGAGAGAGAGAGAGAAGCCTTACGGATGCTGCACCACCCACTGCCAGACGTACAACGCTCATCACCATCATCACCATAATCACCACCAAGACATCCACTCCAATACCACAAATCCTGTATTGAACGCAGACCCCTCACTTGACCTCCCATCTCCTTGTGGCTAGGTGAGGGGAGCCGCAAGCCACTCCCGCCGGTCAACGAGGGGAAAGAGGGGAGTAAGACACTTTACCGAGGACTCGTGGCAGCGCGGGCGAGGTAGTGAGGCCCTGGGAAGGTTGGTGGCGGTCTCTGGCGATCAATTCTGTGTTCCTTTTCACCTTCAATGAGCTGTGTTCCACTTCTGAAGATTTCTACAGACCCATACACACATCCACGTAACCCCCGCAAGTGTCCCGGCAGCCATGGTGAGTACTCGTAGCCTGCAATGCGTAGATAAGGCAGGTCATGATGAAGCTTCGAACAGTGCTCACTCAGCTGAAATCACAGGTACAGTTTGGGGTTCACTTGTTGGTTGATGGAATAGAATGGTAGGCAGGGTCCGGGTCCGGGAGGTGTGTGTGGGGATGGATGGCTGGTGTGTGTGTGTGTGTGTGTGTGTGTGTGTGTGTGTGTGTGTGTAGGAGAGGAGGGGTCGGTGTGCAAGGGCAGAGTAGCTATGACTGAAGGCAGGAGTCAGTGTGTTTACGTAGCTTTTTTTCTTTTTTTCATTTTTTGGCGTGAGTCTGTGTATTCTGGTGTCATTAATTCCCTCTGTTTCGTATACGTGATGTGACTCTTCCCTGCTCCTCTTCCTCCCCCTCTTCCTCCTCCTCCTCCTCCTCCTCCTCCTCCTCCTCCTCCTCCTCCTCCTAACCTCTCTTCCTCCTGACCTTTGTTTGTTTGTTTTAACAATCGTCTTTCTTATGTGATGGCAGATATGGTGGGAATGTGTGTGTGTGTGTGTGTGTGTGTGTGTGTGTGTGTGTGTGTGTGCGCGCACGTGCATGTTTTATTTTTTTTGACGTGAGGATAAGACAGACAGACAGATAGACAGAGACAGAGAGAGAGAGAGAGAGAGAGAGAGAGAGAGAGAGAGAGAGAGAGAGAGAGAGAGAGAAACAGTTACAGTCACACCCACGGCCTGACACTGACAACTTTTTTCATGAGGCGAGTCACTGCGCCGCTTGGGTCGTGAGGTAACATGACATGACGCAACACGACACTACACGGCACAACCCGGGACGACTCCAACCCCCGCGTGATGAACTGCACTTGTCACGAACGTGCAAATGGAGAGAGCAAACAGAGCGCATCGCATCAATGGGAGCGTCAACACAGCTCAATTAACACAAAAATAAAAGGACAACGAAGCATATTAGCGCGGACAAGAGCAGACTAACGAAGTGTGCTCACAATAAAGGACACAAAAATAGCTACAGGTTCGTAATACAATCAGATGGTGCCCTCGATACCGCGATGTTCGGTTTGCCATGACCAGACACTTCCCACGCAGATTAACACCTGTCATTTTTTTTTTCTCTTTTTTCGTGTTATTGCAGTGTGTGTGTGTGTGTGTGTGTGTGTGTGTGTGTGTGTGTGTGTGTGTGTGTGTGTGTGTGTGTGTGTGTGTGTGTGTGTGTGTGTGTGTGTGTGTGTTAATGTAATACTGTGTTAATGTTTATTTTTTAATCATCAAACCGGTGTGTTCTCGTAAAAAGAGTTGCTTTTTTTTTTTATTCTGCACACTGAGCTTATTTCTCTGGATCAACATTTTTCTGTATTGTTTTATTCATGTAATTGAGCTTTATCTTCATATTTTCATTCTTGTTTTTTTTTTCTTAGTAATAACTTAGAATCATTGTTAAACTATAAATGAACTGAAGGAAAAATCACAGAAAACAAGAACAATGCCCACAGGAATTCATTAAAAGTAGCTGAGATAAGAAACCAATAGGATTCAGATTATTATGTTTACTCCTCATTACATTCAGTTTCTCAATATTTTTCTTTCACACCCCGACAGCTGTCTTAAGGAAAGCTTACACTTACCCCCATAACAAGTTGGGACCGTCACCGGTTTGTTGCATGGCCACACTAGTATCTAATAACACTGCCAAACAACATCTCAAAACGCTTATTAGCACAGAAAATTTTTCACTACGAATACATGCAGAAATTCGTGTTACACCCTGTATTAACTGCCTCGCCTGCCATTGTCCTCAGCATCATGTCCCACACTCGCTCCTCGGGGCATAATCAAAATTTTTATCACTCCCCATCGCCTTCCGGGGAGAGGGTAAGGAACCAGTCGCGGCGCAACACTTTCTGGGAGACATTACCTCTCCGACATTACTATTACCGCTATTACGCATCACTTCCATGGCTTATAAAGACTTTTACCCTTTCAGTAAGTGTCCTCCTGCAGCTTGGAGATAATGCTATGTAATATCTGGCATCAGGGAGAGGAAGAAAGAACAAGTCTAATATAACGAGATAAAAGGAAAAGAAGTGAAATCTTTTACCTTTTCAGTAAGTGCCCACCTTCAGTTTAAAGATGTTATGCAATGTCTGGCAGCAGGGAAAGGAAAAAAAATAACGAAGCTAGGAGAAAGAGATAAAAGGGAAGGGGGAAAATCTAAGTTAGCATAAAGAGATAAAAACCCCACCGTGCTACTTTCTCGTTAGCAGGGATACAGTTCTCTCGGGAAAGGATCTCAGCTCTTTTAGTCGCCCATTACGATGTGCGTGGAATCCGTAAGCAGACACTCTGAATCCCCTGATATACGTAACACCGGCAGTAATTGTCGGCATTGTTGTCTTGGCAGCAGGAATTATGCCACTGATGATAACAAAAGCGGCACTCTTGTTCTTACTTAGAGTTAATATTTTAGACTACGTAACTAATGAATACCTAACACAGAAAATAATCATAATAAATATTACAGCAAAAGGGAAGCAATTCAAGCAGAGAAACTCAAAAACTAAATGGTTTATAAGTTATTGTGCTATTGATGATGATGATGATGAGGAGGAGGAGGAGGAGAAGAAGGAGGAAGAGGAGAAAACAACAATAACAGTAGCAACACAAGAACAACAACAAAAGCAAGAGAAGTAGTAGTAGTAGTAGTAGTAGTAGTAGTAGTAGTAGTAGTAGTAGTAGTAGTAGTAGTAGTAGTAGTAGAATTAGTAGTAGTAGTAGAATTAGTAGTTGTTGTAACAGTATACCACTATTACAAAATGTCAAGGCCAAAATTCAAACACACTGCACTGTACCAAGGTGGAATTTAAATTTCTACATTTTATTCTACACCAGTCTTTTATTTATTCTTTTAATGTTTGCTTTTCATTTGCGAGCGGAGAATAATATTTGCACAATGATGAGCTGTGTAGGTGTTCTCTCTCTCTCTCTCTCTCTCTCTCTCTCTCTCTCTCTCTCTCTCTCTCTCTCTCTCTCTCTCTCTCTCTCTCTCTCTCTCTCTCTCCTGTTCGTTTATCCACTCATGCAAATCAATTAAGTTAGTAAAAAATCTACATGACAATTTTAGAAGAAAATAGAAAACTGGGAGCAAAAACACTGTATCAATCTTACAGATTAAAAAACACAAAGTCAACGTTCACTGACATAAAACTCTCGCTCTTAGATCAACACACGTTTATTAATAAAAAGTCACTCAATGTCAACAAGTCACGGCAAAGTCCCGAGTATTATGTGCACTGCGTCTCGATACCTCTACAAACAATCCAACGAAACGCCCAATAAATCCAACAGTGTGTAAAATGCTGTTTTCTCATCCACATTTCACGGTGTCACCTCTCTATTCATCCTTCACATAGAATAAGGGTCTGGCTTGTGGTAAAAGCGAAGCAGACGAAGGCGATGACGAAGAAGATGACGGCAGCAGTGATGTTTGGCGTGGTGTCATTTTTCATCAGCGGAAAGGAAAATAATGATACAAGAGTTATGTGAAAATAGTTACACAGAAAAGTTAATAAGTACAACTGATAAGCAACAACCTAGTTCACACTCCTTCTTTAGCATTGTGTAATAATGAAGCGTTTAGTAGTTTATTATAAGGAGAATTACATAGAAGTGAATGTATTTGTGTTCCCTTTTCGTCATCCATAACCCTTTATATTTCTCGTTAAGGTACATGAAGTAGTTGAAAATAAGTTGTATTTGATGACGATAATACTTAAATGGCAAACTGTTTGTCATTAAGTTAGTGAATAGTGAAATAAGAAATCAATTAAGTTGTAGTGGAGTTAATATTACAGAACTTTATTTATTGAGGCAGTTATGAGCGATATTAACACGATCTTTCACTCAAAATAGCTAAATCCCAGTGAAGTTAGGAAGAATTAGACTTTGTCATATTTTAGTCTAACAAGGAATTAATTCATTTGTGGATGTATCAAAGTAAATGAAAAAAACATATAGAAGCAAGTAACTTATTTTGGTGCCCTATGCCAGCTGTCCGTCCTACATAAAAAAAAAAAGGATTTTCAGAATTTATCAGAAAAAAAAAATCTAATGTGAACCAGTGAACACAATTGCCTCCCTTTAGCCTCGTGACCTGCAGGCTTGTGACGAGGCGAGCAGCAGGTCTTACTAACTAATATGAGGGAGTAATTAACCTGTAATGAGTCATGATGCTAGTTAAGTCATTGTTAATCTCTCTCTCTCTCTCTCTCTCTCTCTCTCTCTCTCTCTCTCTCTCTCGCCGGTGGTGTTTTTGTCTTATCAATTGTCTCTCCTATATTTCCTCTACCTTTTTCTAAACATAACAAGGGGACAAGATTGACGATACATCTGAAACCTTTCCTTTTCTCATATGCATCGAACACTCCAGCCACTTTTTTGGATCATCTGCCTCCTTAAATCAAAAGAAAGCGTTTATATGCGAGGCTCACAAGAGGAAAATATATAAAAAAAAGAGATTAGATGTAAAAATAAAATCAAATGACAAGAGATTAGATGTAAATATAGACACTGGCTTTATTTTGAACAATCTGAACAATTCCTCCATCATGTTTATCAGAGGCAGCTTCTACTTCATCTAATTTTCCACATACCAACGCGAGGAAGATAAACGAGACTCCGGGAATAATTAGAAATACTTTAGGAATACTTTAGCATAGTTTAAGAATAGTTTCAGTGCTTTATCTGCCTTTTGGCCTTCATCTGACCTTCTTTCTCCCTTCATCTTCTTTATCTTTATCCTTCCTTGTAATCCTCCTCCTCCTCTCCCTTTCTCCCTCTCCCTCTGCCTCCCTCTTTCTCTCTTTCTCCTTTGTCTTACCGTCAAAGGTATTATTATGGTGTCATTATCTCGTTTACTTTCGCTGGCGGGTTAATATATTCCAAAAGAAGGGATTGTTTACATGCTCTGGCGTTACTATTATTAGACGGCATCCTCCTCCTCCTCCTCCTCCTCCTCCTCCTCCTCCTCCTCCTCCTCCTCCTCCTCCTCCTCCTCCTCCTCCTCCTCCTCCTTCTGCTCCTCCTCCTCCTCCTTCTCCTCCTCCTCCTCCTCCTCCTCCTCCTCCTCCTTTTCTTCCTGCTCGACCTTTTTCTTTTCCATCCTAAGCTCAACTCGACCCTGATTTGCATGTGTTTTCTTTGATGTCCCTCGACTGGAATTGTTTTCTGTTATATATGCCTCTCATCTTTCATCTCCTATCCCTCACTCAACTCTCTCTCTCTCTCTCTCTCTCTCTCTCTCTCTCTCTCTCTCTCTCTCTCTCTGTGTAGATTTGATTTTTCTCACAAGCTTCTTTTCTTTTCTTTGTTTCTTTTTACTTGTAACGTATATTTTTTTTCCACAAACTCTGTTTTCGTAACTTTTCTTAATTATATATTTCCTCACATTTTTTCCATTTTTTTCGGGGATTGAAGGGGCTGGAGTGAGGATGGTCGGCCATGCTAACAGGTACCGTTTTTTTTTTTTTTCCGCTCATCCGTTAGCTCGTTTTCTTTACGGTGCATTAGCGGTAATTGGCCGAAACTCAAGCTTGCCTTCCGCCTCCGTGACCCAAATATGCGCGAGTCTGCCCTTGAAAAATTTCTTGCCTCTTACAAAAAATCTAAGAATGTGGGGCTTCTTTCCTTTCTTGTGTTAGTTAAACGAGAAAAAAAAGCGACCAACTTGGGCCAAAAGGGGGTCACAGGAGGTCGAAATTGGCCGTCTGGTTGGTCAGCGAGGATGACGAGGAGAGAGGAACAACTGAGGTGTCCAGATAGGGTGAGAGAAAGTAACGGTGAGGGTGAGTGAATGTTGTAGTATTTCCGTCTTCATAAAATATTTAGTTGAAATGGTTCCCTGCACTCTCTCTCTCTCTCTCTCTCTCTCTCTCTCTCTCTCTCTCTCTCTCTCTCTCTCTCTCTCTCTCTCTCTCTCTCTCTCTCTCTCTCTCTCGTCATTAACATTTTTCAGTCTGGCATCATTAACATTCTTGAGTAATAATAATGACAATGGTGCTGACAAAGGTAGGCATAATAACAATGGCCGTAATAAAAGTATCGTGAATCACGCTACTGAGTTTACTGATAATAATGATCGCGGTAATGGCGGAGATAAGAGTGATCATTATAATGGCGGAGAACAGTCCATTACCGAAGCAGTGACAGTGATGCGGAAATTTCGTTACGGTGGTGATATTGATAAGTGAATTTTATCAACTATCTGCCACATCGGTATTGACATAAATAAATTAGCAAAATGTATCAGCAGGTAATGAAAATGTGATATGGTAAAACTTCTTGTCCCATCCCATAAAAAAAAAAAAGATATCGATTGAAAATTCTATCGCAGTACTAAATTGTGAAAATATAACTCCATCTCGACAGTTTTCATTTAATATTTCTAAGTTATTTTTATGAATTAGGAAAATAGCCATTCAGTAAAAAAAAAAAAAAAAAAGAAAATACACGAGACAAAACTATTCTGCTCTCAAAATAAAACTGCTCCAGATTTTATTTCAACATTAAAATTCCGACTCTATGAATTTCACATTTACTGATTATCTACTGGTTTTAAGAAATGCATTGTAAATATTCATAAATATTATAATATATAGTAATCATTCCCAGTTACAAAATATATGCATTCTACATTTCCCAATACTATTAAAGATATATTCAAAACCAATGCCTTGCTAAACCAGGTGTGACAAAAGGAAAGTTTCCATTCATCACTGAGCTCATTGTCACGCCATTCATCCTCTCCCATAATGGAGAGAATAGGTGTTGTGTGGTCATAGATTTTTTTTCACCAAAAGAGTCTCTCTCTCTCTCTCTCTCTCTCTCTCTCTCTCTCTCTCTTATCCGTTTTTTATTTTTATTTGAGAGAGAGAGAGAGAGAGAGAGAGAGAGAGAGAGAGAGAGAGAGAGAGAGAGAGAGAGAGAGAGAGAGAGAGAGAGAGAGAGAGAGAGAGAGAGAGAGAGAGAGAGAGAGAGAGAGAGAGAGAGAGAGAGAGAGAGAGAGAGAGAGAGAGAGAGAGAGAGAGAGAGAGAGAGAGAGAGAGAGAGAGAGAGAGAGAGAGAGAGAGAGAGAGAGAGAGAGAGAGAGAGAGAGAGAGAGAGAGAGAGAGAGAGAGAGAGAGAGAGAGAGAGAGAGAGAGAGAGAGAGAGAGAGAGAGAGAGAGAGAGAGAGAGAGAGAGAGAGAGAGAGAGAGAGAGAGAGAGAGAGAGAGAGAGAGAGAGAGAGAGAGAGAGAGAGAGAGAGAGAGAGAGAGAGAGAGAGAGAGAGAGAGAGAGAGAGAGAGGGGGGTAGGAATGAGGACAACGTGGGCAGCCAAGCACATAGTGTTGTATGAAGCAGCGGCGGAAAGCAAAGGAGCAAAAATCTCTACGGTTATAGCCCATCGCGTTTCATTATGTTGCTGGCCGAGGAAAACTCTCGCGACCTGTGCACAATATCTCTGGAGGTGGTGAAGTGAAGCGCCGTGCACGATGTGGCGGGTATTATGATGTTTTAAAATATAGCACTACATAATACATAACTTGTGTGAACGTAATATTACAGGCTGCATCTTTAGTGTTATAATAATAAGAGCAATAATGATGAAATAGTGGTGGTGGTGGTACTAGTAGTAGTAGTAGTAGTAGTAGTAGTAGTAGTAGTAGTAGTAGAAGAGTAGTAGTAGTAGTAGTAGTAGTAGTAGTAGTAGTAGTAGTAGTAGTAGTAGTAGTAGTAGTAGTAGTAGTAGTAGTAGTAGTAGTTGTAGTAAGTAGTACATAGTAGTAGTAGTAGTAGTAGTAGTAGCAGCAAGTAGTACATAGTAGTACATAGTAGTAGTAGTAGTAGCAGTAGTTCGAGTAATAGCAGAGGTACTTATGAGGAAAACAATAATAATGATAGTATTGATAGCAGTAACTATAATGACAATGAAAAAAATGATAATAGCACAAATAATAATGATAATAATGATAACAATATTAATAATAATAATAATAACAATAATAATAATAATAATAATACAAATAATAATAATAATAATATAATAATAATAACAATAATAATAATAATAATAATAATAATAACAATAACAATAATGACAATTTTGTTCCGCTGAGAAGCATATTACACTGAAAAAAAAATCCATGTGCAGAGTAGAAGCACACACCGGATTTAATATGAAATTTGTGCTCGTAATAAGATGAATTCCTGAATATCAATTTACTTAATGACCAGCAGACAGACCGACAGTGGGCAGACGGGAGCGCGTTCACCCTCAGCTTGCATTAATTTCGTACTGTAAGGATAATTCCATATATAATTAGCTTAATGACCGGCTCACAAACCTGATTACTCCCATTACTAATTCATTAATGCTCTTAATATCTCACCCTCGTCATTTCTACAAATATAATTACATTTGGATTCGTAGTTTGTTTGATGTTACTTTTAATGTAGATTCTTTGTATTGTCTCTCTAATTAATTCTAGTCTTTCTTGTTTTTCACATTTAATTATATACGCTGATTGTAAAATACTTCAATGTTAACGAGTGTCTTTCATTTGCACCTCTTCTGCCAATATTCATTCTTTTCAACGGTGATTTCTGGCGTCAGTTATTCTATTTATTATCACTTATTTCATGCACTTCAACACATTAATCACTTTCTGAATATCCTTAATTAGCGCATCGTTTGCCCATATCGAACCTCTTCCACGTTAATTCCTACTGTCACTTCTTCTCTTTATTGGTATCTACTTTAACCTCTTTCATTCAATCAACGCATCGATCACTTCAAAGAATACTCAATTAACACATTACGTACCAATAGCGCTCCTTTTTCTATGTCAATCCATGTCCCCTTCTGTTTCATTTACAACCTTAACACAACTTCCCCCGCCACTCATAGCGAACCCACTCCATTACTGACTCGCCTTCTTCATACCAGTACTAAAATTGAGTCGCCCAAGATTAGCACCGTTCATTTCCCTGAGCAACAAAGTAATTACTTCAAGGCAATCAAGTTGTTTCTCTCTCAAAGAATTATTATTTCCGGCCTCTTATTCTACAACGAATTTGAAACACTAACAGGACCGCCAGTCATCAGCCCCACCACTAACCCACCAGCCGTCCCACCAGCCCATTTCATAAGGCTAACTTTCCACTTTTTAATATTACTTTCCAACGAGCCGGTCAAGAATCTATTTTGGCAGGTAATCCGCTTTCTCTCTCTCTCTCTCTCTCTCTCTCTCTCTCTCTCTCTCTCTCTCTCTCTCTCTCTCTCTCTCTCTCTCTCTCTCTCTCCTTCCATTCCTTCCTCCCTATTTCTCCTTCCGTCCTTCCAGTCCCCTTCCTCGTGTGTTTTATGGAAGGTCTTGGGTGATGTGTGTGTGTGTGTGTGTGTGTGTGTGTGTGTGTGTGTGTGTGTGTGTGTGTGTGTGTGTGTGTGTGTGTGTGTGTGTGTGTGTGTGTGTGTGTGTGTGTGTGTGTAAGAGTGTCTATGTGTGTGTTTTCGATCTACGTCTACTTGGCTGTCTATTTGTGTCTAGCTGTGCAGTGAGACAGGGCCAGTTTCCGTCAGTCTCGTCAGGCTGAGGTGCCCTAAGGGAGTTGTTTTGCGCACTCCCGAAATTGTTTACGTGAAGGAGGGCATCTTAGGGGACTCCGCCAGGTAGAGGGACGTGTCTCTAGAGAGGTGTCGCTCCCTGCCATGTTTTTTCAATACATATTATTTTCTCTGCCACTCAGACTTAAGATTCACCTTCTTGCCACGCTCTGGAGGTGGAATACTGATGGAGTGTGGGACAGGCTACGAAAACAGAATGCAAAGGATAAGAAAGAAGAGGAGGAGAGTGTGAGAAAAATGAGAGGACGGAAAGAATCAAGGTTTCTTAAGAGGGAAAAATAAAAATGGATTCACGAGGAAAGTTTGGAAATAAAAAATGTAAGAAGTGGTGACTTGAGGATAATGGTTTGAGGAAAACTGCGGAAAGATAAGCTGCTTTAAAAGAAACTAAATCGACGAGGGAAGTTAATGGGAAAAGATTAAGGTCACTGATGAAAGGTAAATGAAGGTTAATGAAGAGAGACCATATCACAGAACCAGATATGATCGTGAAGTAAATGAGGTTACGAAATCCTGCAAGAACGTGGTAATATCTGCACGAACGTTGGGAAGTGTAGAGGCATTAGACAGCTATAGGAGGAGGTTGGATATATACAATATGATACCAGATAACAAATAAATGATAAAAAATACCGCAGCTCTCAAAAACAATTAGAAGGGATTTTTTTTTTTAACGTGGTATTATCTGCAAGAACGTTGGTAACTGTGGAGACATTAGACAGTCGTAAGAGGAGGTTGGATATATACATCACGATAACAGATGATAAATAAAGAAAAATATACCGCAGCTCTCCAAAAAAAAAATAGAAGGGATGTTTTTTAATGTGCCTTGTGTAATCTTTTGTGCTCTTGTCTTGTAGCAAAAAATGGATAAACTTCAGATAACACAAAGAATTACTTACAGAAGGAGGTACGGCGGGACTTCTCTCTTCAGATTTCGCCTCCTAGACTTTTCTTTCTTCCCTGTAACATAAAAACAAAAGCGTAAAAAAAAATAAAGGAGGAGAAATAAACAAAGAAAAATTATAGAAAGAAAAGAAGAGAATAAAGATAATGTATGCATATATAAGTATGTATGTATGTATGTATGTAGAATCTGCACATAATTCTGCAAGAAATTCATGATATAGAAAATACTGCTTAAAAGGCTTTGGACTTAAATGGGCTGCTGCTTCTATTATACTAGCATTTATTTAAAATGTAGCATAGAAGGCATAAAAAAATGTTTCAAATCTTTCAAACAACATCAACAATTACTACTACTACTATTACTGGTATTACTACTATTACTACTACTACTACTACTACTACTACTACTACTACTACTACTACTAGCATTATCACAACAAACAGCAAATACAACACTCCTAGAACAGTAATATTCTGTGTGTCTGGTGGCAACGTTCTCCCTCCCACACCTACTCGTATATCTGTGGTAAACTTTGGCGTATGATGGGAAAATACGGCCCGGATAAGGAGGCAGCATTCTTTTATCCCGGTGACGGACGAGAAGACACCTGCCTGTTATCAAGAAAACACTGAAGCTGGTGTGGCTTGCGCTCTCCTATTTCTATTTCGTGTCCTCTTTCTCTCCATTTTTTTTTCTTTTTCCTTTCTCTTCTTTCTCTCCACTTTTTCTTTTTCCTTTCTTGTTTTATGTTCATTCATTTCAAATCGGAATTTATCACTTGTATTTTTGTTATTCTTTTTTCTATTTTTTTTTTCTTTCTTTTATTTCATTGCATTTTATTTCATATTTCTATTCTACCATTTGAATTTTGGGTTATGTTAATTTTTCCTCCGTTTTTCTTTTCTTTCTTGGTATGAGGTCATCTCTATGGGAATAAAATTATAATATTTTTTTTTCATTTAACTGTCCATAATAATTTTCCTTTCCTTATATTTATTGCATCATATTTATTGTTTCTATTATTCGCATTTTGTGTCCCGTTCCTTTTTTTCCACATGTTTTTTTTTTCTTTTTAGCTAAATTGTGATCAGTAAAACTATGGAAATAAAGCCACTATATTTTCTCATTCAACTATCAATAAAAGCAAAGACAGATTGCAACTCTTTCATCAAAAACCACTCTACTCTTTTTTTTTTTCTCTCGCTAAAACCCGATTCACTCCTATTCTTTTTTTTTTCGTTTCCTGTTTTTTCATTTCCTTTTTTTCTTTTATCGCATTTTATTTATTGTTTCTATCATTCGTATTTTGTGTCCTGTTCTTTTTTTTTCCTTCATTTTCTTTTTTTAGCTAAAACCAGTAGAACTATAAAAAAAAACCATTATTATTTCTCTCACTCAACTACCAACAAAACAGAGACAGACTGCAACTTTTTCATTAAAACCACTCTTTTTTTTTTTTTTCTTCTAACTAAAACCGATTTATTATATTTTTTCCCGTCAGAAGATTTTGGAGTTTTGTTTACACGAGTTGGTTTTTGTGTCCTATTTTTGTCTTTATTTTTTCCCACCGCCTCCTTTTTATTGGGGGAGTGGAATGGAGGGAGGTTCTGCTGTGGTGCGCCTCCTTTCTTTACTCAGATCACCCTGTATAGTTATTCAGCAGATGTCTTGCCAGTAAGCCCCCAAATCTCCTACTATATTACATGTTATCTCTTTCTATTTCTGTGTTATCTCCCCTCAGCACCACCACCACCACTACCACCTCCCCTCCTCCACCTATTTCGCCTTCTACTCTTTTTTTTTCTTTTCCTAATATTTCCTGTTTTCTTATTCTTACATTTTCTTTTTGTTCTTCTTTCACTCCTTTTCCTTGTTTCTCATCCTCTTCCTCCTCCTCCTCCTCCTCCTCCTATTTTCATCCACCCTCCCACAGTATCTCTTTCTCTTACTGTTTTCATTCTTTCTTCTCATTATCACTGTCCATTCTTCTTTCCTCCTCTTTACATAACTTGTTTGCTATTCTTTTCCTCTCCTTTTATCTTCATTATCATATTATCTTCGTTATCATCTCCACCATTATTCTTCGTATATAAACCCTTTACCTTTTGTTGTTTTAACGCTTGTTTTGTCCCTTTTCCTTTATCCTTCTTCTATTCTTTCTCGTCTTCATTGTTTTTATATTCCCGAGCTATTTTTGCTATTTATTTTACACAGGCGCCGCTCCAGAGTTACTTACCTACATCCTCAACTTGTGACTATTCTTGCCTCGGTGTCCATTCCAGCTCTTTTCTAACCACCACCACCACAACCACCATGACTGTCACTACCACCATCACCACCAACTACACCATCACGACCGCCGCCCCCTTCCCAAATTATCCTGATTTGCATTCGTCCATAAACATAGAGAGAGAGAGAGAGAGAGAGAGAGAGAGAGAGAGAGAGAGAGAGAGAGAGAGAGAGAGAGAGAGAGAGAGAGAGAGAGAGAGAGAGAGAGAGAGAGAGAGAGAGAGAGAGAGAGAGAGAGAGAGAGAGAGAGAGAGAGAGAGAGAGTCTGGCTGTCTCGTCAGAGACTGCAGCAGATCAAACAGTGAACACACACACACACACACACACACACACACACACACACACACACACACACACACACACACACACACACACACAGAGAGAGAGAGAGAGAGAGAGAGAGAGAGAGAGAGAGAGAGAGAGAGAGAGAGAGAGAGAGAGAGAGAGAGAGAGAGAGAGAGAGAGAGAGAGAGAGAGAGAGAGAGAGAGAGAGAGAGAGCAAAACTAAACAAATATAACTCGAACCCACAAAAAAAGTAAATAAAGAACTGTGGAGATTCATTCATGCAAAAAACAAATATCAAGGGCTTTACAAACACAGGCTTTCATGCACAACACAAAGTCGCGCTCGTCTATATATTTCCATCCCGCAATGAAAAAGAAAATGGGAAAAAAAAGGACAGTTGAAACCAAAACCACGAAACGCGCCACTGCTTAAAAAGAACGATGTCAAGTAAACAAGAAAATAAATAAAAATATAAAAAAAAACTTCTCTATATTTCTTGTCATGTATGTTCCTTTTTTTTTATTTTCGTCATTCATTCCTTTATCCCTCTTAACATTTCTTTCCTTTTTTTTCCTTTTTCCTTCATTTATAAGTTTCGTCTGTTTTTTTTTCTTACACAAGTCTATTCCTTTTTTTTTTCTCCCTCTCTTCACTTTACTCCCATTCATTTGACCTTTCCCCATTTCACTTGGTAATTTTTTAACTCTTTCACCAAACTCTCACTTCCGAACGAAACTATTTTTTTTCTGGTGGTTTTCGACCCATTCGAATGAATCTGCACTTCGTTTTCGTCATAAATCAAAACTCTTTTTTTATATCCTTACTCCATCCTCCCTTAAAAACAGTCTATTCTCTCAAAAGTACTGTATTGCAATCAAAACGAAAAAACTACAAAAAACAGACCTAAATGTACCAGAAGAAAATAGTTCTGTTATCACAAAGTACAATAGAAGTAACAGTGCAAAATTTTGACTGTTACTGCTGTGGAAAGTACTCGCCGCCACCGCTGCTCACCGTGGCTATACCAACTTAACCCCTTCAGTACCATGACGCGTTTCCATATTCATTCCGCTTACTATTTGGTGATTTTATACAGCTTTAGAAACTTAAGTGTGGATTAAAATAGTGAAGATTCTGGCCATTAATCTTCTGACCTCCATAGACCCTTGCCAATGTCAATAAAATATGCTCTAATCGTACACAAATCACAAGGTAAAAATGTGTCCCTGTATTGAAAGGGTTAATGAAACTTATCTTTCTAACCTAATCCTAACTTTAATCTTATCTAGCTAACATAATCTTACCTAGCTCACGAAATTTTAAATAAGGTAACCTAGAAGAAGCAACACGCACAACTGATACGTCTTCCTCAGAACAAATCACCATTATCTAACCCATTAAACTAATTCTAACTAAAGCAAATTTATCTAAACCAACTTGCAACACTAAGAAATCACTATGAAGTCGTTACTTTACATGTCTTCGTAAAATCTGCCGATACAGCGGAAATAATCAAAGTGACAGACATTTTCCATAAACTGATTCAAATTCTTTCTACAAAATGTTCTGATTGGCTAGATTTATTATGAAATATTCTTATTGGTCAGTAGCTGCATGCTCAAAACAAAATAACCAGTCACTGTCATTGATTTCGCGCATGCGCAGAAAACATGACAATATGCACACACGAATGAACACACCTAAAGGCGTTCCTCAGTGCCCGTCACTCCATCACAAGTGCGGGTCACCTCATTCCCCCCCAAAAAAAAATGGAAGATCTTTGAAAATTGTTGTCAGCGTTATAAACAATTTGTGACAGGTATGTGTGGGTACAAATTAGTGAGAATAAGAAGCTCTACATGATGAGAAGGGTAAGAAACGCCATGTTGATTACAGTGCAAGACTAAAAGAACACCTTTTCCTTTATTTTCTTCCCACTTCCTCCTTTTCCACTTCACTATACCCTACTTTACCCATTCTCTGTCTCCTCTTGACCTCTTTTCTCCATTTCCTCCTCTTTGTATTCCTTGCATTTAAGTTCCAACTCCTTCACTATAATCTCTCTATTTTAATGTGGTTCCTGGGTCTCAGTCTGATTGGTGTCATGGAAGAATGCGTGGTTGTCAGATCTTAAGGGAAACCGTAAGCTGTCCTTGTGATAAGAGTTGTTGAACAGAAAACAAGTTTCATTCATATAAAATCAATGCATCAATAATCTATAATATGTTTTGAACCCAGGAGCCTCTTTAGAGTAGACAGACTATAGGCCTGTATTCAGAAATGCTTTGCTCTCTCACCACGACTACTTTCCAAGACCACAGAGATGATATGCGGGGTTTTCAAGAGTGTTTCTCAAGTTAGTGATGTAAAAATAATGTCACTCTGCTTCTAAAACTGTAAAACACCTTAAAAAAAACTAGTGTCAAATTGAATAAAGCCTTTTGAAATAGTGAAGATGAAGCACAGAAAAGTTTGAGAATACGGACCACAGACTCACTCGTTTTCTTCTCTCCCTCAGTACGGCTTTGTGAACTACGCCATAGAACAACTGGTGGTGCGGAACTTCGGGGACGACACATGGGAGGAGATCAAGTAAGTTCCTCAGACTGCTAATGAGCGGCTTGTCAAAGGATTAGGAGAAGTTGACTAAGGGAGGGTAGGAGTGTCTGTGAATAGGGAAGTGGGAGCAGTGGACGAGGCTATGTTAGGTGTAGTGTGGCATTGGATATTGGCTTGTTTGCTTGTCCTATGTGTGTGTGTGTGTGTGTGTGTGTGTGTGTGTGTGTGTGTGTGTGTGTGTGTGTGTGTGTGTGTGTGTGTGTGTGTGTGTGTGTGTGTGTGTGTGTGTGTGTGTGTGTGTGTGTGTGTGTGTGTGTAGTAAGAAGTTAGAGATGTATGTCTGTTAACCAGTGTTCCATATCTTTTTTTTTATTTTATTTATACCATGTGGGCTTTTTCACGGGAATTTATGTGCTAAAGGGGATACTTTTTTGTAGTACCTCCTATCTCAAAGCCCACCCTGCTAGGAAACCGTTGCCCCGAGTGAGGAAGCCCAACCTACACTCGGATCGTGGACAGGATTCGAACCCGTGTGCTTGGAGACCCCTCGGACCCCAAAGCACGCATGGTTCTACTGTACCACGGCGGTGTGTGTGTGTGTGTGTGTGTGTGTGTGTGTGTGTGTGTGTGTGTGTGTGTGTGTGTGTGTGTGTGTGTGTGTGTGTGTGTGTGTGTGTGTGTGTGTGTGTGTGTGTGTGTGTGTGTGTGTGTGTGTGTGTGTGCTTACGATCTCTCTCTCTCTCTCTCTCTCTCTCTCTCTCTCTCTCTCTCTCTCTCTGATAATGACCGTAATCACTTATCTTACTAACCCTTTCATTTCTCTCTGAAAAATCTGAATAAACAATAGTAATTTCACTCAATGTTTATCCTTCATGAATGCCAATCTAGTAATCAAGTAAAAGCGCTGCCTTGCATATCTTTTGTAAGGTGCATTAAGATAAGAACAATCTCTTGTCTCTGTCACTCTTGCTTTTCGGGGTGAAATTAATCTTAATCTCATTTCACTAACTGACAGTTCCATTCCCAACTGTTATATACGTACGTGAGCAGTGCTGGTGTGGGGTGAGGAACAATGCACTGCTATTGTTACACAGATGAACCGCCATGGTACAGTGGAAACACACGCGCTTTGGGGGCCGAGGGGTCTCCAAGCGCACGGGTTTGAATCCTAACAACGATCCGAGTGTAGGTAGGGCTTCCTCACTCAGGGTAACGATTCCCTAGCGGGTGAGTTTTCAGATATGATGTAAGTTTTTTACCTCGTTTGGCCCATGAACTCTCATGAAAAAGCATACGTAAAAAAAAAAAAAAACACTGGGAAGCAACGAGTGGAGCATAACAGACGGTTCAATTAGTCACTACGTTATCACAAGACCGGCACCTTGTCTTTTTATTTCACTATCATGTCACTTTCCCTCTTATAACACCAAGCTAATAACATTTCATTCAGTCATCACAATATTTCTTGAACTGCTGCACAAATATCCCTAATTCCCGACGTCGGATATTCTTGGGTTGCCATTGATCGCTAGCTGTTTTAATACGCGACTCGGTATACAGCCAGCCAGCTCGCAAGAGACACACATTCTTAAATTCATATCATAATAAATCTTGAGGTATTGAGTCTTTGTACTGCAAAACATTAATTCCAAGTGTTTCTCCTAACATTAGCCATATGATCTGGTAATACACACTCTACAAAACTGTTATTATAAGCTTAATACTCAAAGTCGCGGTTTCAATGCTCTCGCATTTTTGACTAGTCTCAACTACATGTTTGGTTTGAAACATTTTTTCATATAGTTCAACAGAGAGCACTGTTTCTCTTCTAAATATTACAAAGGAATATATTCTGTAATAATCTTGGTAGAGCAACATTTTTGCGGCCGAAGGCATATCAAACCGAAAAGACTAACTGAACTCGGGAACACCGAGTCCTCTCAAAACACCAAAACAACCCCGCGGCCCGCGGTTGTTTGGAAGCTCGTGTGGAGTAGGGTGACCAGACGTCCCCGGTTTCCGGGACAGTCCCGATTTCAGTGACCTGTCCCCGGCTACTGCTGTCCCCGGTTTTCTGTAACTGAAAGATCACTTGATGCGTTAAAAACTACTCCTTTTGATTATGATAATTATGTCCTTTTATCATTACTCTTTTAGAATGTCAAGAATAAGGAGAAGGCCTTAGTTTCCGTGAAGACGGTGAAGTGTATAGCGGACACATTTTAACAGCTAATGGGTGTTCATGATCTCAGATATTTCATCAGGTAGAGATTTTTTTTTTCTTTGCAACTTGGGTAAATAAGGCGAGAGAAACTTTTGATTGCTGGTTTAGAAATGGTACGAATAGTTTTAGTTTTTCCAGTGCAAAAACACTACATGTTTTTACCTCCCTGAACTGAAAATATCCCCGGAATTTGTCTCAGAAATCTGGTCACCCTAGTGTGGAGTGTTCTTAGAGCTGGAACAGAATGCCGGTTTATACATGTGCTGTACCTGACTGCAATTCTATATCAAAAAAGAAAAACCAAGGTGTGAAAGGATGGACTGTGTTTCCCAGGACCATGCTATCTGCTCAAAGCACTTCATAGATTGGTGCAAAGGACCGTCAGCATCGCATCCAGACCATGAACTGTTTGCCTATAACCGGTGGGGAGCAGGTAGAAACCTGCTTGATGTTGTTTACATACGGAACGGACAATCTTTCACTGAAGTCATACAAGGACATCAAAACATCGTGTTTATTTGATATTCGTCACATTTTCTGGATTTGATTGCTAATTAATTAACTTGAACCAATGAAATGTGCTTGCTTACTGAAAATAATGTAATTCACTCAAGGTGATGAAGTGTCCCAAAACTGAGACCATGAACCAAGCATTTTTGGCTCGTTTTGCCATATTACGTTCTGTGTGCTTGAAGCTGATTAGAGATGTTCCTAATAATTTATTACTTGGTTTGATAGCACATATATGACGTAAAAATTTTTTTCCAGCATACGGAGTTGAATGTGCTAAATCAAGTTATCTGGCGAATCTGGTAGCTTTTCAGCACTTTCCGGCGTCGGGAATTCCTGAAACATATACCAGTCACTCAGTAACACAAAGTGGTAGCCAGGCTCTTGACGCGAAGGACGAGCGGGAATGGTCACTCTGTTGACACGCCCTCCAAAAACACTCCGCTGGTATGAAGGGTATCAGTGGCAAGGGCTCACTAAGTGGACGAGTGTTACAACAGGGAGGGATGAGTGACTCTGTGTGTGTGTGTGTGTGTGTGTGTGTGTGTGTGTGTGTGTGTGTGTGTGTGTGTGTGTGTGTGTGTGTGTGTGTGTGTGTGTGTGTGTGAGAGAGAGAGAGAGAGAGAGAGAGAGAGAGAGAGAGAGAGAGAGAGAGAGAGAGAGAGAGAGAGAGAGAGAGAGAGAGAGAGAGAGAGAGAGAGAGAGAGAGAGAGAGAGAGAGACATATAAAGACAACGACGACGACAAAAAAAAATAAGAGACGGAAACACACACACACGCACACGCACACACACACACACACACACACACACACACACACACACACACACACACACACACACACACACACACACACACACACACACACACACACACACACACACACACACACGCACACGTACACACACACACACAGCCGGCACTAACACAATCAACACTGCATGATGTCCTTTCCTAATTAAGTCATTCCGCCCACAAAGAACGCTACTCACTGGACGCCTGACGACCAACACACATCCACACGAGGGATCATTGAGATTATGGCCATTTAGTTAGAAAATCACCAGACCTCTTAACTTCGACCACAAATCTAATTACTGGTTAGGAAA
>NC_059304.1:14168892-14176392 GCF_017591435.1 Portunus trituberculatus
AGACCTGCCTTGCCTCACAAACACCCTTTACCATAACAACTTCGTCGCTCACACATGAACCACGAGCTTTACAACAGTCTCCCGGGAACAGAACCAACGAGTTCAAGGTTCCTGAGCTTACCCAAGTTTCATCATGGATATCAACGACCTTGTTATGAGATTATAGAGGGAAAAGTGCGTATTGGTGAGTATGTGTGTGTGTAAATGGGGGATGTGTGGTACTCGAAGGGCAGTTTGGTGAGTTTAATATCATTGTAGTCTTAGCAGTGGTGGTGATATAGCAGTGGTAAGAAAGTAAAGATGTTGTATAGTTAAAGAAAGTACTCAGTGTCTTTTTTTCTTAAATCAACGACAAATAGAAAGGAAATTAAGACCAAAAGACTGAAATTGACTGATGTATCTATGTATGTATGCAAATCGGTAGTTTGGCAGGTATGTGTTGAGCATTGTGGGGCAGAACTAGGCCACGTTCCGAGACTGCAGCATCCCCAGCACATTATCACAGTCTGGGAAACACCGTATTAGTGGGGGACACGCTAATGGACAGATAATGCCAGAAACGATGAAAGTAAAATCCTGTCATCCACTTCACTAACTCACTGTAAGGGATAATGACATAAAGCTGGTGATTATCCACGTGCAGGGGCGGGAGGGAAGTATATGTGTCGAATGTATTGAATATGTAAATACGAATTGATAACCCAAAATGAAAGAAATGTGAACAAATTTGGATCAGAAGCATAAAGTGAAAATGTACCTTATTTTTGGGGGGAGGGAAAGGAAAAGAAGAAGGATAGAAGTAAAGGCAGAAAGATATGTAGAAAATAAACCTTCCCACTAAAAAAGAACATGAGAACAAAACGAAAATACAGAACATAAATGGGAAAAAAATGATGAAAATAGAGAATTAAAAAAAAAAAACAGGAACAAGTGAAGACAAAAACCACAAAACCCAGAAAAAAATTAATTCCACCCACAAAAAAAAAAAAAAAACAGATCAAGGAAGAAGAAAACGAAAACCACAAAACCTAAATGGAAAGAAAGGGTGAAAGCGCCCGTTACTTGGCCCAGCGGCTGAGCGTCCTGCACTTAGCGCCTTTGCCTGCAATAAGAGGCAGAGCAGACCACCGTAAACAAACTTAAGCTGACATCTTAACGTAGCGAGGCTCAGGATGGTACAGGTGCGCAGCGGGAGCCTCACCTGTGCCTCTTTCCCTCCCTCAGGTGTTCCCGGCACGGCTATCCTGGAGATGTTCGGTAAAATGTTCTTCAAGTTCTGCCAGGAATCCGGTTATGACACCATCCTGCAGGTCCTCGGTGCCACTGTCGGGGATTTCCTGCAGGTTAGTTCTCCATTGCATCTCACACCAGGTAGAATTGTATCAGGCACAGCTCAGATAAGTATTATCTCAGGCACAGTTTGGGACAATATTCGCAAACGTTTCAGTGCCTCATTTAGATGTTCTTCAATCGGCTCTTGTGGGATACTGGGAGTTTCTAGGGTGTTTATAATGACTGTAGCGTATTCTAAACAGGGTGAAACTGTGAAATGATATGTAATTGCGCTAAAAATTAGATTGAAAGGATTAAAAAGATGTTTATAGTAGTAGTAGTAGTAGTAGTAGTAGTAGTAGTAGTAGTAGTAGTAGTAGTAGTAGTAGTAGTAGTAGTAGTAGTAGTAGTAGTAGTAGTAGTAGTAGCAGTACCAGTAGCAATAACAGTAGCAGTAGCAATAGTACCAAATACAGGTATCAGCAACGACAAAACAATCAACATAATGTACACGTTCTTTTAACACACACACACACACACACACACACACACACACACACACACACACACACACACACACACACACACACACACACACACTCCCATCGTCAAATAATGCATTCCTCTACAACTTCCCTTTGTTGGGCGAGGATTTCCTGAGTATTCCATAATCTGGCAGCGTTTTTCATAGTCCTTCATTCCAGACCTTCTCCTGGAAACACACATAAGGCGTACTCGTTTTATTAAATACGACGACAACTTAGATCTTCTTTGTAATTCATTCTGCTTAGGCTTAAGTAGACTGTAACATAGTACCCCATACGTTTATTCACTACACACACACACACACACACACACACACACACACACACACACACACACACACACACACACACACACACACACACACACACACACACACACACACACACACACACACACACACACATAAAAAAAAGATAACCCTTCCATCGCTAGATACATACTTTCTTTAACCACACACACACACACACACACACACACACACACACACACACACACACACACACACACACACACACACACACACACACACACACACACACACACACACACACACACACACACACACACATTCAATTAACCTTCCACTGCTAGATACATTTTTTTTTCCAACAATGACCTACAACACATCTTTATACACATATTTCTTTTGTAGTGCAGTGTTTCAAACAGTTCTATAGAAAAAAAATTGTCTGTCTATTCCCTCTTTTTTAGCGTCCATACAAACCACTCTTTTTTCATGGTGCTCTAAATGTCAATCCTGTGAATCTGATAGCCTCTGACTTTCGGATACAGGTTATGATTAGACTTTCATGGAATTTATAGCTGTTCTCTTCAATGGGAAAATAGAAATAATAGCAACGTATTGTGTCAATTAAACTTCTCAGATGAAAAGTCGCTGATTTTTATATATTTTTACACGAGACGATAAGTTCCAAAAGATCATAATACAGTGTTTCAATAAGGTTCATGAGATTTCACTACACTATTTCAATAAGTTCCAATGGGTCACACTAGATCGTTTTGATAAGTTCTAAAGGTCCATCCGGATTATAAGGATTTACAGAGAGACTACTAACAACACCAGTGAAGTCCTTGTGTAATAAAGAAATTAAATCCGAAATTCCGATGGGTCACACTAGATCGTTTTGACAAGTTCTAAAGGTCCGTCTGGATTATGAGGACTTACAAAGGAACTACTAACAACACCAGTAAAGTCCTTAGGTGAAATATAATCAAATCCCAAGTTTTAACACTGATAGAACATTACACTGAAGACTATTTCAACAAACTCCAAGAGGGACGACTAGACAAGTAAATTCCTCGATGGAAAGTCCCTAATTTTTACAGTAATTCACAACAAGTTTAATACATTCAAAAGACTATCAAAGATCCAATTCCACAGTCATCCCTTTCGTTTGCTAACTAACCAACAAAACCTACTGAGCCTTTCTAATTGATCAAACACTTACCAACAAGGGGAAGGTTAGGTTCTAACATAAATTCACAACAAATATAATACAATCAAAAGACCACCAAAGATCCAATCCCAGAGTCACTCCTTTCGTTCGCCAACCAACCAACAAAACCTACTGAGCCTTCCTATTTGATCAGGCACTTACCAACAAAGGGAAGGATCTTGGAACGGAGACCTAACAAAACACTCCAACTAACCCAAAGTCCCCAAGATTTAACAAAGAGCGACTACACCAGTAATTGAATTAACTAACCTAACCTAACCTCACCACCACAACAGAACCTGGACGCCCTACACGACCACCTGGCCCTTATCTACCCAGGGATGAAAGCGCCTAGTTTCCGGTGCTCCAAGAGAGAGGAAGACGGCGCTCTCATCCTTCACTACTACTCCGACCGCCCAGGGCTTGAGTACATCGTTATTGGCATCGTCAAGGTGAGGTTCATAAGGGAGGCGGGAGAAGCCCTAGTGATAGAAGAGGCAGAAGGAGATTGAGAAAGAGAAGAAAGAGGGATGATAGTGTTAAGAGGTAGGCAAGGAGAGTATATAGAAGAAGAGGCAGGAAGGGAGTGACGAGGGGAAGAAGGAGGAGGAGGAGTGGTAGTAGGAAGAGGTATAGGAAGGGAAAGCAAAGAGAGTATATAGATGAAGAAGCAGACAGGAAGTGAGGAGGAGAAGAAGGAGAAGGAAGAGGAGTGTTAGTATAAAGAAGTAAGGCAAAGCTAGGAGAGTATACAGTAGGAGAGGCAGAGAGGGAGTGAGGAGGAGGAGAGGAGGAGGAGGAGGAGGAGGAGGAGGAGGAGAAGAAGGAATGGCAGTATGAGGAGGCAGAAAGGGAAAGCATAGAGAGTAAAGAGTTGAGTAATCATAAGGACATAAGAAAAACAAGGATAAAGAAGCAAACCAAAATAAGTATGAAGAGAAGAGATGGGAAAGGAAAACAAGGAGAATACAGAGTCCAGGAGGAAGAAATAGAGGAAAACAACGGAAAAAAATGGAAAACAGAAATGAGTGGACTGGCTGAGAAATGGGAGAAAAAAAAAAGGCAGAGAAAAGGCTGAAAAAAAATAAATAGAAACAATAAAAAAAAATTGAGCTGAAGGAGAAACACAGAGGGTGATGAAGATTAAGAAAAAGAGGGAAAGAAAATGAGGAGGGTATGGAAGTGAGAATGAGGGAGGCGAGTCAATTGAGACATGGAAAAGGGAAAATAGATAGAAATGGATCAAGAAAAGTGAGAAATACAAAAATATTAGGACTAGGTATTGGTGTGAGAGGAGAGAATAGAGAATGAGATAGGTACACAAGAAAGAACGGAGAAAGACAAGAGGAAAAAAGAACGAAAAGGAAAAGATAAGAAGAATAAGAGGGGCAAAGGTGAGTAAAGGTGAGACGAGGAGGAAAAAAGAAACACAAGGAAAAGAAGGAAAGGAAAAGAGAAAGAACTAGACAGGAGAGACGTGTTGAGCAAGAGAGTTGAAAGTTGTGTGTTTGGGACTTTTTTTCTATTTTTCTTCTCTCTCTCTCTCTCTCTCTCTCTCTCTCTCTCTCTCTCTCTCTCTCTCCCCATTTCTTCTCTTGCGGCGGGGAGAAATTATGAGGTAGCGACATATCTAAAGTTCAAAGTTCGTGGTCCACCTCTCGAGTCTCTCTGTCTTCTCCAGACGCAAAACTGAGGGCCAAAAACTAAACCCGACACACACACACACACACACACACACACACACACACACACACACACACACACACACACACACACACACACACACACACACACACACACACACACACACACACACACACACACACACACACAGACCAAGGCTAAAACATGTGCCAAACTTTTTTTTTTTCCTCTCTCCTACTGAATATTTCAAAGTTGACAACACGTTCCCTCAGGCTGCAAATTTTCTCCCCTGCCATGGCGTGACTCGTGCTCTCATCGCCACCTGAGTCCTGTATTAATAAATTCTTGCTCCACTTCGGGAAATCGGATGTAAAAGCGAGGAAAAATAAATTAGTAAAAAGAGAAGAAAAACTCAGGAAGTCAACTCGATATAATGTAGATCAGTGAACTTGTATTTTTCTACATTTTTTTTTTATAGCAACATATCCAGCACGACAAAAAAAAAAAAAGAATAAAAGTTTCGTCCTTTTTGCCAGGCGTATAAATCTACATAAATTTCACGTCCTCACATGCACCAGAACAGACTTAACCCCATTCAGTACTGAGACGCATTGTCACCATACGTTTTGGGTATGATTAGACGATTTTATTTTACATTAGCAAGAGTCTATGGAGTTCAGAAGATTAATGGCCAGTCTTCACTGTTTAAATCCCCACTTAAGTTTTAAGACGAAGGAATTCGTCTAGATATCAGGTGAGAGAGAGAGAGAGAGAGAGAGAGAGAGAGAGAGAGAGAGAGAGAGAGAGAGAGAGAGAGAGAGAGAGAGAGAGAGAGAGAGAGAGAGAGAGAGAGAGAGAGAGAGAGAGAGAGAGAGAGAGAGAGAGAGAGAGAGAGAGAGAGAGAGAGAGAGAGAGAGAGAGAGAGAGAGAGACTCAATGAACTTCTAACGCAGAAATTATAAAGGAATATAGAAAAAAAAACCTACTAAGCAAAGGAAAAGTGTATCAATAGAGGAGTATTTTTACACACACACACACACACACACACACACACACACACACACACACACACACACACACTTCCACATTTCTTCATTTTCAGTACTTCTATTTTTCCCTCTCCTCTCCCTTCCCTCACCTCTCCCTCTCCCCTCTCACTCCCTCGTCATCTTGTGAATTATGGGCAGGCTAACAAAAGACAACATCCATATCAGCAAAACTCTCACGTCCACTATCCCATCACAACCACCACCACCACTACTACCACCACCCTCTTACTCCACACCCGCCATACTTCATCCAATACCCCTCAACGCCCCAGAAACGCTGCCAACGCCCCAGCAGCTTCCATAACGCTCATCTGTCTGTTTGTTGTCCGAGAAAGCAAAGGCGGGAAGCATCTGACAGCTTGACTTCGGTGCACGCTTCATTGAGGAGTGTACGTACGTGTGCTTGTGTGTCTGTCTGCGTGCGTGGTGAAGGGCAGACGTGCAGGCGGGTAAATGCATGCATGATGAACGTCTGACCGTGAATGAAGCAATACACAGAGACGTAACATTGAGAGAAGGCGGAAAGCGAATCATTAAGGAGAAACGCGAATTTAGAGGGAATTTAGAGGGAATAAAGGAGGAAAATGATGTGGTACAGATACAGGATATTGCAGAGGGAAAGATCTACACCGTGTTTCAACTTACGAACGAGAAAACGAAACTGTGGAATGGAAATAGTACAGTAAGAGTTTTGAGTGAAGAAAATATGTTTAGCAAGTTGTATAGAGGTGTGTGTGTGTGTGTGTGTGTGTGTGTGTGTGTGTGTGTGTGTGTGTGTGTGTGTGTGTGTGTGTGTGTGTGTGTGTGTGTGTGTGTGTGTGTGTGTGTGTGTCGGGAGGTACACTGTGATTATATGCGGAGGTGGAGGTAGAGTTGATAAAAAAAAAAGAGGAGGAAGAAGGAGGAGGAGGAGGAGGAGGAGGAGGACGCACGTAATTAGGATGAGGTTGAAATGTGTGTGTGTGTGTGTGTGTGTGTGTGTGTGTGTGTGTGTGTGTGTGTGTGTGTGTGTGTGTGTGTGTGTTTCATTGTTTGATCTGCTGCAGTCTCTGACGAGACAGCCAGACGTTACCCTACGGAACGAGCTCAGAGGTCATTATTTCCGATCTTCGGATAGGCCTGAGACCAGGCACACACCACACACCGGGACAACAAGGTCACAACTCCTCGATTTACATCCCGTACCTACTCACTGCTAGGTGAACAGGGGCTACACGTGAAAGGAGACACACCCAAATATCTCCACCCGGCCGGGGAATCGAACCCCGGTCCTCTGGCTTGTGAAGCCAACGCTTTAACCACTGAGCTACCGGGTGTGTGTGTGTGTGTGTGTGTAATTCACCTCGGTCGCCTACTGGTCACCCAGCCAATCTTCCCCATTACGGAGCGAGCTCAGAGCTCATAGACCGATCTTCGGGTAGGACTGAGACCACAACACACTCCACACACCGGGAAAGCGAGGCCACAACCCCTCGAGTTACATCCCGTACCTATTTACTGTTAGGTGAACAGGGGCTACACATTAAAGAGGC
>NC_059304.1:14181392-14188892 GCF_017591435.1 Portunus trituberculatus
TTCAATTTAAATTATTCCAATCTTCATTTTCCTTCCACTTTCTTTTTTCTCTCTTTCCTCTGATCCTTCCATTAATTTATCCATTTTCCTTCCAGTTTTATCCCGAATCCTTTCATGAATTTTCTCTCTCTCTCTCTCTCTCTCTCTCTCTCTCTCTCTCTCTCTCTCTCTCTCTCTCTCTCTCTCTCTCTCTCTTCCCTCTTTCTTTTTCTAATCTTTTCAAATTCCTCTTTTTTTCCTCCTTCCTTTCCTTTATTTTTTTATTTTATTCTATCTCTCTTCTTCTTCTTTCCTTTCTTTCCACTTTCCTCTCTTCTAGACACTTCTCCCTCTTCCGTATACTGACTCCTTTCTTCAGTCTCTCTCTCTCTCTCTCTCTCTCTCTCTCTCTCTCTCTCTCTCTCTCTCTCATTACTTTTTTCGCCTTTACTTCTTACGTTTCTAGTCATAGTTTGCGTTTCATTAACAAAAATATTCGTAAGACCTCGTATGAAAAAAATAACTAGAGAAAAGAAACGAGAATATAAAGTAGAGCGAATTATGTAAAGAAGGAAGGATAAACAAAATTGATTAATATATTTTCGTTTGCAGTAAATCTCTCTCTCTCTCTCTCTCTCTCTCTCTCTCTCTCTCTCTCTCTCTCTCTCTCTCTCTCTGTTCCCGTCTGCTCCCTTTGTTCTCTTCTGTATTTAGCATTTTTGGTCCCCTTTCCTTAATATCAGCAGCCCAACATCCTTATCCAAATCCCTCCTGGCGGACAAAACCCTTCTTCCCTTCTGGTCTCCCTTCACAGCTCTCTCTCCCTTTGCTTCCTCCCTCTGAGTGGACTTGCCTTCTGCTTCCCTTGTTTAATAACTTCATCCTCCTCTCCTTGTCTAAACATCCCCACTGCTGTATGTAATTCCCGCTCGCTTCATAATCTTCCTTCCTTCTTACCTACACTGTATATCTTCTCTGTTTTACCGCCTTTTTTCTAGCTTTTTTTTTTTTTTAAGCTTTGTATTCTGTTTAATTATGTGTTTGAACTGAGGTGGTTATTCTATTAGTATTTATGTATATTTGGTTATGCTTTATGTTGTTAGTGCTGAGTCAATACGGAGCTTCAAAAGAGGGTTAGATAAAATTATGGATGGGGATGATAAATGGAATTAAATAGCTTTGCTCATACAGGGACTGCCACGTATAGGCCTGACAGTCTCTTGCAGCTTCCCTCAGTTTCTTATTTTCTTGTGTTCTGATGAATTTCCAAGTGTTACATACAATAACAAGCGCCAAATTACCACTGTCTGACAAGAAAAGACATGTGACAATTGACAACAAAAGGAGATAATATTTTAAACCTAGCAGTGTTATTCTCATCGTTAACATTTCCAGCATCAGCATTGTCGTCGTCATTATTATTATTATTACTACTACTATTATTACCATCATCATCTTGCTTGTTTCTATTCCATTAAATCACCCAGTGTTACTCTAATGAAAGAATAAATATCATAAACGTCATGCAAACATTAATTAACAAAGAAATTACAACTGACAACATGAAGCAAAAGTGACCCCATAATTCACACGTTCTAACAAGGGTGGCTATATCTCTGCTCTAACAAACGCATCATAACACCGACAGTAGTCTACACATCACACCTTTCTCTGGCACACTCTGGAACTCCCTATACCTGCTTTTCTATGTCCAACTTCCTATGACTTGATTTCATTTAACCTCTTCAGTACCATAACGTTTCCATATTTATTTCGCTAACTATATGGTGATTTTATACAGCTTCAGAAACTTATGTGAGGACTAGAATAGTGAAGACTCGGTGCATTAATCTTCTGACCTCCATAGACCCTTCCTAATGTAAATAAAATCGTCTTATCTCGTGGTAAAAATGCGTCCCAGTAACTGAAGAGGCTAAGAGGAAGGTTTCAAGACATTTATCCCTTTATTTTTAGCTAACTCTCGGACCTACACGGGGACTGACAAATAAGTGGGCCTTTTAATTTTTCATTTTATATTACCATTGAGCAGCTTTTTCCCTCTAACACGAAAAAGAACCACAATGAACCTCTCTCCTCTCTCCTTCCTCTCCCGCAGGCCGTGTCGGAGCAGCTTCACGATACAGAGGTAGAGGTGGAGATCTTGAAGACTAAAGAGGAGGAAGGACACGTGCAGTTCCTCATTACCGAGAAAGACACACAGACGACTCACAACATCAGCGAATCCAACTACGTGCTGGACATGGACACTGGTAAGGAACACGAGGGAACACAAAAGATATGCACATCCTAACACAGATCTGATAACCTTTTCTGGGAGGTTTGTGAGTTATGTACGCTATTTGATCTAGAGTTAAGAAGGAAGATGGGTAGATAGAGAAGGAGGATGAGGAAGAGGAGAAGAACGAAGGAAAAAATAGGAGAAAAATAAAAGACATAAGAGAAAGGAGAGACTGATTAACGAAAAAAAGAAGGATAAAGAGGTTGAAAAGAGGGAGGGAAGGAAGGAAGAAGAAGGATGGCAGGAACATAAAAGGAGAAACAAGGAAAGAAGAAGAAGAAGAAGAAAAAAAAAAAAGAAAGAAAAGAAAAATAGTAAAAGAAGAAACAAGAAGAAGAGGAGGAAGAATGAGAAGAATGAAAAGAAGGAAGAAAAGTGTGAAAACGAGGAGCAAGAGAAAGAAGAAGAGAGAAGAGAGAGAGAGAGAGAGAGAGAGAGAGAGAGAGAGAGAGAGAGAGAGAGAGAGAGAGAGAGAGAGAGAGAGAGAGAGAGAGAGAGAGAGAGAGAGAGAGAGAGAGAGAGAGAGAGAGAGAAACAGAGGGAGAGTAAGATGACACAAGAAGGAAAAGCTAAAAAAGCAACTGTCAAAGGAAGCCAAATGAGGAGGAGGAGGAGGAGGAGGAGGAGGAGGAGGAGGAGGAGGAGGAGGAGGAGGAGGAGGAGGAGGAGGAGGAGGAGGAGGAGGAGGAGGAGGTGGAGGAGGAGGAGGAGGAGGAGGAGATAAGGCAATGATGGGAGGGAAGATTTTCTGCTTGTATTGAAGAAAAGGAGGACAGATGAAAGAAAAAGAGGATGAGGACAAGAAGGAATAAAGAAAAAAGGAGAAAAAAGAACCAAGAAGAGAACGAGAAAGAAGATGAAAATGAGGATAAGAAAGAAGAAAGCCAGGGAGAAGACGAAGATTATCAAAAGAAGGAGGAGGAGGAAGGAGGAGGAGGAGGAGGAGGAGGAGGAGGAGGAGGAGGAGGAGGAGGAGGAGGAGAAAGTTATTAGAGGTGGAAAGGGAACAGGGGAAAAAATGTACTCGTCAAAAGAAAAAAAAAAAGAGGGGGAAAGAGAGGAAGAAGGACTATAAAGAGAAAGTAAGGTAACATTAGGAAGGAAACTTTTCTGCTGACTCTCGAAAAGGAAAGAGAAAAACAAGGGGAAAAATGGAGGAGGAAGAAATGAGAAAGGAGAGAAGAAAAAGACACGAAACGATAAGAAGGAGAAAGGTAGGAACAAAATAAATGCCGAGAGAGAGAGAGAGAGAGAGAGAGAGAGAGAGAGAGAGAGAGAGAGAGAGAGAGAGAGAGAGAGAGAGAGAGAGAGAGCAAAAACAAGGAATGTATAGAAGTAAAAAGCAGGAAATAAATGCAGAAAAGAGAGAAAAGAAACGAAACAATAGAAGAAGGAATGTACGAGTAAAAAATAGAAAATAAAATAAGAAGAAGAATAAAAGAGAGAAGGAGAGAGAGAGAGAGAGAGAGAGAGAGAGAGAGAGAGAGAGAGAGAGAGAGAGAGAGAGAGAGAGAGAGAGAGAGAGAGAGAGAGAGAGAGAGAGAGAGAGAGAGTCATGCAAGGGAGGATATAAAACTGAGTGGACAGATGATGTAATGATGATATTCGTAAGAGGAGAAGGAAAAGAAAAAGAAGAATAGAAAGGAAAATCAGAAGGTAAAGTCAAGAGAGGGAAAGCAGGAAGAGATCTGAGAGAGTGCGTCGTGTTGGCTCCAGGCACCGTGAGAGAGAGGGATGAAGAGGAGGGGGAAAACAAGAACTGAAACGAAACAAGCTATATTTTTCAATAGAGGGATGAAGAGAAAATGGAAAACAAGAATTGAAACAAAACCAGCTATATTTTTTTTCAAGAGAGGGATGAAGAGAACGTGGAGAACAAGAACTGAAGCTAAGAAATTGAAGAGAGAGATAAAAAGAACGTGGAAAACAAGAATTGAAAGGAAACCAGCTAATATTTTCAAGAGAAGGATGAAGAAAAGATGAAAAACAAGAATTGATACGAAACCATGTAATATTTTCGAGAGAGGGATTTAAAGAAAGGAGAAAATCAGAATTGAAACGAAACCAGCTAAGATTTTCAAGAGAGGGTTGAAGAGAAAGTGGAAAACCAGAATTGAAAGGAAAGCAGTTAAGATTTTCAAGATATAAGACTGAAATAGAAAATAAGAATACTAGGAAAATATTTGAACTTTCCTCCCTCTTCGTTTCTCCTCCATTCCATAAACAAAGCGAAAATTTAATAAGAGAAACAATCAAGAAATTTTCAATATACAGTACATTATACAAGAAAGTAAAATGATAGAATACTAGAGAACACTTAAATCTCCTTACCATACTTATTCAATTCCATGCAAACGGTTCTTTGTCATCCAAATTGCTATTATAGTCACCAGTCTTGCCTTTCCCGCAGATACAGAGAGCAAGGTCAGTGTTAGGACGTTAGAAAATATGCCCATATTTCCTTACCGTTTTCCTCTTCATCTCTTACTCAACAGTTCTTCATCACCCGTATTGCTGTGCTGCGTCTTATGCAATAGTCTCTCCTTCCCTTTCCTGCACATACAGAAAGCAAAATCAATACAGGACTTTACAAAACGCCCAATTTTACCTAACGTTTTCCTTTTTACATTTCGCCCAACAGTTCCTTAATATTCTAAATTGCTATATACGGTATTCACTATAAAAAAAAAACAGCCTTTCTTTCCCTGCACATACATAAAGCAAAATCAACACCAAGACTATACAAAATCCGCTTTTCTCTTACCTTTTTCCTCTTTTAATTAAGCTCAATAGTTTTTTTTTACTATCTGTATTGCTATGTATTGTATTGACTAATCTCTCCTTCCCGTATCCCGAGAGCAAAATCAACACCAGGACTTTACAAATACTCTTTATTTTTACCTAATCTTTCCTCCTTTACATCTTACTCAATAGTTCATTACATTCTATATTTCTATGTATTATTCACTATATAAATAAGTTTCTCTTTCCATGCACATACAGAGAACAAAATCAAGACAGGATTTTACAAAACGCCTTATATTTTTACCTAACGTTTTCCTTTTTATATTTCGCTCAACAGTTCCTTAATATTCTAAATTGTCATGTACCGTTTTCACTTTAAAAAAATTAGTTCCTCTTTCCCTGCATATACAAAGAGAAAAAAATAACACCAAGACTTTACAAAACCTCCCAATTTTTTTCTTAACCTTTTCCTCTTTATGTTTCCCTTAAGAGTTCTTTACATTCTATATTGCTATTTATTGTATTTACTAATCTCTCCTCTCCGTGTCCCCAGAGAGCAAAATTAACACCGGAACTTTACAAAAACGCCCAATTTTACTTAACTTTTTCCTCTTTACATTTCGCTCAACCGTTCTTAACCATCAATAATGCTATGTACTGTATTGATTCGTCTCTCCTTCCCGTTCCCGCAGAGAGCAAGATCAGCCCCAGGACCTTCTGCCAAGTATGTCCCTTCCACCTCATGTTCGACCGAGACCTGCAAGTGCACCAGGCTGGGGACTCCATTTCCCGCGTGCTCCCTTCCGTCAGCTACCCCGGCGCCTCCCTGGAGAAGCTTGTCCAAATCGTGAGTGTGATGGGGCATGTGCATGGTGGTGGTGGTGGTGGTGGTGGTGGTGGTGGTGGTGGTGAGCAGGAGGAAGGAGAGGAGAAGGAGTAGGAGGAGAAGGAGGAAGAGGAGAAGGAGGAAGAGGAGAAGGAGGAGAAAGAAAAGAAGAAGGAGGAAGTTTAAAAAATGGAGGAAGAGGAAGAGGAAGAGGAGGAGGAGGATAAGGGAGAGGAAGAGGAGGAGGAGGAGGCGGAGAAAGAGAACGAGTAGAAGAGAGAGGTGGGAAAAAAAATCAAAAGAATCGCAAGGAGAGAGATAAAAACGAAAATGCAAAACTGTGAACTGGAAGCGCATAGGAAATAGAATAGAAAAATTAATCTAACACTATAACCAAATATAGAAACAAAAAAAAAAAGAGATAAATCATACACACACAGTTACAACACGGAAAACATCAGGAAGGATATACTAGGTGGCTTTTAAAACGATTAACTTTAGCCCAAATGGATATGATACGGATTTAATCTCACGAAGGACGGGAAGGGAAAAGAGAAAGATGGAGAGAGAAAGGTTGGCTGTTCTGCTCCCTCGCCTCACTCCCCCTCAGACACACCGCCAGACAAGGAGGGAAGGGGAGGGAAGGACCGACAAGGCAAGACACCATGAATACAGAAATGAATGCATACATATTTGAGAAAAAAAACACACAAGGAAAAAAGAAAAGAGGGAAGGTGCAGAAGCAAGAGGGAAAAGACCGAGGGGGAAGAGAGAACACGAACAAGGAAAGTAAAAGGAGATACTAGGAATGTTAGAATAAATGAAGAAGTATTTGAGGAGAAAGAGAGAGGCACAAGGAGGGTGGGAAGTAAATAAAGAGCAAAAAGATGAAGAGGAAACATAGAAAAGGAAACTGGAATGAAAAACTCGAAAAAGAACGAGGGGGAAGAAAGAACACGAACAAGGAAAGAAGTAGGAAACACTAGCAATGTTGGAATAAATGCAGAAGTATTTGAGGAGAAAGAGAGGAAGTACTAAGAAAAACAGAGGCAGGAGGAGGAGGAGGAGGAGGAGAAGTAGATAAGGAGGAAAAATATGAAGAGAAAAACAGAAAAGGATATTGGAATGAATGCAAAAGTATTGGAAAGGAATAAAAAACACAAGGAAAATGAAAGCAAATGAAAAGCAATAGAAATGAAAAAAAAAATATGACGAGGAGAGAGAGAGAGAGAGAGAGAGAGAGAGAGAGAGAGAGAGAGAGAGAGAGAGAGAGAGAGAGAGAGAGAGAGAGAGAAGGAGAATCGTATAAATCACAACGAATATTACACTAAACGAAATGAAAATGAACGAATCAGGAAAATCAAATCAAACAATAAAAAAAAAAATAAGACAAATAGAAGAGGACAAAAAATTGAGACACACGAGGCAAGTGACAAAGAAGGAAAAATACAACAAGCATTTTCCCGCATTCTGTTTAGCACGGCAGCTTGATCCTGTTGGCGGTAATACGATTTGAGGGAATAAAAACAAAAGGCTTTCCTGCAGCGGTGTCACGTTGTTGCGCTTAATTGGCATACCAGTGTTACCAGTCCAGACATTCCACCCTTGTGTTGCCTGTGACGATTGCTCTTGTTGTTGTTGTTGTTGTTGT
>NC_059304.1:14193892-14228892 GCF_017591435.1 Portunus trituberculatus
GGATGCGGAGGGAAGGAAAAGAAAAAAAACAAAGAAGGAACAAAATAATAAGAGAAAGAGGAGGATGAAGAGGAGGATGAAGAGGAGGAGGAGGAGGAGGAGGAGGAGGAGGAGAAGGAGGAGGAGGAATGAGGGATTACTGACAGTCTGAATGGGCATGTGAATGATGACGCTAAGTGAATGAGCATTAGAGGTGTGGGTGGACGGGAGAGAGAGAGAGAGAGAGAGAGAGAGAGAGAGAGAGAGAGAGAGAGAGAGAGAGAGAGAGAGAGAGAGAGAGAGAGAGAGAGAGAGAGAGAGAGAGAGAGAGAGAGAGAGAGAGAGAGAGAGAGAGAGAGAGAGAGAGAGAGAGAGAGAGGATGAAGGTGTTTTCTTATACTCCTCTTATCAGTGCAAAAATAAAGGCAGAGAAGGAGGAGGAGGAGGAGGAGGAGGAGGAGGAGGAGGAGGAGGAGGAGGAGGAGGAGGAGGAGGAGGAGGAGGAAGATGGAGAAGGAAGAGCAGAAGGATGTGGATGTGGTGATGGTGATGACGTAATTGCAAGGAAAAAAAGATTGAAAATTGTATACAGTAGAGAATAAACGAAGACAAGGAGAAAAAAGAGGAGAAGGGAGGAAGAGGAACAGTAGATAATAAATAAATGAAGAGGAGAAGAAGCGTAACCAGAGAAGAAGGAAGAAAACAACAGATGCGCAAACAAAGATTGAATTCCAAGACTCAACAAACTCAAAACTTCTTACGTAAATGAGCTTTGTGTTCCTAATTATCTTGCCCTCCTCCTCCTCCTCCTCCTCCTTCTCCTCCTCCTCCTCCTCCTCTTCCACCACCACCACCACCAATACTATCACCCAATAATCTTCTATATCATACTTTTCCTGTATTTTCTGCTTCCTCTTAATTATAAGCCCTCCTCCTCCTCCTCCTCCTCCTCCTCCTCCTCCTCCTCTTACTCCTCCTTCACTACCATCAACACTACTATCAGCTGATAATCTTCTATTTCTTAATTTTTCTCGTCTATTTTTGTACTTCTCCTTCGTTCCCTTCGTAAAATGTTCTCACTCAACATAATAACTTTTATGCGTGCTTCTCCCCCTCCAGACTTCATACCTGCCTCATTAACGTGACGTGCAAGTGTTTACGCTAAGTGGACAAACCCATTAACCCCTTCAGTACTAGGACGCATTTTTACCATGAGTTTTGAGTATGTTTAGACGATGCTATTTACATTACGAAGGGTCAGAAGATTAATGGTCAGAGTTTTCACTATTTTAATCCCCATATAAGTTTCTGAAGCTGTATAAAATCCCAAAATAGTAAGCAGAGTTGATATTAAAGAGCGTCATGGTACTGAAAGGGTTAATGTGTTGAAGTGACCTATACAGAGAATGATGTTAGGATGGAGGATATCGTGCTGTATGTCATCTCTAGCAAGCAAGTGGGCCACTTTTTTTTTTTTATCTTTTGTTGCCATTCGCTGGTTTTCCCTCTTGCATAAAAAATCTATAATCACTTACTACTATAACTTCGGTAACTGTATTTACTTAACTATTAATATACATAACCATCTATTTCTCTAGCAAATTCGCCCTGTCTGTGTTTCGTCTCGCCACTTACTGCACACACACACACACACACACACACACACACACACACACACACACACACACACACACACACACACACACACACACACACACACACACGGAAAGAGAGAGAGAGAGAGAGAGAGAGAGAGAGAGAGAGAGAGAGAGAGAGAGAGAGAGAGAGAGAGAGAGTGAAAGTGGGGGTTGGGAGAGAAATATAGTCCGCTTCGGCCTGCCTGGCTCGCACCCTTCCCTTGATAAGAAGACTATCACTACACACACACACACACACTCACCACCAAAAGTAATACTCTTTCCTTGTATCCTCGCACGTGACACCCGCTGCCTCACGCTTTCAGTAACATTCTCAACTCAACCTCTTCCTTCTCTCCCACACAAAACAATAAATAAATACATAAAATAGAAAAATAACTTAACCTATTGAGTCCCATGACGCGATTTTATATTCATTCTACTTACTATTTGGTGATTTTATACAGCTTCAGAAACTATGTAGGGATTAAAATAGTGAAGACTCTGGCCATTAATCTTCTGACCTCCATAGACTCTTCTAATGTCAATAAAATCGTCTAATCATGCCCAAAACTCTTGGTGAAAAGAAGCGTAACAGTACTGAAGGAGTTAATATTTCACGATATTTCAAGACACCACTTCCTTTTAGTAACCCTTCCGACTATACTTTTTTCAGAGACCAGAACCTTCAGTAAACTCTATGTAAATGAAAACAGCAGACAAAAATTAAACAAAAACAACAAAATCAACAACAACAATGCGCTTCTCCCTTCTTTCTCTCTCTCTCTCTCTCTCTCTCTCTCTCTCTCTCTCTCTCTCTCTCCCCACGGCAGACTTCCTCAACACATGTATTTCGCTCCATCTTCAAGAGAGTAGAGCTCGGAGACTAATTAGAGAAGAAACTCTGGAGGGGAATTATCACCGCGCCCTCGAGCCTCAACACATACCAGAAGGAGGAGGAGAAGAAGGAGGAAGAAGAAGAAAAGGAGGAGCAGAAGATACATACAGTAGCAAAAGTAGTATGTAGATCTACTATGTATATCTCCTACTATTACAATGGCGAGGCAAGTTGTTTCTACACACAGGAAGACAGAAAGGAGGAGGAAAAAATCAGCAGACTTCTCTACTCATTCTGGCAAACAATACGACGGGAGAAGGTGAGAAGAGTAGGCCAAAGTCTGGCGTAACGAGACCTGACGTGGAAGAGGAAGAGGAAGAGGAAGAGGAGGAGGAGAAAGAGAGGGACACCTGAAGGATGCTTGATGGTATACCAAGTCGCCTGAAGGAGCTGAATCTGAGTGAGGAGGGAAAGGAGAAGGAGATATTGACAAGGAGAAGCTAAAAGTCAGGCGAGGAGGCATGGATGGCAGAAAGAGGAGACAAAGACGAGACTGCTGAGATGGAGATGGGAGAGGAGAGAGAGAAGGAAGCGGAGAAGGAGAAGAAGGAGGAGGAGGAGGAGGACGGAAGGAAGATGGCGTTGTTGACGTGCACTGCCACTCAATTGCGTCTGGTGGTGGGAGGTGAGGCGTGTAGGGTCTGTTTTTTGCCTTCTCTGACTCCAGCGAGCATGGTAATGAGGAAAACAAGGGCTGGATGCTGACAAGGGAGAGGTCTATGGCTGCTGTGGTGGTGGTGGTAGCGGTAGTTGTGGCGATGGTGGTGGCAGCTGTTGTTGTTGTGAGAGCGACCTGTCTGTGGATGGTTCGGCTGGTTGGTGGTTGGTGGAAATAAACAAGGTGTGAGATGAATAAGAACAAAAGCGAAAACAAAAGGTAAAGGGATAGGGACTTTTTGGAGATGGTACGTGCTATGGCTTGGTGTGTGTGTGTGTGTGTGTGTGTGTGTGTGTGTGTGTGTGTGTGTGTGTGTGTGTGTGTGTGTGTGTGTGTATGTGGAGATGGCACCTTTTCCTCTTTCCCTCCCGCTGTTCAGTGATTCGTCGCAACACACGCTTGGAGAGGAAGGGAATAGAGAGGAGGGAACGATTAGAGCTGACGCCACTGGGAAATCATGTTCCTCCTCTTCCCTCCCCCGAGACACTTCCCCTTAAGTACTGACGGTGGAGAGAGGGAGAGGGAGAGGGAGAGAGAGAGAGAGAGCCTGAAGGTATGAAGCTGAAATACGTAAGCCTATACTCTACTGATGAGAGGCGTGGTGGGAGAAGAGATGAAGCTACACTGGTAACATGAATAATTGCTAACTGGTCTGGTTCACTTGTAGCTCTTCGTGAAAATAGAAAGAAAAACATGAGCTCGAATTTAGTTTCCTTCTGTGCGGCCTAAAACAGAAAGAAAATATCTGCTATGCGTTTGTTTTCCTTCCTCACAGTCGCTTCAAGAGAAGACTAGAAATACAAATTACCTCCTAAACAAAATACCATTTCATTCCCATTTTCCTTGTATTTCCTGTTGATTATCAAAAATATTATCCTTCTTATTTCTCCCTCCCCTCCCAGGCCAGCCCATCTTATTCTACCTTTCTCATTTTATAACATACGAAATTGAATAAGAAATAAAATAGGAAACCAAATTAACAAAAGATCACTAAAATAAGATAAAAAACATAAAAACAAAATATAAACAAGATTAATAAAGTCTGGAAGGTCTTCACCTCAAACACATCAACAAATCATTGTCAAGTAAAATTACACACGATTTCAACCTGTATCTCTCCCTCGGCCAGGTGCGTCCCCACATGGACCTCACCTTTGAGAACATCCTGTCCCACATTAACACCATCTACGTTCTTTGCGCCTATGAGGGTCTCACCACCGCCAACCGCGATGAGTCCAGCCCCGAACAACGCTGTCTCAGGTTGAAGGTAAGTACATAAGGATTGCACGAGTGAAATTTAACCGGGCAGTAAAAGAAACGTAAAAGAAATCAAAGAATACATAATATATTAATAGGCAAATTAATAAATAACTTAACTGAAGGATTTGAATCTATAGTAAATTTTGGAATAACGAATAAGGAATGAGTTTTTTTTTTTTATGTAAGAGGAGAAACTGGCAAAGTGCAACAAAAGTAAAAGACATTTATCTCTTGCTTTCAGCTAACTTTGGCAATTAAAGAACGTGACCACTAGAGGAAAAATATCTCAAACTAAAACCAAATGTAAACTGAAAAAAAAGCAAAATAAGTTTAAATAATAGAATAAAATAAAGACGTAACATTCCAGAAATTATTGTGTTCCACCGAAATGCAAATGAAGTGACAGGAACAAACTAACACAATACATATAGGAGTGTGAATGCGAAAGGTTATAAAGTAGGGAAAGGTACAGTATTGGAATGAGAGGGAGAAGAGAGTGTCAGGTGGGAAAAACTGCAGGGAAAGTCAAACACAGGATGGGGAAGGGTTGCGAGAGGACCCCAAGTAGGCAGCCAGAATTGGGTGTGAGGGAGAAAGAAGAAAATAGTAAGGAAATTATTATAGAGGGAATAAAAGTGAAGAAATGAATAAGAGTAGTGGTAGTAGTAGTAGTAGTAGTAGTAGTAGTAGTAGTAGTAGTAGTAGTAGTAGTAGTAGTAGTAGTAGTAGTAGTAGTGGTGATGGTGGCTATTGTTGTAGTAGTATTAGTGATGATGGTGGGTATTGTAGTAGTAGTAGTAGTAGTAGTAGTAGTAGTAGTAGTAGTAGTAGTAGTAGTAGTAGTAGTAGTAGTAGTAGTAGTAGTGGTGGTGGTGGTGGTGGTGGTGGTGGTGGTGGTGGTGGTGGTGGTGGTGGTGGTGGTGGTGGTGGTGGTGGTGGTGGTGGTGGTAGTAGTAGCAGTGGTAGTGGTAGTGGTGGTGGTTGTGGTGGTGGTGGTGGTGATTTCTAAGAGATAACCACACGTAACACATACACACACTCTCTCTCTCTCTCTCTCTCCTAGGGCCAGATGATCTACCTTCCTGAGACTGACTTGATGCTGTTTGTGTGCTCGCCCTCCGTCCTCAACCTAGACGACCTGTACCGCCGCGGCCTCTACCTCTCGGACATCCCACTGCACGACGCCACCAGGGACCTCGTGCTCCTTAGCGAGAAGTTCGAGGCAGAGTACGCGCTCACCACCAATCTCGAGATCCTGACCGACAAACTGCAGCAAACCCACCGGGAACTGAAGAGCGAGAGACAGAAAACGGATAAGTGCGTCGCTTTTTCTTCTCATAACTGATTTTTTTTTTATTGTGCTTTCTTCTTTTTCTACCTTTCTCTCCTTCTCTGTCGGTCTCTCTCTCTCTCTCTCTCTCTCTCTCTCTCTCTCTCTCTCTCTCTCTCTCTCTTTTTATTGCGTTTTCTTGTTTTTTCACCTTTCTCTCTGTCTCTGTTGATCTCTCTCTCTCTCTCTCTCTCTCTCTCTCTCTCTCTCTCTCTCTCTCTCATCTAATCAGTGGTAAACTTTTATTTTTTTTCCTCAAAAAATATATCTTGTTTCCTTCGACTTTTCTTTTTTTTTCTATATATTTGTTTCAGAATGGGCAAAGTGTCAATTACACATTTTTTTTTAATTATGTTCGTTCGATATAATGCAGTGAAAGACTTTGATGAATATTTCATATGAGAGGGACTGGGTTGACTCGAGTGAACTAGGGCAAAGTGAGAATGCATGGGTTTATATCAATGTTATTCTTCTTTCCCCTTCAATGGTACCGTCTCTTCTCTCCCTCGGCCTTCCCTCGCGTCGCCCTGTCTTCACTCGCAGGCTGCTCTACTCAGTCCTGCCCATCAGTATTGCCAATGAACTGCGACACAAGAGACCCGTGCCGCCGAGGAGATATGAGGTGGTAACACTACTCTTCTCGGGTGAGCAAACAATTCTGCCTACTTCAGTGTGAGTGTGTGTGTGTGTGTGTGTGTGTGTGTGTGTGTGTGTGTGTGTGTGTGTGAATGAAAACGTATCGAAAACCTGAAAATGAAAACGACATTGACTGATACAATAATGAAACGCAAACTGCTCTGTGAAATGTTATGACCTCCACTCACAGCCTTCAGTCTTTTCCTGTGCGTTGCCATTCAGTTACCTTGTCCGTGACCTAATCTAACCTCACATGACGGCAGGTATCGTTGGCTTCACCGACTACTGCTCCAGACACACAGACATCGCCGGAGCCTCCAAGATTGTACAGATGCTGAACGACCTCTACACCGCCTTTGACGTGCTGACGGACGAAGTCAAGAACCCCAATGTTTACAAGGTGAATGGCCAGACTCTTCTCAGACAAATCCTCAATAAATAAATCTTATACAGACAAAGTAAATATAACAGGCATTGAAGAATATAACAATAAACACAACGTATTTCCCTTACCATTGCTTCTATTTTTTTTTCAGTCATCATGAAACAGGAAAAATCAATTACAATCAGGTATATTTTATCCTCGACGTCAACACGACTCTCATACCATCAATACCACTCACTTTCAATTATTCGTCCCCTACCACTAAAGTTCGCATTCTCAAACACTTCTCCGCTTCACCTCAACTATTTCAAGAGGCTTTATTCACATCTACACGAGTTCTTTTTAGGCGTTTTTACGTTTCTAGAGGCAGAATAACACGATTTCTACATAATTAAATGGAAAAACTCTTGAAAAAGCCGCTAATCATCTCTGTGACCCATGAAAATAGTCGTGGTGAGAGAGCAAAGCGTTTCTGAATACGAATCTAACTACCATTCCACTTGCCCCTCCATTGCACGCTGCGCCGCCAGGTGGAGACGGTGGGGGACAAATACATGGCGGTAAGCGGACTGCCGGAGACTTGCGACCACCACGCCAAGTGCATCGGTAACCTCGCCCTGGATATGATGGACAAGGCAGCGGGTGTCATTGTGGACGGCCAGCGAGTGGTGAGAGAGAGAGAGAGAGAGAGAGAGAGAGAGAGAGAGAGAGAGAGAGAGAGAGAGAGAGAGAGAGAGAGAGAGAGAGAGAGTTAAAAATTGTCGAGTATTTATATGAATGAACTCCAAATAACAAGTTTTATCTTTATTATCTATTGAGAGAGAGAGAGAGAGAGAGAGAGAGAGAGAGAGAGAGAGAGAGAGAGAGAGAGAGAGAGAGAGAGAGAGAAAGGAAGTGTTAACAAGGACATAACTCATCCTTTTCTCTCCTTCCTCTCACCTACCAAACACACACACACACACACACACACACACACACACACACACACACACGGCAGCAAATTACCATCGGCATCCACACTGGCGAGGTGGTGACGGGCGTGATAGGACAGAGGATGCCGCGCTACTGTCTCTTTGGCAACACTGTCAACATCACCTCGAGGACGGAGACTACGGGAGAGAAGGGACGAGTCAACGTATCTGAGGTGTCCTACAGGTGGGTGGGAATGCATGAATGGATCAGGTATTTTAAAGGCGCTGCTACATACAGAAGCTTGGCTATGTACTAACCTAAATAAAATATAAATCATAATAATATCCAACGATGTATTATACGCATCTCGAATCAGTAGGCGCCACCCTTGAATCAGCTGATGCAATGTTACCAATGTAAACTCACAATAAGCCCTATGCATCTCCCTCATCCTAGCCTCTATTAAATCATTATGGCATGGTACTAATTCAGTTTATATTGGGGAAAAAAGTTTTATGGCATCCACTTCCATAGTTTGTCTTAGAAGTGAAAAACAAATATCACGTAGTACTCACACAATACCGCACGCAGCTTCAACATTGAGATGGAGTTAGCTCTTTCACCTCTCGTCACTACCACTCCGCTATTGTTTCTCGCTCCACATGGTCGTTCCTTGGCCATGTCGCTATTTTAAAGTGTTCCACTCACTCTACACGGTTTCGTCCATGTCCTACAGTCATATGGAGAGCGAAACTTACCGATTAATTGTCGTAAATCATGTTTTTTTTCCACGAAACTTGACACCATACACAGACACACACTCGCGAATCTGCTCACACTACTCTCGATGGCTGCTGCGCTCGAAGCCTCGAATCTGGATTCTGATCCTTGACTGTGAACCTTAGATAAAACATAATGGAGAATAATTCTTCTGCGATCGTGAGCTAGGAAGAAAGGAATCCAGAAAGAGCGTTCACAAACAACCATCCTCCAATTTCCAGGTACCTACAGCAACCAGAGAACCAAGATGATGGGTTCACCTTCACCTACCGCGGCCCCGTGCCCATGAAAGGGAGGAAGGAGCCCATGCAGGTGTGGTTCCTCAGCAGACGGAAAGCAGCATGAAGGCACTGAAAGCAAGCTGCTGACCAGGATGGAGGAACAAAGACGAGGACAAAAACTGATGCTTCGCTCGTAAAAACATTCCAACCAAAAATTTAGGTTTTTAATGAATGTTATTGATATTATTGCTATCATTATCATTATTAAAAGAACTTTTTTTTTTGTTTTTTTGCTGTCTATATTTTTCTATGTAGCAACTTTCCACAATTTCTTTTAGCGTGTTCTCATCACCACTGTTTTATACATGGTCATTCAAATCATGTTAGTTTTACCTGAGTTTACATCATTCGCCATTAACCTTGCGTAAAAAACGAAAAAAAAAAAAATATGTATTAGTATGACACGTCTATAGACATGTCTATTTGTGTGGGAGAGACACTGTAATACCATATGAATTGGATATTTACTTTTACAATGTAGCCATTTGTGACTTCATTTGTGATTCATTGTACAAACGGGATTAAATGTTTGCGTAGGTCATTGATCATCGTGTTCCCCCTGTGTTGAAAAGATGCTATTAACGTTTTGTGTTGAGGCGTTTTGTTCTCATATGTATGTGTGTGTGTGTGTGTGTGTGTGTGTGTGTGTGTGTGTGTGTGTGTGTGTGTGTTAATATTCTAAAGGATCTAAATAAAATAAATTATAATATATTCAAGCAGTATCATTTACAACCTATATAAGCTAGATATTTAGTACATGTCTGACCACTTTCCTTCCTCCTCCTACTTAAAAAACTTCCCACTCTCCCACCATAGCTATCATTTTCCACTCCTCTCACACTCTTCCTGGAGGAGACTTTAGCCTAGGGGGTGTGGAGGCGGGAGCCTGGACGTGTGGGAGGCAGCGGCGCTGTGGTTGAAGTCGTGCAGCGAGTGTCAAGTTGACACTTGCAACCAGGGTTGCCAGATAGTAGGCGGGGCTCCCGCCCACTCCCATTAAACTCGTCCAAAACTAGACAATCTATACCCTCTAGAAACCAATAAAAAAAATAGTTCTTTATGATATAACAAAACCAAAACACAGCCCAATACAGCCAAAATAGCCCACCAACCCGCGGAACCAAAATATCCCGCCCACTTGGTTGGAAAGCAGCCCAATTGGGCGGGAAAAGCTGGCAACTCTGCAGTAGTCGCCTGCTCGGTACTCCCCGCTAGGTGACGCAGCATCACTATAGGTAAGATATTTTCCGTTTTCCAACAAGAATGCTCACTAATCCTGACTTTTTCCACCTTTCCTGGTAACCACACTCCTCGAGGCTCGCCAGTGGGTGAGTGTTGTCAGGTGACACTTGATACATGGTGGGCACTGGCTGAAGTGAGACAGCCAGGGAGGTCCCACGGGTCGGATGTCCTTGACATGTCTCGTTCTGTTGGGCAGGACGCGGTAAGCTATTTTAAGTTAGAACACGATGATTTAATTTGTTTCATGGTGTATTGAGTTTATACATGTGTTTGGTACAGTTCCCACAACATTTTACATCTCGTCCCATTTCATGATAGGCTAGATCTGGTGACCTAACCTGCAGGACCCACACCCCTTCATTCATGCCACGTCTTGTCATTAGTAGTAATTATAGTTGTGTGTTGCGGCAACGATGTGCGACTTAGTCGAGTAACGAATTTCGAAATTGCAAAGTCGCAAACATTTTGGAAAAATCGGCACGCAATCCGACATATTATGAAGAAAACTTTGGTTCATAAAGTGTAAGTTTTGATAAACTAGCAGAACACTGCCTTAATCTCATTTCTATACATACATCGCCCTCCACCAAGTAAGGTCTGGAAGAAATACCAAATGAAGGCCTCACATTACTTAGTTTGAGGAAACTGCTGCCTAGCACTGATTTAACAAAATGCTGGAAGATTTTCAGTGATCTATTGCCATCTTATTCTCATTTATTCTGACAATAACACTTAGTACAAGAGGGCATTATCATTAGATATGTTTAGGTATTGGTAATTTTGTTTTAGTTTAGACAAAGAAACACTAAATATTGCAATGTATGACATAGCATGATTTTAATATTACAGGTTTTATATATTTACAGATTTGAGAAATTTATAAGAACTTCGATATTTCCAATGAGTTCAAGTTTATGACTGGGCACATAAATCTGTAGATGATGGAATGTCACGTTTGCCTTGAAAATTATAATGAGGGGAAGCGTCTGCCAAGAACCCTTTACTGTGGACACACTATTTGTACCCAGTGCCTCAACCAGATCATGAAGCACCGTCCCCTAAGATGCCCCTACTGCCGCACTTACCACAGAGGCACAGTCCTCTGCCCATCTGACCTTCCTCTCCATGAAGAACTGGTCAGTGTGTGTGCATGTATCTCATAGCACATGTCTTTAACCTCACTCTTCTACCTTTTTGTCTATGATAATTATTGGATTGCATAATGAATGCTTTATGGAGGATATTATGCATTACACTTACTATTTCATCATTTTCTTTCAGATAGCAAAATTGGCTGAAGAAAAAGAGGGCCATGAGCAAGGCAATGCAGATGATCCTTTAGAGGTTTGGGACATTACTTAAAATTTGTCAGCAGTCTTGCCTTTTCATATAGCACCATTTACATGACATCTTTTTGCTTATATATATCGACTTTCCCTGACATTTCATTATCCTTTGTGTAAGGGATAATTTTTTTTTTTATGTTGCTAATCATTTCAATCTTTCATGCATCGATTGCTACATCATTCTTAATAATTTTCAGCAGCAAATATTCCCCAGTATAACAGTATGAACAGAGCAGGTATTTTGGATAACAGTCAAACATATTACTTGAGATCTTTTCTTTCTTTTCTCTAAAATAAATTACAGTATTCAATAAAACATAAATATTTAGTCTGTGCTGATTATAAATTTCATTCAGACAAATCAGCTCAACGTTCTCAAGTTGAGGGAAGATGTCAAAAAAGCAAGCATAGATGGACACTCCCTGTGGACCCTGCTGCCGGCACAGGGAGGCCAAACACGGCATTCTCGAGTCAGCCTCTTCAGCAACCGCCTCCATCTTCATGCGTTGCAAGATGGAGAACCTCCCTCAGGCCCACAGACAGTACCAGTAAGATGGATCTTGTTGTGCCTTTATAGCTTTGGCAACCTACTTTGAAGAGCTTCTAATATATGATTATTAGTATTTTGTCCTAAAACACAACCTTTCATTCATGATAGCCAGAAGTTTGTTCTTAATGCACTTCAGGTTTAGCTTCTTGTCTTAGCTTGGTTTTTCATTTGTTGCATCATTGAGATTCCACTGTATCTTGTGACAAGTTTTTAGGAAAATCTGAGAAAAATGCTTGTTAAAACATCCACAAATCTAAACCTGATATTTCTATGAAGAACCAGATTCAGGTCCCAAGCACAGTAATAAAAACAAACAAGTCTCACATGTTGTAGCCTCTGTTCACCTGGCAGCAAGTAAATAGTGGATGTAACCTGAGGAGGGTGTGGCCTAAGTGCCTCAGTCTGTGATAATAGAGTAATCTCAGTCCTACCCCAAACCTGGTCACTATGATCTCTGAGCTCTTTCTATAGGATAATGGCTGGTTGAGTAACCAGCAGACAACTGTAGGTGAATGACACTCACACAACATCCCATGATGAAAAAGATTGTACAGGTATTCCTTAAAATAAGACTATAATTGGTTCCTGAAAATCCAATTGTATAACAAACGATCATATAGCAGACTTAAGAATAATGCAAAAAAATTGTAATGTGTTCCAAGACCTCTATATGTGCACCCTAAAACCCACAAAAATCATAAAATATTATATCCATATGTAGTTATTATATATGGATAATAAAGCACGTTAGGTACATAGATAAAATAAAATCGAGAATAAAGCACAAGAATGAGAATTAGAATTAAGAGAAATAAAAATAATATATGTACTTACTCGCACTGTAGTGGTTCTGTTAGTTACCCTCCTCCTCAAAGCTGGAGGGGTCGTTGTCTTAACATTCTCTCTGAGGCAACTCTCGCTCCCTCCCTCCCATCCTCACCACTGTGTACAAATAAAAGGGGTGTCAGTTGAACTGTTGAAAAAATGAGGGTTCAGTGGACTCCCATGCAAGGTGAGCGAATGAATGTGTACTTTGGATATTATAAAAGCAAAACAACTGATCCTACAGCAAAACTAGTTTAGTAAAAGGTGAATGTCGTTACAGGGAAATATTGTATAATGGTGAATCATATAAATGGGACTAACTGTACTAATTTGTAATATCAGTGCTGAATTTTAGTTTGCACTTGACACTAAAAATCTGCAGTCTTATTTAATTGAAGGCTTGTTACTTACAAGGTAATAAATTTTGTACTAGCTATGTGAAAAAATAATATGTTTTTCTTTTATATTTCCAGTATAATGAGATCCAAGATTTGCAGGACGAGGATTTTTGCATCGTGTTTTTTGATGTGTCTTTGAGAGGGAATTACCAAGGCCGTGTGTATATTGTGCTCCTTGACCATGAAGGAAGGACTCGCCAGTTCAAGGCACTCTGTACAGGGCAACTTGGACCATCTTACGTGGGCACTCGCTTTTTAGAGGTTGCACGAAAGAATGGCCATGGAGAACAGATTTGGGGAGGTGATTATGAGAAAAATGACGGCACAGGAGGGGCAGCCTTACCCGGGATGGACCGAGGCAGAAAAAACAAGCAAGATGTGGTGGCAGGTCTTGTGGCAGGGTTCTACTTCACTGGTTATGGGCAAGATCACAGTCCCTCGCAGTTTGGAATATACACCAGAGACTGGCCAGGCTATATAGAAATGTCTTCCCTAGGAAAAGTGATTGGAGGAATGGATGTTATCAACACCATTGTCAGGTTTGACAATATCCAAGAAGCTTTTATCTCTGATTGTGGTCTTCTCTTGTACCACTAAAAATAAAGTCAGTGCCCTTACACACTTAAAAAAAAAAAAAAAAAAAAAATTAAACATCCGCATTAGGATGTTAACTCATCTTCAGTGTCATGCATGTGCTGTCTTAAGATAAATGGTTTTCCTTCTAAAGACAAGTTATGCTCATTATATACAATTACTTAACCACAGGATGTCTGCTGGCACTGCTATTGTGTCACCCATGGGACATAGGAAGTGCACATCAGAAGCCTCATGTACATGAACTTCAAGCTTTTAGGAACTAAATTAACAGTAAGGTTGTTTCATCAATAGAAAATGTACAAGTGTGTACAACATACCTTAAGATGTCAATGTGATAACAAAATATATACATCTGTAAGATTGGGTTCACTGATATTTTCCACTTCTCCTGTCTATTATTTTTCTATTGTGCCTCAAAACATATGAATATGTGTACATTCTTGCCGAGTTAATATCAGTTGTCAGTGTATTAACAGACACCACCCTTCATTTGCAAAAAAAACTGGTCAACACTTACAAACCTCATTATTTGGTGCTAACTTGGCATTGTGTGTAGTCCGCAGTGACCACTTCCTAGTAAATTGAAATATTTAAGAATAGGATACTTGTATATTGCAGCAGTATTTGTATATATTTATACACACATGAATAGTTTATGTATTCTGTCTGAGCTACTGGGTGAGTAACTTCTCAGTTGCAAATGTCAAATTTGTATACAATGGCTGAAAGCTCACAACTTAGCATAGGTAATGTTTTGTAAGAATTTAGATGAGAGGCACACTGAAATTTTGTGTTGTTTGGAGCTTTGAATTATTATTTGAGTTGATGAATTGTTAAACAATATGTTCAATACTCCTCTATAGTGGGTTGTAAATTCAGAATATTCTCCTCACCAAAAAATATGTTTGCAAGAAATTTCAAAATGAGTGTTTTCTACAGAGAATGGAACTGTAAATGTAGAGCAAACATAACCGAATCAAGGGGAGTGCTGGAGCTTCATCATTATTATATCTGTAATCAGTCCTTTAATTCTCCCTTTCATGTACTTTTTGTACTCTTCACAGGCTTTTCTGATCTGTACATATAATGATAATCTTATGTCAACAGGTAATTGTTCCTAGGTAACCATAAGACAGTAAGTGACAGTACATTTTGACCCTTTGGTTGGACAGTGAGTAAAATCACCCAAAACACATGATCTCTTTAAGAACAGATCAAATCAATTGAACTTGTTAGTGCCTGCCTGCATTGGTCTTGCTGATTTAAATAAACTTGGTGTCTGTCAAAGTTCACATTTCACAAAAATTTACTTAAATCATCATGAATAAAGGCAGCAGAAAACTTGAGTATTTCCTTTGTTGTAATGTCAAGAGGACTGTATTGGTGTGCTTTCTCTCATGATTGACACAGTAATAATGTAGAAAGAAAAATTTTCAAAATACAATATTGATAAAAGAATCTGAGATAATCATGTTTTGATCAGGATAAAAAGAAAGCATCAGAGATAACTGTAATTATTTAATCACAAGGCACTGATATATGTATGCAAATATCAAATGCATTTTGTTGAAACATTTCACATAAATGTATTTTGTTGAAACATTTTACATGAATTTAAATACTTTGATGTTAACTCATTAGACTCATTTATATACTTTGATGTTAACTCATTAGACTATTCCCAGTCTACTCACTGCTGAGAACTGGATGTCAGCAGCACTGTCTGGCTGGTGCCTGGATAAGATGGCAACTGCAGCTGATACTTTTCACTCAATTTGTGGGGCACAAAACGTCCTCCTAACACATGATAGCGACCTGCAATACATAGAAAATTGTATGACAGCATAAAAACAGAACTTCCTCTTAGTGTTTTGTCTACCATGAGCCATGGCATGAAGGAGAAATTTACTTTAGTCCACCAATTAACTAATGCACACTCCTATTGTGTATAAACAAAAGAATCTTGGTAGCTTATATTTCTTTTCCATATAAGGTTTTATCAAATTATGTATTATTAGAATTTAATTAATACTTAACATAATCTTTTATACTACACACACACACACACACACACACACACACACACACACACACACACACACACACACACACACACACAGCCCGGTAGCTCAGTGGTTAGAGCGCTGGCTTCACAAGCCAGATGACCGGGGTTCGATTCCCCAGCCAGGTGGAGATATTTGGGTGTGTCTCCTTTCACGTAGCCCTGTTCACCTAGCAGTGAGTAGGTACGGGATGTAAATCGAGGAGTTGTGACCTTGTTGTCCCGTGTGTGGTGTGTGCCTGGTCTCAGACCTATCCCAAGATCGGAAATAATGAGCTCTGAGCTCGTTCCGTAGGGTAACGTCTGCCTGTCTCGTCAGAGACTGCAGCAAATCAAACAGTGAATTACACACACACACACACTAAAGACTAAAGAGGAAAAAGATCTCAGAGTGATCATACAGGAAAATCTGAGTGCCGAAAAACACACAAGCACGATACGTCCAAGGCTGGAATATGCAGCAGTGGTATGGTCTCCGAGCTCTAAAAAGGATATAAGAAAATTGGAAAGGATACAGAAGATTGATACAAAGATGGTGCTGGAATTAAAGGACCTCACATATGAAGAACGACTGAAGGAAATGGGACTGCCAACCTTATTAGACAGAAGAGAATGTGGGGGACCTAATAACAATGTATAAGATAGTAAATGATATTGAAAAGATAGACAAAGAAAACCTGGTACTGTTGACAGAAGATGGAAGGACAAGAGGACATGAAAGGAACATCAGGATGAGGCAGTGTGTGAAGAATATTGGAAGATACAGTTTTCCACACAGAACTTTTAAAAAATGGAATGCATTGGATAATTAAGTTGTTACAGCACATAATGTGCATAATTTTAAGGAAAAATTAGATAAATGAAGATATGGAGACAGGACACTATGAGCCCTGCTCGAACCCTGTACAATACAACTAGGTAAATACACATACACACACACACTGTGTAGTGTAGTGGTTAGCACACTCAGCTCACAACCGAGAGTCCAGGTTTGAGTCTAGGAAAGCAGTGAGGCAAATGGACAAGCCTCTTAATGTGTAACCCCTGTTCACCTAGCAGTAAATAGGTACGGGATGTACCTCGAGGGGTTGTGGCCTCACTTTCCCGGTGCATGGAATGTGTTGTGGTCTCAGTCCTACCCAAAGATCGGTCCATGAGCTCTAAGCTCACTCCGTAATGGGGAAGGCTAGCTGGGTGACCAGCAGGCAACCATGGTGAATTACACTGTACTCTGCACATGCACATATAATACTCATACAGTTACAAACACATTACCATGAAGCTACAACTCTATCTTAAAGAATATTGGAGCACAAACCCTTAAAATGTTTAGCACACAGCTTGGGAGCAGTGAGGGAGACCAACATGTCTGGTGCTAAGGATGGAACATCAGTGGGTGGGCCGTCCTCCACATGCCAACCCGACGGTATGTCAATACTAATGACTGGCACTGTGGTCTATAAAGAGGGTTAACTGCTTATAACATGTGGTAAAATAATCCTGCACTATAATAAAAGATATATTAATAAAATACCATATGAAAACATGCAATCCCTGTACAATTTATGTGCAAACACAATCTTTATTCACTGATCCAATGACAACAGTGATGGCTTGGCAATGCTGTGAGGCAGGACATTTAACTGCTTTGTGAAGGAAATTAGCTGAGGAAACCTTGCATCAGTTATGAAACAAAAAGTACCTTTAGTTCAAGTATACTTCAGGTTAATCAACAAACAATTATATACATACTTGAGAAAGAGTTTCCAGGATGGGTGCAAAGAGTGGCCGTACAGGAGGTTTGAAGCTGAAGCCAAAGAGGGCATCCACAACCAAGCTATATTCTCTGCAATACAGATAAGTAGAATTATAATTTTCCTTGCTTATTTTGCATGTAACGCACAATTTATGGACATGAAAGAATTCAGGTCATAGGAAGGAAGAAATACAAAAGCAAGAAGAGTTCCAGAGTTTACCAGAGAAGGAATGAATGACTTGAGAATATTGGTTAATTCTTGCATTAGAGAAGTGACAGAATATGGATAAGAGCAGACATCACAAAGGGAAACATTCAGTGAGGTCACACTGGCTTTAATTAAAGATAACTTCAAAAGAACCCTGATCCAGTGCTTTAGACTTCACAGGAATTAATCGTTATTTTAGCAAGTGTCTATGCCTCTTTTAGGTATATACTATGTATGAAAATAAATGTACTTAATTACAATAGAAGAGTCAATAGTATAAACTTCAATGAGAAAGAATCACATTGATCATTACTCACTTGTCAAGAGTAGAAAGATCTGGCATTGCCTCAACAAAGGGTATATCATTCATGTGGCACTGCTTCACTAGGTTGTTGAAGAGTGGTTTGTCATTTGACTTGGGGTACAGGATGACTGGTGAAAAACCCATGATTTTCAGGTGTCTGGAGCACACAAGGCCATCTCCACCATTATTTCCAGGACCGCAGCACACCAGTACAGCTTTCCTCTGGTCTGGGCTGTATGTCTGGTTAATTACATACAGCAAATCAGTTCTCTCTCCCTCAAAAGGCATGAAGGTTCCAAAGTGATGAAATTCTAGTGATTACAAGTGCATTTACATCTTGTCTTACAGATCTTACTTACTCAAGAATATAAAGTATAGGCACATATTAAAAACAAACATCCTATAAGAGTCACTTCATACATCCCTCACATTTCTGATACACATAATGAATCATTTACAGATTTCCTGCTGGATTACAATACTTTCTTTCTTCTTATAATCTTTATTTCATTTGTCTACAGAAGCTAAACACTCTATAAGGGACAAAAGTAGAAAACAAAACAATTACTATATTATTCTAAATACAGACATTGCCTTTCAAAACTTTAATAAACACAAGGTCACTGATGGCTTAAGGAATGGATAAAAGTGGCAGTTGTTTAATTCACATGTATTTTTTTTTATTGGAAATAAAAGGTGACTTTTGTAGCTGACAGCAAAAGTGTTACCCACCTCAGCAATGGCATGTGCACAGCTTAGTCCTGCCAGCTCCATCAGTTGGTTCACATTGAACTGATAATCACTGAACAGTTCTAAATCAATATTGATGGCATCCTGCTGGTTCAGGTACCGCACCGTTGCCATTGTTCGGGACACACGATGTTGAGATGGCTGGTGGCTGCTTAAATATAAAATCAATCTTTTACCAATAATTCAGAAATATAGTATATGTATTCAAGTTAAATGACAAGTCTTTCTTATAACTTTATCCCTTTCAATGGGTTTCAAGACACTTATTCTCCATTATTGTACATATTTGATACTGCTATGTGGTTCTCTTCTGACAAAAACATTAAATTTACACAAACACACACACAAATCTATCTGAATACTGTATATATATATATATATATATATATATATATATATATATATATATATATATATATATATATATATATATATATATATATATATATATATATATATATATATATATATATATATATATATATATATATATATATATATATATATATATATATATATATAGAGAGAGAGAGAGAGAGAGAGAGAGAGAGAGAGAGAGAGAGAGAGAGAGAGAGAGATAATAATAATTCTTACATATGGTTGTGGAGAAAAGGTAGAGAGCGTGTTGTGTGTGTAGTGTGGGTCAGCACTTTCTTGACCCTGGTGGCAAGCCTTGCCCCTCCAACATAAATGCTCGGCTTATGAAGGGCAAACATTCACACCTGATGGAAAGGAAAAAAGACTACCAACACTACCTTCTTTGGGGTGATATTCTGAAGACATGTGTGAATGCCATGATATAGGTACAGTAGAAAAGAGGTCCTATTCTTGACTTTTACCTATAATTATTGATAGAATTCTATTTTAGCTTGCATTTCTTCTGCTATGTGATCCTTCTCGTTTTTTTTACCAATTACCATAAAAAGCACTGCAATTCTGGTGAATTTCTTCATAAAAATAACATAACTTAACCTAACCTAATCTAGCCAGGGCTGGTTTCTGCTTCAGCATCCATCGACCCTCTAGCAATCAGTTATAAAACCATAGCAGACTACTACAGGCTACTGCAATAGTACGTGTGTGAATTAACACAAATATATCAGATGGGTGAGAGGAATGCAGTGCCGGGGGTAGGTGCCTGGGTGGTGGTACTGCGTGAGTTAGACCTGTGAGTCTGTTCAAATTTCATAGCGTTATCCAGGTTAAACATTAAATTTCACAGACACATAATACACTACCACGGGCACATAGAAGGCTACCTAGGCATGCAAGAGGTGTGCACAGGGTATAAGACCCAATTCTGCATATTATATAACTGTTGTCTGGCAATCTATCCACATATATCAACTAGAAAGGTAGATCAAAGCGTTACATTCTCATAAAATTTTCAACTCACCTCCGTTTGTAGCGTCTTGAGGAAAGTACTCGCCGTTCTGACTTCAGCTCTATCTGCACATCGTCCGACCCACTCCGCCACCGCCGCTTGTCTGTTTGTTGACATCGGCCTCAGCAGGTGAGCAGAGCACATGTCTCTGCGTACCTCTGTACGAGTATATTCCTTACTGTGTACCAAATGGGAACTGGGGCGGGGTAGCGGGACGGTGGGCGGTGGCATGTTTTCAAGTGACACTTATGGTCCTAATAGAGAGAGAGAGAGAGAGAGCTGGGGGAGGGGGGGAGATTGATGTTCAATGGAGGTGAACTCAGTTGAAAGGAATGGTGGTGACATAAGTAGAAACAAGAGAAGAGTAGGGATGGGGTGTTGTATATGGGAAAGGTATGGCTTGATATATGTCAAGAGTTCTGGTCAATGATAGCATGTCAGGGACTGGCTACTAAAGATCAAACACACGAACCTTAAACACATCCCAATATTTACATCCCTCAATAGAAGAGCTCGTAATGATACCAAGCTTGTTGAACAGTTTTAGTGATCGAGTCACCTAATATGGTGACAATGATGGCTGTATATTTCATTAGAAATTAACTATGAATCTTGAGTGTTCCATTATAAAACAATTTTACTGCATAAGGTTTTTATTACTCTATCAGGTACAAAAATTGAGTGACAGGCACCCTTCTGCTTGCACAGGAATCAACTACTAACTCACAAGATCTACTGGGTGTAATCATGTAATATTTACAAAACCATTATGATTGGCTGTGTTGTGTGGGAGCCAAGACAACTGGCATCCTCCCAAGCTGCCTGAGGTATTGACAACAATCACAAACATTTCTTCTTGGAACAATATAAACTGACTGCAATATCATATTTGAGTAATGGCTAATGGTATGCAGAATGAAATCCACAGAAGAAAATACATATAATAAATACTGTAACATTTTTAGTAAATTGATGAGATCACTATAGCTATTTTCTTGAAGCAAGCAATATTAATATCCAACTTTTTTCATGGCATTTACTTTCCTATTCACATTCAGAGGATAAACATTTCTGTAGAAAATTTATTGATATTTATGTCATGTTATTGCCTTGCCAACGCAAAATATATATGTATAGACATGTATTTTACATACATACATTCACCTGTATTCATTCACATTCATCAGAAAGTGACTGAATAGATCTATGTACAAAAATTAGAGCAACATCCACAATAAAGGAGCTCTATAAGACACTGCATCTCCATCCATACCCTTACATTCACAAGCATTCTTTCTCAACTTCTCGAAATCCAAGAGAAAGAAGGAATTGGTTCCATACTGACCACACTGTGTGATGGTGAGTATCTCACTACATCAGACTCTTCAAATAGAAAAAGAAGAGAAAATGAAAAAAACAACAGCAGAACAAGCATGTCACATCTGCACCATCCATACCTTTCCCCCTCAGAGACACTACCATCAAGACAACTGACAACACATCTGGAAAAATTATATCTGGAAAAAAAAAGTTATCATAGGTATTTTCAAGTCTCATGGTTGACTGTAAATAAGGCTAGTGACAGGTAAATGCAACTTTGCTACATCTGAATATTCTTTCATAATGAACAGCTGAATGTATTCATCAGGAGGGAATACTTTAATGTGTCAGCACATTCTTACTTCATAATGTGCCATGTGGAAAGGCATGCACATTAACAGCATTGACACTAATCTTGATACTGTATGAGTAGCCAAGTAACTCATTAAAATCCTTTCATCCTCTCTGAATCTATGATATATATTTCACTTCCAAAATAGTCCTAAATTTGGATGTGTTTGCTGATGTTGTTGTACACCATAAAACAAATACAAACAACTAAAAAGCAAGTGAAACTAGACCATGATTTACTTTCCATAATTAAATTATGATGACATGATATGATGTGAGCAAATAATTACTATCATACTCTTCCTTCCCTCCCCATCACATTTAGTCTCAGTTGTCAAAGGAGGATGAGCTGGACAGTTTAGCACCGCTGCTGCTGCTGTCTGATGAACTACTCGCAGTTTTTTTCATTCGTCTCTCTGCATCTGGTCGGCTTCCATCACTTGACTGTTCCATTTCTTCCATTCGCTCAGACTTGTTGCTGGAGTGTCCACTCTCACCGGACACTGACGTACGCTTGACACTATCTTCCCGTGATAGGGTTGAGTTCTGGTTAGTGGATGGCTTCTCTTCTTCCTCTTCTTCCTCCTCTTTGTAGGCTTCCTCTTGTGCAACTGTAAATCACAAGCTGCTGAATTTCTCCAAGGCACATCCCATGTTACAGAACTTCACATCCTCTTTCTCAACAACACACATAAAACAATGACAACAACAACAACATATATATACACACACAAAAACACACATGAGTGTGATGAAAAACTCACAACACCTATGATAACACCCATACTTGAATATGCACCAGTGGTGTAGTCTCCACTCATGTGAAAGGATCCAAAGAGCACCTATATAGATAATGCCAGAGATGAAGGACCTTATCTACAGGGAACAGGCGTCTATGTACCGTTGGCTGTTATGTACCACCGGCTTCTATGTACCATCCCTGGCTGCTATGTACCATGCATGGCTGCTATGTACCTCAGATAGTATTAACGCATAAGTACCTTATCACCACAGTGATAATTAAAACGAAAAAATGCAATGAATAAATATAATTTAAAGAGATGTAAAGTGCAATAAGAAACTTTGATTACAGAATTATTATATGCAATTGTATGCAATTTTAATATGTTTATTGCTTGATTTTATTGCTTGACAACTTTTAATTATTGCATGCAATTTTAATATGTTTATGGTTGTGTTTGGATGAAATATGAGAACAAACATTGTATTAACAATGTGCAGCTTGCTAAATTATATTGCTTGACAACTTTTAATTATTGTATGCAATTCTCATGTTTATGGTTTTGTGTTTATGGTTGTGTTGTTTGGATGAAATATGAGAACAAACATTATATTAACAATGTGCAGCTTGCTGAATTTTATTGCTTCACAACTTTTAATAAATGTATACAATTTCAATATGTTTATGGTTTTGTGTTTTATCTCCTTGTGTGTTTTTATTTCCTTACTTGGTATCTGGTACATAGCAGCCTTGTTTGGTGCATACAAGCCAAAGTAGTGGTACATAAGAGCCAGTACATAGCAGCCCAACAATGGTACATATAAGCCAAACAAGTGGTATGTAGGAGCCGTTACATAGCAGCTAGCATTCTATCTACAAAGAGAGACTGAAGGAAATAGGACTAACTTTAAAAGATAGAAGAGAGAGAGGTGATCTAATAACAGTGTATAAAATAGTTAACTGTATGGAAAAAATAGACCTGGTATCACTGATAGAAGATGAAGATAGACAAATGAAAGGAAACTCCAAGAAGATCATGAAAAGTCAATGTTTGAGGAACATTAAAAAGTTCACTTTCACAGAAAGGATGGTGGACATCTGGAACAGCTTGAGTGAAGAGACTGTACTTCAACAGAAATTGTGCATAAACTTGAGGAAAAGTTGGATAAAATACATGGACCCCACTCGAACCCAGTAATATACAACTTGATAAACCCACACGCACACACACTCATACCTGCAAAGGCTGCTGGGTATTGATTGGAAAGTTTAGTCTTTATAGTCCTGATTCTCTTAAAAATGTTGTCTAAATCTTTCTTCATATCAACAAGGAGTGCAGTGTGCTTCTTGAATTCCTTCTGGGCGAGAGCAAAGCGAGTGGCTGACAGGGAGTTGCAGTTACTGAGCATCTCATTTGTCTTCTCAAATCGCTGCAACCTGAGAGGAAAAAAAATTTAAATAGTATGGCTACAACTCTATGGGTATGCCAGTCTTTAAGAGAAGAAGTGACTGAAATAGATGTGTTTTAGAAGGAATGACTAAGTTGTGTACCCAAGCAGATCAGTTGTTAGTCACTATAATGGAGTTAAAAAGTAGTATAAACAAATAACAAGAATTACATAAGTTAATAATGGAGGGTGTGTGGATGGAGAGAGGCAAATAATACTGATATCGTGAAAAAAAACAACCAGACTTGTGTACCCTAAGCAGATCAGTTGTTAGTCACTATAATGGTGTTAAAAAGTAGTATAAACAAATAAAAAGGAATTACTTAAATTAATAATGGAGGGTGTGTGGAGGAACAGAGCCAAATAATACTGATAACAAAAAAAACACCCACACACGACACCAAAAACACTTGAGAGAGCTCACCACAACAAAACACTTCAATAGACCATCACAGACATTCACCTTTGTTTCTCATCACATCACAAGTACTCACATTTGCTTCTGCGCCCTTATGATGGCCTCTACATCCTGCTGGTTGATCTGCCCCGCTAGGCCCTGCACAAATACCTCCGGAGCAGTGTAATTTTGGAAACAGTCAATGGAACCCAAGTCACTGTCAGGCGAAGAGGCGGCCATCGCTCAGCTGACAGATTGAAGTGGTCGATCAACTCAGCTGGTAGGTCGCCTCAGCAACGGGTCCCCTTTATTCTGTTTTATATTCATTCTAGGTACTATTTAGTGATTTTATACAGCTTCAGAAACTTACATAGGTGGTTAGAATAGTAAAGACTCTGACCATTAATATTTTGACCTTCATATATCCTTCCTAATGAAGATAAAATTGTTTAATCATACCCAAAAGTCATGTTAAAATGCGTTTCAGTTTTGAAGGGGTTAATTCTCTGGTTGTACTGTAGCGGCATTGTAGAAAATGTTACCTAATTACAAAGAATCTATAAGAGAGAATAAGACTGAATGGAATAAAAGCTCGATATGTGGTAGTCAAGATTGGATGCTATCTCCTCGCCTGGTACACCTGCTGGAAAAGTATAGTAGTAGTAGTAGTAGTAGCAGTGGTGGTGGTAGTAGTAGTAGTAGTAGTAGTAGTAGTAGTAGTAGTAGTAGTAGTAGTAGTAGTAGTAGTAGTAGTAGTAGTAGTAGTAGTTGTTGTTGTTGTGGTGGTGGTAGTAGTAGTAGTAGCAGTAATACTAGTAGTAGTAGTAGTAGTAGTAGTGGTGGTGGTGGTGGTGGTGGTGGTGGTAGTAGTAGTACTAACCAGTAGTAGTAGTAGTAGTAGTAGTAGTAGTAGTAGTGGTGGTGGTGGTGGTGGTGGTGGTGGTGGTAGTAGTAGTAGTAGTAGTAGTAGTAGTAGTAGTAGTAGTAGTGGTGGTGGTGGTGGTGGTGGTGGTGGTAATATTAGTACCAGTAGTAGTAGTAGTAGTAGTAGTAGTAGTAGTAGTAGTAGTAGTGGTGGTGGTGGTGGTGGTGGTGGTGGTGGTTATAGTAGTAGTACTGTAATAGTGATAATATATAATAACAATAGTGTGGAAGTAATGGTTCAGGTGGTGACAGATTACACACACACACACACACACACACACACACACACACACACACACACACACACACACACACACACACACACACAGAGGTTACCAGGCAAATGGGCAAGCCTCTTAATGTGTAGCCCCTGTTCACCTAGCAGTAAATAGGTACGGGATGTAACTCGAGGGGTTGTGGCCTCGCTTTCCCGGTGTGTGTTGTGTGTGATGTGGTCTCAGTTCTACCCGAAGATCGGTCTTTGAGCTCTGAGCTCGCTCCGTAATGGGGAAGGCTGGCTGGGTGACCAGCAGACGACCGAGGTGAATTACACACACACACACACACACACACACACACACACACACACACACACACACACACACACACACGCACACACGTATAATTTGCTAAGGAATATTGGATTAGCATTTCACTACATGGACAAAGAAATGATGAAGAAATTGATAAGTACTATAATAAGACCCAGATTGGAATATGCAGGAGTAGTGTGGACTCCTCATAAATAGAAACACATAAGGAAGTTGGAAAGACTATAAAAAATGACTACAAGAATAGTTCAAGAATTTGAAGGGATGACACATGAGGAGAGACTAAAGGCTATGGATCTACCAACCCTGGAACAGAGAAGGAAGAGAGGGGATCTGATACAAGTTTATAAATTGATCAACGGAATGGACCAAGTGGATAATGAGAAACTGATCCTGAGAAAAGAATATGACATTCGAAGCACAAGATCGCATAGTAAAAAGCTGAGAAAGGGAAGATGTCTGAGAGATGTTAGAAAATATAGTTTCCCACAAAAATGTGTTGACACGTGGAACAGTTTGAGTGAAGAAGTGGTGTCAGCAACGAGTGTGTATAGTTTTAAAGAAAAATTGGATAAGTGTAGATATGGAGACGGGCCACACGAGCATAAAGCCCAGGCCCTGTAAAAACTACAACTAGGTAAATACAACTAGGTAAATACACACACACACACACACACACACACACACACACACACACACCGCGTAGTGTAGTGGTTAGCACGCTCGAGTCACAATAGAGAGGGCCGGGTTCGAGTCCCGGTAAGCGGCGAGGCAAATGGGCAAGCCTCTTAATGTGTGGCCCCTGTTCACCTAGCAGTAAATAGGTACGGGATGTAACTCGAGGGGTTGTGTGTTGATGTGGTCTAAGTCCTACCCGAAAATCGGTCTATGAGCTCTGAGCTCGCTCCGTAATGGGGAAGACTGGCTGGGTGACCAGCAGACGACCGAGGTGAATTACACAAACTTGAAAACTCTAAAATGAAAACACTTACAAACACGCCACATTTATCAATGCTTCACCACACTTGCATATATATTGTTAATGATTATGAATGGTCCATATATTACTGACAATACTGTTGATAGTTGCATACCGCAGGGTTAAAGGGGACACTTAACTAAATATTGTCTTGGTCTGGCATCTTCTAAATGTTACATAGAAAACCAAACATATCAAGGGGTAACTAAAATAAAGCGTCTCTAACTATAGTATTACCGCCCTTATCCTTTTCCTCCTCCTCCTCCTCCTCTTCCTCCTCCTCCTCCTTCTCTTCTTCTTCCATTTCTCTTACTTTCTTACTCCACCTCTATCTCAAGTTAAGATGATTGCACGCATAAGCACATGCATACCACATTCTTACATATTTCCTGCAGTGAAGGTCAAATAATAGAAAAATAGTGTAGAAGTGCTTTAATATGACAAGCACAGGTAGGTACAGGTGAAAGGTTGAACAGCTCAAAGTGAGCCCCAGGGAAAGGCTGCCACCGTAAGACAGCTAAGTTCGATTTAAACAAAATTCAAGGACTGCTGTCAGCGGCTCAGCCATTTGACACTATTCTAGTCTGTACTCTCCTGCAGCACGAGTCTAAGGCCCATATTCCGAAACACATTGCTCTCTCACCACGACAATTCTGTAAGGCCACAGAGACAACCAGCCGGGTTTTCAAGACTGTTTCCCTTATGATAAACTAGAATTCTTGTCGATCCATTACCAGAACCATATACCCTTAAAAACACGAGTATCTTCAACTAGAGCCTTTGGAAAGCAATGATGGTGAAAGAGCGAAGCGTTACAGAATACATGCCTTAAAACAGCCACACAATAATGGTAGGCTTAAGAAAGCATTGCAAAATACTTAGATTATGTGGAGAAAAGTTTAGCACTGCCAGGGAAACATTAAATTTACTCCTTAGTCCGTGTGTGTGTGTGTGTGTGTGTGTGTGTGTGTGTGTGTGTTATGATGCAAGTAACAGCGAATGTTTCCATTTTGTTTGCTTATTAATTTATTTACTTATTTATTTATTGGTTGATTGGTCTATTAGTATGTTGATGTAATGAAGAGGATAGTATTGTGTGTTTAGAGTTAACCCTCAGTACTCTTTCTGAACCTGCCAAAATCAGCAGTTTTCTGAACTTGCCAAAATCAGCAGTATCTCAGCACATGTTGAACAGAATCACAGCGTACAAGTAAACAGGATAATTAACAAATAGGTGAAAAAAATGGAGGCCAAATGATAGAGTTCATATTTTTCTAAATAGATCGTATATTTACAGTTTTACATATTTACATTCTACACCTGAGGAAAATATAAGAAACAGCTAATACACTGTTCACACTGACTATAATAGTTCTCGTCATTACAGACGCCGCGTCATTACTGAGGTTGCTTCCACACCCGTTGGGCGGGCGGGCAGCAGCGCCCTCAACCCGCCAGGATTCAGGAACGCTACCTCCGTTTCCTTGACTGTGTGGCAGCTATTGGGGTTTCGGCGTAAAAATGATTTACGCCTAAAAGACGTAGAGAGAGAAAATCATATAAATGTATATATTCATAATATATATTAAAAATTTACTGAAGCCGAAAGGGATAAGACGCTGAGTTAATGCATATTCCTTCTTTTAAAAAATCATCTTAACTATAATGGCGCATATATTTAACATTATCTGTGTATGCTTATGGCCATGTGACGAGCTCATCCCTCGGCTTAGGACAATAGGAGACAAGAGGTGAAATGAGGTAATAGAGTGCAATTACTATTATTTGGTTGATTCTGATTGGTTTTGACTGGACCATACCTGGGATATAGGAAGAACCTGCCAGGGACCCGTATATGCAGAACGTTTTCTCTATAACGGCACCAAAATAAAAGCTAAACAGTAAACCCGAGGCAGAAGAGGTTAAACTTACTGGACAGAGAAGATAAAGAAAAAAAATTAACTAACATAAGAGGTAATGGTGGCTAGGTCAAATTTGCCAGCTTTATTTCTTTAGAGAGAGAGAGAGAGAGAGAGAGAGAGAGAGAGAGAGAGAGAGAGAGAGAGAGAGAGAGAGAGAGAGAGAGAGAGAGAGATAAGAGAAGTAGAGTAAAAATAGCAGTAGTAGTAGTAGTAGTAGTAGTAGTAGTAGTAGTAGTAGTAGTAGTAGTAGTAGTAGTAGTAGCAGTAGTAGTAGTAGTAGTAGTAGTACAAAATAATAATAGTGATCCAGACGAGTTCTGCATATATAGCCCTGGTCATCTACGGTAAAGATACATGACTGACTCCAGAATTCTACCCTATGGTGCAGGAGTGAGGTCAGCAGAGATGGTGGGGAAGGAGGGGGGGAGGATGCAACACCCGTGCACCATCACAACCACCACCACCAACCACCACCACCACCACCGCCACCACCATCACCACGTCACCCCCGGACACACGTACACACGCACAAACACGTACACAGAAACCACTGGAAAAAACATTAAATTATGGTAAAAAAAAAAAAGAAAAGAAAAAAAGACCTCCTCCTTCTCCTTCTCCTCCTCCTCCTCCCTTGGCTAAACTAAACTGTGTAGGAACATGGCCCAATGAGGGGGATCTTTTAGTAGGTGTGATAAGAGTTTTGTTTACCAAGTGTGTCTGTGTGTGTGTGTGTGTGTGTGTGTGTGTGTGTGTGTGTGTGTGTGTGTGTGTGTGTGTGACTTTGGCTCTAATTCAGGAACAATTTTTCTTTATAAACACACTTAGTATATGATGTGTACATGTGTGTGTGTGTGTGTGTGTGTGTGTGTGTGTGTGTGTGTGTGTGTGTGTGTGTGTGTGTGGTCACTGGAGCGGGGGCGCATCCCACAGATATAGAGTATAGTAGTATAGTAGAGTACAACCGACGTCCCCCGAAACTGTTTGCTGGCTAGTTACGCGTCAACAACAAAGACACACATACACAGCGTGAAGACAACACGTACGTAAGTAGAAATACAGAACATAACGATGGATGTCTGATGATGATACAATTTGGCAGCAAAAGCGATAATATATGACAATTTGGCACCACCATGAATGTCTTATCTCCTTTATCTCCTGAGCCAACCTTGCTGAAGCTGCAAGTATGTATTATTCTCGTTAACATTACAAAGGTGTATACTGTATTTTTTTTTGTCCACTACATAACTGTCTTAAACATTCCATTATCTATAAGAGTCAGGATATAGGAGTGCGAGAGAAGTTACAATATAACGACGAACGAGGAGAAAGTCAACAAGCCTAAAAAAAATGATAATAGATAAAGAAAAAAAAAGAAAAAAAAAGAATAAAAAAAAAAAAAAGTGAACATCGTCCCGTGTATAACATAAGCCACTGACTCTGATTTGAAGTACACACTATTTACTTCATTGTACTTTACCACCCATGCACAATAGATATTTTGTTTTAGTAGATTAGTTTCTCTGTGTACCGTAAATTATAATAGATAATAAAAAAAAAGACTACAAGCAAACACCTACAAGTTTTTTTTTTGTTACCATACATGAAAGTCTGTACAATGCTAAATAAGGATGCGACGTGGAGTAATTAAGCGTAGAACATCATCAGGAAATAAATAATTAAATAAAGTAAAAAAAATAATAAAAAGTTCGAGGCGAAAGGGGAAACTGGCATATATAGTCTTACCAACCTGAGAAAATAATAATAATAATAACAAAAATAATAATGAAAATAATAATAACAATAATAATGATAAAAATAATAATAACAACAATAAGCATAATGAAAACCCTGCCCTCGAAATATAACTCAAACAGCAGACAAATAATCATAATAATAAATACTCTTAGTAGAGGCGACGCTAGGAACGGCCTGAGGATATCTTAAAAAGAACACTATATAAAGTATGCCTTTTCGTTGCCTGAAGTGTGACGGGGATACAGTTTAAGGCTAAAGGAGGGACTCGGGGCATGGTTGGCTGAGCTGGATGAGTGACTGGATGGTTAGGGCGGCGCAGAACAGGACAAGAACACATTTCAATACACGTGTCTGTCCACAAGAGGGGAAAAATGTTCGTAATGTGGAATGCTTAAGTGCTTAGTGGTCCATATGCAGTGGAGAGGCGTGGCGGCGGGGGATGCGGGCTTTGAGTGGTGTAGGGTTTGGGTTCAGAGGTGAGGCCAAGACAGGCGAGCATTTAGGCGTGGCGTGGCGGGGTGATAGCAGTAGGCAGACAGCGAGGAGTACTATCTATATCTTTAGCGCTTGGGTAGATACTGGCACAGGAATTGTTAGTTTTTTTTCTTAGCCACACGCACACACACACACACACACACACACACACACACACACACACACACACACACACACACACACACACACACACTGATCGTCGTCGTTATAGATAGAGAAGCAAAATTTAAGACAGTTTTCATTGCTCCATTAACAGTAGTAGTAGTAGTAGTAGTAGTAGTAGTAGTAGTAGTAGTAGTAGTAGTAGTAGTAGTAGTAGAGTAGTAGTAGTCGTAACTGGTAGGTAACTTGGTACAATGAATAATAGCAAAGAATGAATAGAAATAAAAAAAAATAATCTTAACCAAGTAAGGGAAAGGAAACAAGTACGTAATCGTGTCCTGACGCACCTCCTGACTGACTGACTGACTGACTAAAGTTTTCGTCTCTAACAGCGTGTAGCGATCACTGCTCCACGTGTATAGATGTTGGTAGCGGTGGTGGTGGTAGTGGTGGTGGTGATGTTTGGGATGAGTTAACGACCTGACTAGTTGATGATTATAAGTACAAATACAAGATAAGATTGAAGACATCTCAGCTGGTGACATGGTGGCCAAAACAAACAGAATGGGATGCTAGAGAGAGAGAGAGAGAGAGAGAGAGAGAGAGAGAGAGAGAGAGAGAGAGAGAGAGAGAGTATGTGTGTGTGTGTGTGTGTGTGTGTGTGTGTGTGTGTGTGTGTGTGTGTGTGTGTGTGTGTGTGTGTGTGTGTGTGTGTGTGTGTGTGTGTGTAGAGGGCATGGTCTGATAACCTTAAGACACCATATAAAGGGGGAGGGGAGTGGAGGGGAGTAGTGGCGTGACAGGGCCTTCAAAAGTGACCTAAGGAGGGAGGCAGGGCGGCTACCCGGGGTGTGTGTGAGGGGGAGGCGAGGTCATCGTTGCCTTCATTAGAAACATATGTAGCTTGACCACCCCGGAACTCCTAACCCGGTATAGTAGTAGTAGTAGTAGTAGTAGTAGTAGTAGTAGTAGTAGTAGTAGTAGTAGTAGCAGTAGTCGTAGTATACATCGATGAGGGAGAACCGTACGAGTCACTTGGTTCATGATAAAAAATACTAACAACAACCAAGGCGCACACATACGAAGAGCCAAAACGTTTTTTTAATCCCATGGAAAGCTAACATGCATTAAATAAGTATCTTTTTTTGTGTTTCAATAAATCAGTATAAATAGAAGTAGCTAAGCACGTCTTGCCTGTATAAAACCTGCAGTGCGAGGGAGGGAAGGAGGAAGGAGGGAGGGGGACTGGTGACGATGAGGGGGGAAGGGTCGGGTTACACTGGCGGGTTCCCTTCGGAGGACTAGTGCGGCAGGAGGCGGTCACCAGCGGCGGGAGGGTCGCTTGAAGGGGAAGTTACTAAACACGCGACCGAGGCAGAGACCAAGATCAGTTGCCTTAACTGATCTTGAGAGAACACGACGACCTAAGGCAACACGCGAGATACCGAGTGTGGGTCTCCTCCAGGGATTCAAATGCCAAGAATAAGAAAAAAAAAAAGATAAAAAAAGGAACGATGCAAGTAACTATTATGGTCAACAAAAAAAAAAAATACATATGTATAATACTTTTTTACAGCTCAGAAATTATAAAATGATAAAAGAGTGACCTTTCTATGTCTTAACGCGAATTTGATCAGAGAGAGAGAGAGAGAGAGAGAGAGAGAGAGAGAGAGTGAGAGTGAGAGTGAGAGTGAGAGTGAGAGTGAGAGCCTGGACAGCAGCGACACACCTTAAGAATTAATGTAAAAGGAACGTGCACAGTTCTGCTGGCAACCATAATAGTGGGAGGGTCGGGGCGGGGAGTCACAGCGCTTAGTTCTTACAATGCAGAACACTACGTGGAGGAAGCTAATGGTGTGGAGCGATAGGACAATATACCGACTGTCTTTCCAATACTGACTCAAACTAAGGAGCGAATAAAAGAAGGAAAATGAAATCAAAGCTAATCTTGAGAAGGTGCTGGACATGGGGTGGGATGGTTATCAAAGCGACATATAGCAACTACCAGGCCGGAAGTTATGGGTCTAGGAAGACAAAGCAATAATAATAATAATAATAATAATAATAATAATAATAATAATGATAATAATAATAATAATAATAGTTATAATTTGTAGATATAAAAAGACTAAAGTTTCCAAGTGGGAACAAACAAGACATCTCGTCTTAGGTAATATGATACAATAAACTTCCAAGATATTTAAGGAAAGCTTGGTAAAAATAACAGCATAAAATCAAAGTGAAAAAATATAAAAGGAATCCTGACCGCTGTCGAAGCCTTACTGACCACCACTTTGTCTCCGCCATGGACACTTTGCGTCCTGAAGCCGTTGTCTTCGTCATAATGGAGCGGTTTTGCTGTTATGACGCTTTGGACCCCTAGTGGGCGGTGAGGCCGACGGGGAATGCGTGCCAGGTGAAAGGGACCAATAACGCCTATCTGTCGTTCGCTTCCTACTCTTACCCTACACTTGTCAGGTGACCTTAAGCTAAGGCTCCACTCTAAGGTTATATCACATCGAAATTTCTCTTAACAGTAGTCCTACAATCCACTTTCACTTTTTTTTTCTTTTTTCGTATATCTCATATTTTCGGAGTTCGTATTAGTAGAAAATCAATCACAGTTTTGGTGCCAGCCACGCCTGCAGGCAGGAGGCGGAGCGTGGCTACTGCCCCGCCGGCCACCGCTGCCCCTGCGTGGGAAACAGCTCTCCAAAGACCTAAACAATTGTCCAATTGCGGAAGGCTCCTCTCTCACCTAGTTAAGGACACACCAATATTTGTCTCTTCGGTGCTTCAGCAGGCTTCCCCAAGGCCACAGTTCAGAGGCGACCGTCCAGGAAGGTGGGGCGTGTGGGCAGGTCGGGCCAGGGCACGCCCACCCGGCGGCCTCCGCCCTGTTGATGGTAATCACCAACCTTTCCTGGCACTTGTCAGCGTCTACCGCCAGGAGTGGCGCCAGCAGAGACAAAACTCCGCCAGCCTTACGGTGCGTTACTGGGCGGCGTGGGCGGCGTAGGCGGGAGGATCAGCGTGAAGAGGCGCCGCTGGTGTTAAGATAAGAAGGGCGAGGCGGTTGTGAAGAGAAGGCGGCGGAGCTCCGGAAGGGAAGGCAACGGGTAGGAGGAGCACTCAGGGTGGCAGACATGCCCAGAACAGCAGTAGCAATAGCGATAGCTTATGTCAGTTTATATCCGATATAAATTAGCAACCCGACTAGCTTGTGCACATGGTAGGCATGGTGGGGGCGGCCGTCCCTTTGGAATGGAGGGGCGGCAGGCCCCACGCCCACACCGGCGGGGCAGCAACAACCACGCCGGTCGTGTCGGTGCCGACGGGTCTTCATAGATCCGTAGTCACCGACTGCAGAAAGTGGCAGTGTTGGGGCTGGCCCCGGGGGACTCCAGAGAGGGCTCTGAGCCCCCAGCCTGTTGGCGAGGGTGAGGGAGGAGGTCGGTGCTCGGATTCTGCCGTCAGAACATGACGTCCTGCATATCAGTCGGGGTGGTGGACTCCGCACTGTGAGCGGGACTGTGACCGCTGCTCTGCGTCCAGATCTCGATCTGTCGGTGACACTCCTTCAGGCAGTCCTGGAAAGAGAGAACAACAGTGTTACCTTTGTGAATTTCATATCTCCGAAATGCCTGAAACTTAAAAGAATTACAGACTCCTATCAGACCAGATGCGGCCCTCAATACAGGAAGACACCCTACCCTACTAGGACCATCAGGTGCCTCCCTTCATATCATTATACTTGCATCCCACCCAGCATCACTCAGTGAGTTCTTGACAAAATTAAGTACTGCACTACAAACAAGTAGCGAAACGTT
>NC_059304.1:14233892-14241392 GCF_017591435.1 Portunus trituberculatus
ACCCCCTGCCCTGCTCCTGCCCCACACCCAATGAACAACCCGCGGGGGAACCTAGGGCACGTCTGTATGGGGTGACGAGAGATGGCTTTGAGAAGAGAAGGGAGGGAGAAATAGGAGGAGGGGCCAGTTAAGGGGCGCACTGGGGGCTGCAGGTATAATGTAAGTACAATGCAGGGGCGCCACAATCACCACGGACCCTTATTATTCTGCTTATGAACCATTAATGCATTGTCTCCCTCCATACATTCTTTCATACTCGCTCTCTAAATTCCCCCCTCAGCTGCCTCCCTCTCTCCTCTCTCCCCTCCTCCACACCCTTGTTGCTTCCTGACGACGGAGGAACCGCCTACTTTCGTGACCTTGACCAAGAGAGAGAGAGAGAGAGAGAGAGAGAGAGAGAGAGAGAGAGAGAGAGAGAGAGAGAGAGAGAGAGAGAGAGAGAGAGAGAGAGAGAGAGAGAGAGAGAGAGAGAGAGAGAGAGAGAGAGAGAGAGAGAGAACCACTACTATACCGCCACTTCATCCTATCGTTTAAAAAAAAAAAAGGTGGTAAGGAACTGCCATTACTCTCCCCCAGACATGAATGGCCTAGGGACGCAAATTTATGCTTGTATTTGTTTGTATTTCGTGAGGGACAGGGAGCAGGTCGTGTTTTGCCTTGCTGTGTTGAATTGCTGTGAAGTGCTGTGCTTGTTTTGCTTCCCCTGCTCACTTTCCTTTTTCCTTTTTTTTGTGTCAGTGTTCCCTTTGGGTGTTGTGGTGTTGTGTGTTTCACGATAATGTATGTGTCGATGTTTTGACGTGCCGTTCCTCGATGCCTCAATAACTTCTGACGGAGGAATGTTTTGTCATGTGGAGGAAGAGGAATGCAAAGGAGCACAAAGGGAAAACAAATAGCAATATATTTCTAGGAAGAGGAAGAGAGAAATTGAATGAAGATGACGTAGATGAGGAGACAGGAGAAGAGGAAGACGAGGAAAATGAGGAGGAGGAGGAGGAGATGATGAAGGTAAAAAAGGAAAAATGAAGAGAGGAGCTCCACACCTGAAATTCCCTCCAGGTGAGGAGTCGCACGGCTCATTAAGCACTAATCCTGAGAGGAGAGAGAGAGAGAGAGAGAGAGAGAGAGAGAGAGAGAGAGAGAGAGAGAGAGAGAGAGAGAGAGAGAGAGAGAGAGAGAGAGAGAGAGAGAGAGAGAGAGAGAGAGAGAGAGAGAGAGAAAGCAGAATACAAAATAACAATAAAAACATCAAATAAACCACTGGGGGGGAGAAGATAATCCCCTACAAGGAAGACCTAAGCGGCTCCTCCCTGTGTCCCCGTGACCCTAAATACGGCCGGGACTCCAGCCTCCCTAGGGGTCACAGGTCACCGCCTCGCAGGACGCCCTGGGAACTGATCCTGCGCGACGCCCACGAACATGAGCCAAGGCGGTGGTCTGGGAGGAGGAAGAGAAAGGCAAGCCCAGGGTGACCTCACGGCTCCGGCTGACCCCAGGGGGCCTTCTAGTGACACAGAATAAAGCCCGAATGACCAAAGGACGCCCCCCGCCGCCCCCCGCTCGGTAATTAAGGTTCCCCCGGACGCTAATAACAGAGTGGGAGGTGCGCCGTCCACTCCCCTGATGGACGACTTGCCTGACCCCGCTGCAGCCACGCCCACACGCCCTACCCACGCCTCCTCACCACCCCATAGCCCTCCACACACCCACGCCACCTTTCATTCCTCCCACTGTCTTCTTCTCTTCCTCCTCCTCCTCCTCCTCCTCCTCCTCCTCCTCCTCCTCTTCCTATTGGCGCCTGACGGAGAGGGCCAGGAGGGAGAGAGGGAGAGTAAGGAGGGAGGGAAAGGGGAGGGTAAAGATGGACAGCCAGTACGTCACGCCGCAGGTAAGCCCCATGACTCCCCAGCCCCGCCCCGCCCCAGCCCCACGACTCCATCTCCATACCACAGCCTCCCTCAAAATAGCCAGTCTTTAAAAATAGGCCTAGACTTGTATGTATGCAGGCAGGACCCGTAATGAGAAAAGCCTACACACACACACACACACACACACACACACACCTGCATCTCCGCCCCTGTCTCATTCACTGTCACCTTCTCTACTGTCCTACTGTTGTTATTCTATTCCCTCCTTTCCCCTCCCCTCCCCATCCATCCCTGCCTGTTTGCCTTCAATCCTCTGGTGATGGGAAGACAAGAGGATTGAGGGAAGACAGGAGGAGGAAAAGGAGGAGCCAGGACAGGTGTGGATTTGGCAAAAGTGAAGAGGATGGATTATGATGGTGAAGGCAAGGGAAAGGAGAGAGGATAAAGGAGAAAGAGAGAGAGAGAGAGAGAGAGAGAGAGAGAGAGAGAGAGAGAGAGAGAGAGAGAGAGAGAGAGAGAGAGAGAGAGAGAGAGAGAGAGAGAGAGAGAGAGAGAGAAAGTGTCACCTAGTCACCCAGTCACCCAGTCACCTAGTCACCCCGTCACCCAGTTAGCCAGCCAGCAAGACAGACAGACAGACAGACATACAGTGAACAAATACAGAGAAAAAGAAAGAAGAGATGAAAGAATCAGCGAAAGAAAGAAGAAAAAAAAGGAGAAATACAAAAAAAAATCCCTGTGACATGACAAGAATGAATTTTTAAAGCTTTTGTTCCCCCGGGCGGTCTGGTTGGCGTAGATCAGATTACTGAGCCCAAGCCTGGCAGCCTCAAAACAGTGGAAAGGGACGCCCGTAACATTCCTCCTCTTCAATGCGGCCTTCGGGAGGGGAGACAGGCCTTAGTGGGGGCTTGTGGCTGAGGTTACGGCTAGTCTGGGGGCTGTGAGGAGACTGAGGACTCGAAGCAAGGGCATATGGTAGAGCTGGGTATAGTTAAGGTTAGTCTATGGCTGTGTGGATACGAAGGAATGGATATAAAGGATGGTTGTAGGATGCTCTCTTTCAGGTCTATGTGGTATTACGACTCAAGGAGACTTAAGGACTATTGGTGTGCTGTTAGGGATGAGTGTATCAATAAAGACCAAGAAGAAATATATAAAAAGGTTGCTAATATGTTTGTAAGATCTCAGGTCAGAGAATGAAGTCATAATAAGTGCTCAGTTATCCAAATTTAAGACGGAAGAAATACGTGGGAAGATCTTGGTGGGATAATCTAAGAAGAATGTCTGAAATGGCTATTGTAAAACTTTCTTATGCTTAAAAATGTGAGTAAACCTGCAATAAATGTCCGTCTTGAAATCTAGCAGTATTGAATGTCAGCTAGAGAACGTCAGGTATGCAACAGCCATGAAGACCAAAGAAGATGGTTAAAAAAAGGTGTCTAAACGCTGATTAGGACTGAAAATATGTCTATGATCCCGTAATAAACGTCTAAGTGTGACGCGTAGTCCAAATCCAGCATGACAGAAGGTAGGCGAAAAAATATCCACGGCATAAGTGGGCGAGGGGGCTGCTGGTAAAGGTAATTGATAGGTAATAGGGTTCTGAACACCTGGTGATCGGCGGTGGGCAATGCAGGGTAAAGTAGGGTTGGGTTTAAGGGGGCGTAAGGTATGGAAATGCTGACTTAATTAGGCAGCTGACAGGCCACGGCGAAGCTAGAGAGGGTAAGTTATGGTGGTGGAAGCTGGAACGTTTGTAGAATAGGAAGGCTTGGAAAGAGCAGAGAAGAGAGTACACAGGATAGAAAAAGCATGTGGTGAAGGAGTAGATGTGGGAGGAGTGACAAGACGATAAGCTAGAGCGTTTGTGAAATAGGACATGACTGAACTGGAAGGAATAATGGGGTACAAGTAGAATATAGAGTACAAAAGAAGATACTCGTGTAAAGAAAACATTAACAAAGGAATGATAAATAAAAATGAGACTAAGTTAGTATAATGACAAAAATAGAAGACAAATTTTACGGAGTACCAACAAAACAGAAACAGAACAAGATAAGGCTAGAAAGGAACATTGGAGAGAAAGAGAGAGTAACAGAGACAGAGACAGAAAAAAGAATATAAAAAGTAGAGAGAGCATAGTATTGAGCAGCACAGAATGAGCATGAACACACTGGAGGAGGTGAGTGAGGTGAGGGAGCATAGAAGGGCAGGCTAGGGAGGGCCAGGGCAGCATTTCATTGTACTTTCCTTATCCGATTAAGCCCCAGTTCCGACATGCCGCTTTCCCAGGTCCAGGGAGGGGCGGGGCGGGGCGGGACAAAGGTCAGGGCGGGTGGCCGTGTCCTGCAGTGCCTCAGGGCTTGTGAATCCTTGGCTCATTTGCATACTAAGCGGAGAAGAGGGCGTGGCGGGTGACCAGACCGAGTTGGGAGAGAGAGAGAGAGAGAGAGAGAGAGAGAGAGAGAGAGAGAGAGAGAGAGAGAGAGAGAGAGACCAATATAACCTATAACCCAAACCCAAATAAACACGACACGGAATACAAGAAACATCGGAACACACACACACACACACACACACACACACACACACACACACACACACACACACACACACACACACACACACACACACACACACACACTTTGAAATAAACCAAAGAAGAAACAGAGGAAAAGAGAGAGAGAGAGAGAGAGAGAGAGAGAGAGAGAGAGAGAGAGAGAGAGAGAGAGAGAGAGAGAGAGAGAGAGAGAGAGAGAGAGAGAGAGAGAGAGAGAGAGAGAGAGAGAGAGAGAGAGAGAGAGAGAGAGAGAGAGAGAGAGAGAGAGAGAGAGAGAGAGAGAGAGAGAGAGAGAGAGAGAAAGGCGGGAAAGGCAGGCTAACAGGGCAGCTATATATTTCCCATGTGCCAAGCTAACCATTCTAGGACACGGTTGCCTTAGGACATGAACATTTCGGGTTTGCCTACTTGCCTGCCTGCCTGCCTGCCTGCGTCCATGTCCCATAAGACACTCTGGGAAGGTCTATGAGGGTTTATGGGGGTCAGAGTGGATGATAGGGTGGTCTGACCGGGGTGTGATAGTAGGGGAGAGGAAGGAGGGTGAAAAATAATAGAGGCCTCAGTTAAGAAATGCTTTTTGAGGGAGACAGCGAACGATAAGTCATAACACCAGAAGGAGGGATGGAAGGGAAGGTCTAGAGGGAGAGGAGGGAAGGACAGGAGGAAAGGAGGCAAAGAGGCAAGCAAGGAAAGAAAAGTAGGAAAATAGTACATGGAGGAAGTATTGGATGAAAAAGAGGGAAGAAAATGAGGAAATAGGGGTGAGAGAGAGAGAGAGAGAGAGAGAGAGAGAGAGAGAGAGAGAGAGAGAGAGAGAGAGAGAGAGAGAATGGAGAAATCTTGACCCCTAAACCTTTCCGTCAAAATAAACTGCTCTCACTCTCTTCTCCTCTCCCTCTGTGTCCTCCTCAGCCATCAGTCAATGCATCACCACCCAGGGATAACTCTTCTGTCTTTCCTCCTCCTCCTCCTCCTCCTCCTCCTCCTCCTCCGTCTTTACCCATCTCCTTCCTTTCTTTTACTCCCTTTCTCTCTTTCCTTTTCCCTTCGCTACATTACCAAATAAATTTTTCTTTCATTTCCCTTATTCATTTAGACATTTATTCTCTTCCTTACTCCTATTCTACACTCATTTTTTTTCCTTTTTCACTCTTTTACCTTTTTGTTTACATCCAGAGAGAGAGAGAGAGAGAGAGAGAGAGAGAGAGAGAGAGAGAGAGAGAGAGAGAGAGAGAGAGAGAGAGAGAGAGAGAGCTGCTCCTATAGGTCCCGCGACGTAACATAACAAGTACAGTGTTTACCAAATATCCCGTGACTGACAAAGACGCCGCTATGAAAGGCGCTGGCAGTAGCTTGTGGGAGGAGAAGGAGGAGAAGGAGGAGGAGGAGGAGGAGGAGTAAGGGACAGAAGAAGGCCTGCGGAAAGAGAGAGAAATGAGAGAGGTGCAGACTCGAAAAAGATGGAAGAGAGAAGGGAAAGAGAGAGGGAAGGGAGAGAGACAGAGGGAGGGAGGGAGGGAGGGAAAGAAGATGAGGTTCGAGGAAGAGTAATGAGCGGAATAGTTTGAGGGAAAGAGTAAGTGAGGAGTAGAAAAACGAGACGAGATGGGAATAGGGGGTTGGTGGGAGGAGGAGGAGGAGGAGGAGGAGGAGGAGGAGGAGGAGGAGGAGGAGGAGGAGAAGGAGGAGGGTAAACAACAAGAAGAATAGCTTGTTATGACACCTTTACACTGCATTTACAAGACAAACTACGCGTGGAGATGACAAAGTGGAAAAAATGGTACTAATAAATGGGTGAATGAATGAGACTTTGGAATGCAGGGAAGCAACGAATTGAGTAAATGAACGAATGAGAGAGAAAAAAAAAACAAGCATATGAATGAGAGTCCGTGAATGAGTGACCCTGAGAGACGAGGCACAGGAGGAGGAGGAGGAGGAGGAGGAGGAGAGGACGAGGCAAGTGAAGGCTGCACCGGAAGTAGAGGGAGGAGGTCAGTCAGACACACAGATACCCCTCCTTTCTCCCCTTCCCCTTCTTCCCCTCTTCCCATCTTCCTTTCTCCCTTCCCGTCTTCCTTACCCCTCTTCTCTCCCCTCTCCCACCCCTCCCACTCATCCCACTGACGCACTAACTTCATTCATTTAGAGGAAAGATGGAGGAAATTCGCTGAAAATGGCCATGTTTTCATCAGGGAAAGAGAGAGAGAGAGAGAGAGAGAGAGAGAGAGAGAGAGAGAGAGAGAGAGAGAGAGAGAGAGAGAGAGAGAGAGAGAGAGAGTAAAGCAATGAGGAAAGAAAAATGGATAATTGTAATAAGGAAAAGAGAGAATAAAAAAGAACAAATTATAACGGAAGTAACAAAAGACATGAAGAGGAATGAGAAGAATTTAGAAAGGCCAGGATAGGATGAAGGTGAAGAACAAACAGAAACAGAGAAACAGGAAGGAAGAAGGACAGAAAAAAAGAGAGGATACAGTAAAACGAGAAGAAAAGAAAAGAAAAGAAAAGAAAACAGGTACGGATGAAGAAGAAGAAGAAGAAGAAAAAGAACGGAAAGAACGAAGAGGAAGAAGTCATAGAACAACCACTGAAGGAAGAAGAACACAAAGAAAGGAACACAAGGGAAGAACAAACGAGACAGGAGTTACTATTGACTATTTTGGAGAGCCACACACACACACACACACACACACACACACACACACACACACACACACACACAGGCTGGCGGAGGCACGGCTGACGAAGGCTGTGGGTAGCGTGGGAGGTCAAGGGAAGGGTGGGTCAACAGGCGCTAGTGTGTCACCATCTATGAGCCAATTAGTCTACGTCTATGTCCACTTCGCGACCGCCGCCCTGACCACAGCTCCCGCAACACCCCCGAACCCTCCTCCCCGACCCTCAACACTTACCCTCACACAATGCCTCCCCCTAGTCCTCCCCTCTCACCGTCACTCCCCTCACCCCCAATTCCCTTTCCCTTCCCATCAGTCTCAGCTTCCTTCGTCTCCTCCTCCCACTCCTCCTCCTCCTCCTCCTCTTCCTCGTCCTTCTCTTGACCCAAGGCGC
>NC_059304.1:14246392-14248892 GCF_017591435.1 Portunus trituberculatus
TCGGCGCCCGGAAGGTAATTGGCGTCTTCCCTCCAGCTGCTGCGACGCCCGACAATGGCCCGAAACTCGACCCGACATTATGTAGCGAGTGGCCCCGTCCTCCTCTCCTCCGTTCTCTTCCCCAGCCACCTTCTCTTCTTCTTCCTCCTCCTCTTGCTCTTCCTCCCCCAGCCTTCCCCCGCCGACTGACACGCGCCGCCCTGCCCCGCAAAAACACTGCGAGAACCTTAGCCGCCACTGGGACTCTGCGCTGGTACCACCGCCAGGCAGCCACGTGGGGGAGGAGGCGGTCTCAAGGCGGGATGATGAGGTGGTGGGGTGACTATACGCACGACAACACAACATACGCCAGCTGTTACGCAGAGTCCTTGGAGAACACGGGCGTGTAGCTTTCCTTAAGGCGACCGGGGCAGCGTGAGGCGCGGGGTTGGGGGCGGGGTTCGGGGGGTAAGCTGGGCACGTGCCATATGGCCGACAAATGGACCCGTCAGGCCGCCGCTCACCACCGGGCGGAAGGTCGTAATTGCACCGCTTCTCCCACGAAATTACACCGCCATATTGTCTGCCTCGCTAATTAACAATAACGTATTCGCCTCGGGAGACGCGGCGGACAGGGGGCGGCGCCTCGCGGGTCACGGCCTGGACGGGGCAGGCGCGGGTGGCAGGTTGGTCACCATAATGTGGGCAAGAAGTGTTGGTGCGTGCGGCGCCTCGAGGCTCCAGGCCACACCCGCACACAAAGCTGAAGAATGGCGATGTGGAAGAGCGGAGAGGTGGACTGGAGGCCCTTTATGGCCGCGGAGAGAGGCGGTGAGGGCTGTCCCACGTGCGGGGCCCCTGCACCGCCGGCCAAAAGGCACCGCACTTCCTGTCGCCGAAGGGCGGGAGGGCGGGAGGGCGTGGTATAGTGAGGCCGCCAAGCACAGGCCGTGGCCTCCCGCTGAGGCCTCAACACGCCCCGCCATAAATATCGGTGGTTCTTTCGGCTCCTTCCCACAACCCTTTCCTCGGGCCGGCCAGCGTCCTGTATATTACCACGTCCACTAAACACCCTCAGGGAGCCCTTCTTCCCCTCGTTCCTTCTCACCATCTCGGCTTCAGCATCCCATTTTCCTTCCCTCTTACCTTTTTCTCATTGTTCCTCTCCAACCTCCTCGCCCCAGCACCCACTTTACCATTATCGTCACCAAGACTTCCTCCTCAACTCACTATCGCCGCCAAGGCTTCCTCGCTACTCTTCTATCGCCTCTTCCTTCTCGCACACGTCTACACCTAATCACCTTTCATTCTCGGTACACTTATCATTCCTCCCTCTTGTTCCATTTCTTCCCCTGCACCAGGAGTCACGAAGCAAGGTACTATACTCGCCCGTCATCTACGCTATTCTTTCAGCCAGCAATCTCCCTGGGACGCATCAGACTTCCCGCAGCATGCTCAGACATCCTGGGTCACCACTAAGGAAACATGTCATATTTCTTCCTTTTTCCTCCTTCACCTCTTGGACACGCCGGCACCCATATCTCTTTTTCGCCCTCTCTCCCTCCCTCCCCTCCTTCAATAACTTCAACCCTCTGACCCCTAATTTCAAGACTTACTTTTCTTTGACACCAGGACCACACACACACACACACACACACACACACACACACGTACACACACACACACACACACACACACACACACACACACGAAAGATTTGCTGTCATAAGAAACAAAATTGTCCAAGTCATAATCTAATCGAGGTTGTCAAGCCATTCTGTGTTCTTTAAGCATGAGGCATAAGGGTGAGGATTGCGTGGCTGGGGGAGAGGAGATGTTCGGTGGGCACGAGCTGTCTTAAGAGAGTCATTAGGAGAAGGAGGGAGGGAACGAGAGAGCAGGAGAGAAGAGATGGAGCAGAGGGGGGGTGGGGGGGAAGGGAAAGAAGATGGAAGAGGCATGGAAAGGATAATGAAAAAAAACAACTATGAGAAATGTTAAATGCACTTGAAGGAAAATGGGAAAGAGATACAGAATGGTTAGTTGTAATGGGAAAAGGTGGTGGTGGTGGTGGTGGTGGTGGTGGTGGTGGTGTCGGTGGTGATGGTGGTTGCGGTGGTGTCCTATGTCTCCGACGCCCATTCATCGCCAAACGTTACCTAATCTTATCTTGAGATTTAAACCCAACATGCTGGTTCACCCCTCCCACTCCCTCCCCCCCTCTCTTCAACAAAACCTTTCCCTGCCCCCCTAAACCCCCATTCCAAATTTTCTGTTTAACTTCAGGCCTCTCCTCCTCCTCCTCCTCCTCCTCCTCCTCTCGCTCCGCCCCTTCCATCACGTTTCCCAATTATTGTAATGGGGAGGATAAACTATGATAATTTCAAGGTGAGCCAAACACGTCATGTCCTCCATTTTTTGTGCCCATACCTACAGTAAGCACCCACTATTTCAATTTTCACAGCACGCTTCATCTCCTTCCTATTCCTCCTCCTCCTCCACCACCACCACCATGTCTGCT
>NC_059304.1:14256392-14266392 GCF_017591435.1 Portunus trituberculatus
CACGCACATTATTGCTTGGGCACTGTATTTACGTGACGTTATTAAAGCAAAGTATCGTGTGTGTGTGTGTGTGTGTGTGTGTGTGTGTGTGTGTGTGTGTGTGTGTGTGTGTGGCGTAGGAGATGAGGGCCTGTAGATACTGGAGGAGGAAATGCCAGAGAGAGAGAGAGAGAGAGAGAGAGAGAGAGAGAGAGAGAGAGAGAGAGAGAGAGATACTGCTATACGCTTTGTTGCTCTCACTTACTACGATATAGAAAAAAAATAAAAAGGTGGAAGGAAAAGGAAGCAGGTGTTATTACTTCGACCAGAGTGTGAGATGAGAACGATGAGGTGGAAGTGGAAGAAGAGGAGGAGAAGGAGAAGGAGGAGGAGGAAGAAGAATAGGAGGAGGAGGAGAAGTCCCACACTTGACTGCTCCCACACCCACACCCATGACTATGACCAATAACAGTGTCTGGGTGTCCTCAACTTACCTCCACCTCCTCCACCAATTCTCCACTCCACCCTCCTCCACCCCGCGCCCACCCACCGCCCTTAGACGCCGCCTACCTGGCATGCCGGTCACGTAAGACTGTCAGTCAATTGGCAATTTTATTCTTTTTTACAGTCTGTCGCTTAAGATATTCGGTTCAGCGGACTTCCTCGAATGTTGTTGTTCATTGGTGGCGCTGTGGGAGAGAGAGAGAGAGAGAGAGAGAGAGAGAGAGAGAGAGAGAGAGAGAGAGAGAGAGAGAGAGAGAGAGAGAGGGTGTGTGTGTGTGTGTATGTGTGTGTGTGTATGAGTGTGTGTAACTGTTGCGTTAGTAAATAAACGTCATTACCTTCTATAACCTTGCATTAGTATACCTTTTCCCATCTCCTCCTCCTCCTCCTCCTCCTCCTCCTCCTCCTCTTCCTCCTCCTCCTCCTTGCCAAACTTTCACTTACGTGCCGTCATGCCGTACAACAATACACTCACGACCTACTTTTCACGACCCTCTCTAGGTCGGTAGGCCGATGGGACGACTTCAAAGAATCCTAGACACTTGTAGGCCTCCGTTCCTTCCTCCTTCTTCTCCTCCTCTCCCTCCCTTACTGTTCCTCTCCCCCATACTCTTCCTCCTTCCCATCACCTTCGCTCCTTTTCACTACGCCGCCTCCGCCTCCTCCCCCTCCTCCTCCACCTCCTTGTACTACCTATCTCCCCTCCCCTTCCTTCTCCTCCTCCTCCTCCCCTCCTCCTCCTCCTCCCGTTCTCAAGGTTTTTCTTTCCTACCTGTCCACGCCTTCTTATCATTATTCTCTTTAGTCTTCCTCTTACTGCTATTCCTCTTCCTCTTCCTCCTCCTCCTCCTCCTCCTATTACTACTACTACTACTATTACTACTACTACAACTACTACTACTACTATTATTATTTTTTCTTCTACTACTACTACTGCTACTACTACTACTACTACTACTACTACTACTACGGAAATTCCAATACGTCTATGTAAATGATAAAAATAGACGATTGTTTGAAATAAAGGAAGCAGAAAATTAATGAACGACTTTATATTTTTCTTTTTCGTCATTTATTTTTCTTGTTATTTTTTTCCCTTATCTTGTCAAACTTCCTGTTGTGTTTTTCCATCTGTTTGTATGTTGATCATCCCCGCTCTCTCTCTCTCTCTCTCTCTCTCTCTCTCTCTCTGTGATGTCTTCCTTCGCCTGCGTGTTTGTCTGTCTGTCTCCCTCCCTTCCCCTTTTAATTTCTCTTTTTCCTCCCTCTCCTAGTTAGCTCATTTTTTTTCCTCTCTCTCTCTCTCTCTCTCTCTCTCTCTCTCTCTCTCTCTCTCTCTCTCTTTCTCTCTCTCCCTTCCCCACTTCTCCCTTCTCTCCCTTTACGCCCATAATTTCCTCCCTTCAGGGTCATGAAGTTGGCGTAAGGGTTGTGGCCTTATACGCGTGCGCACTCCTCCTCCTCCTCCTCCTCCTCCTCCTTCTCAAACTAATTATGACTAACAAACCTTCAGACCCACATCTGGTAGGCCGACTAAGAAACGCCGCCCTACACAAACACACACACACACACACACACACACAGACACACACACACACACACACACGAGAGAGAGAGAGAGAGAGAGAGAGAGAGAGAGAGAGAGAGAGAGAGAGAGAGAGTACAATGTGAAAGACGCAAGGACAGCTGAGAAATAGATGACGGATGACGTGCAGAGTGAGTGAGTGAGGGAGAGAGAGAGAGAGAGAGAGAGAGAGAGAGAGAGAGAGAGAGAGAGAGAGAGAGAGAGAGAGAGTGAGGGAGAGGGAGGGGAGAGGGAGGGATGAAGGGTACAAGTTTGTAGTGCTCCCCTTAGGCGCCCCTCACCTTACTCTCCCTTCTTCTCTTCCCACTCCCCCAACCTTCTCCACCTCTCCCTCTTTCTCCTTCCTACTTTCACCCCCTCACTTTCCCCCACACCTCCCTTCCTCCTCCTCCTCCTCCTCCTCCTCGTCAGGTAACACTCCGCACAATTACTGTACCTGAGGAGGAGGAGGAGGAGGAGGAGGAGGAGGAGGAGGAGGAGGACTATCTCTTTCATTCTTTCTTCCATTCCATTTTTTATTAATCTATTTCTGTTTTATTCCTTATTGATCATTCCCTTCCTCTTGTCTTCTTTCGTTCGTCCTAATCCCGCTTGTTATCTCCTTTGTTTCGTGTCCGTATTTATCTTTCTTAATTATGATGGACTTCTACTTAAGTCTTTGTTGTCTACTCTTCCTCCTCCTCCTCCTCCTCCTCCTCCTCCTCCTCTGAGTAGACAGGAAGTACTGTGGAGGAACCTTGCATCACCCAACAAAAACCCTCCTCCATCAACCCTTTCCATCCCCTTCATCCTCTCTCTCTCTCTCTCTCTCTCTCTCTCTCTCTCTCTCTCTCTCTCTCTCTCTCTGAGTAAGAACAATAACATCAATTAATATAACAACACCAATACCAATAACAGAAATGATATTAATGATGACGCAAATAATAATAATAATAATAGTAATAATAATAATAATAATAATAATAATAATAATAATAATAACACGCAGATGACATTACCTAATTTATTTATTCATCCACCTCTTCTTCTTCCTCCTTCTTCCCCTCTTCTTCCTCCTTCTCCTCCTCCTCCTCCTCTTCGTTCTCTTTCTTACATACACACCTACTCATTTCCGCCCTAGCAGCGCCCAAACCACCCCGTCCCCCTCCCCTCTTTTTTTCTTCTTTCTCTCCCTCCTTCTTTCTTTCTTCTGAAGAGAGCCGCCCTTTCCTTGTGGAGATGAGGGGGAGATGATCAGCGGATGTAGTAAGTGGATGGAGGAGGAAGAGTGGTGGTATAGAAGTAAGCATCAAGCCCTCGTGGCGTGGGTGGAGTGGAAAAGGATGGTGATGGCATGGTGGTGGTGGTCGTGGTGGTAGTGGTGGTGGTGGTGGTGAGTAAGTATGATGTGGGTGGTGGATGAAAGGTGGAGGAATGAGGAACTTGTGAAAAAGACATTCGTGGAGTGCTAGGTGCGTGGAGATGCATGTGGAGGACAGTGAGAGAAGTGTTACCATCATTATCATTATCATTACCATCACCATCACCATCATCACCATCACTTTCCTTTATAATCTCCTTCTCTCACTCTTGCCTCACCACTCCATTAAAAATCACAACAGCAAAACATCACATCACATCTCCCTATTTAGCTACCCTATCTTAAATCGTGGGTGGTGATTGGAGGGCATAGGGAATGAAAGTATGCCAGTGTCGGTCTGTGTGGGCTGGTGTGAGGTTGGTATGGGGCTGGAATGGACTAGTCTGGGGCTAATATGGGCTGGCGTGGGGCTGGTGTGAACTGTCTGTCTATTCCATTCCACCTTAGCGAAATGTCTTATCCACTCTACCCACATCCTAATTTTTTTGTGCATGTAGTGGGTGTGTGTGGAGGTTTACGTGTAAGTGGGGTGTGGGTGGGAGGTGCGTATAGTTTTGTGTGATAGGGGGGGAGTGGTGGTGGTGGTGATGGTGGGTGTGGGTGGGGTGGAGGCCAAAGTGGGGTGGGGCTGGGAGGGCGGGGTGGCTTTGGGTTGAAGGGGAGGGCGAGAAAATGACATACTATCAAGTTGCCGTTTTGTTGTGAGTCATTCCTGATCCCTCCTTCTCCTTCTCCTCCTCCTTCTCTTCTTCGTCTTTCTCCTCCTCCTCCTCCTTCTTCTTCTCCTCCTCGTCCTCCTCCTCCTCCTCCTTCTTTTAGTCTTCCGTCTCTTTCTTCTTGTCCTCCTTCTACTAATCCTTCTTTGTGTGTGTGTGTGTGTGTGTGTGTGTGTGTGTGTGTGTGTGTGTGTGTGTGTGTGTGTGTGTGTGTACCTACTTAATCACTCGTACTCTTGCCTCATATTCATTCATTCCATACCAAGGGCACGCGCGCGCACGTACGCACACATACACAACGGACCCTGGAAAGGACGAGAGAGAGAGAGAGAGAGAGAGAGAGAGAGAGAGAGAGAGAGAGAGAGAGAGAGAGAACAACAAAAATAAGAATCAATAGAAAAACAGAAAGGAAATTAAGAAAGCGGGGAGAAGATGACAAACAAAAAACAAGAAAAAGAAGGGAAGTAAGGGGAAGAGGAAGAGGAAGAGGAAGAGAAGGAAGAGGAAGAGGAGGAAGAGGCTGAATGAACGGGTACAGCTGGGTGACTGCATAGCTGCCTTCACTGAATGCTGCCATGATTCAACTCATCAGAGACTCTTGGGCCGCCCTCACTCCACCCAAAGAGAGAGAGAGAGAGAGAGAGAGAGAGAGAGAGAGAGAGAGAGAGAGAATTACAACTGACCAGAATAATAATAATAATAATAATAATAATGATAATGATAATAATAACAATGATAATGAAAGACTTAACTAATACATTCCTCATTATCACCCTTTTTTGCTAAGTATGTGTGTATGCATGTACGTATGTATGAATGTATAAATCTACTTGTTTATGTGAATATGTATGCATGTATGACTGTATGTAGTATTCAAATCATACACAGCATACAGATTGGTCTTAAAAGAGAGAGAGAAAAAACAGGAATGACTATATTTCTTCCAAGACAGGAGTAAGGAGGAGTAGGAGGAGTAAGGAGGAGGGTATGAGGTGAGGGATGAGGGATGAGGGAGGAGCCAGCAGGTAAGGGGGGCGGTGAGGGGCAGGTAACAGCTGGCCCTGCCTCCTACATGACCCTGAAAGAAGGTGGTCAGTGGCATGCGGATACCCAGATACCAGAAAATGTGGGTATGTGGGTATTTAGGCCTGCATGTGTGTGTGTGTGTGTGTGTGTGTGTGTGTGTGTGTGTGTGTGTGTGTGTGAATGGGTCAGGAGTGGGGCATGCATGGGTTAATTGGTATTATGGGAATGATTATCTCTGGAAGAAGGTTTGCCCACGTCAGCATATCACTGGCGCCACACACACACACACACACACACACACACACACACACACACACACACACACACACAGACAGAGTTCAACGACACTAGCAGTTACCATCTATTACATCACCGCTCAGAATTATATGAAGTGGAAAATAAAACGATGTAATAAGCAAAACATCGAAACGAGTATAAAAAGAAAACACAAACTCCAACAACACCATTAAAGAAGAACACAACATACACGAATATAACCTTGACTGATTAACATTGAAGGAAACACTCATTGGAAAGTAGAAAAGAAAACGGGAAAGTAGAGAGAAAATAAGTGCGTATCATTACAATCTTTTCCCACATAACAACGAGGTGACGGGACGCTGAATTAATGAAAAAAAATAGGGCCGTTCTTTATTTTACGTGGATCTTTTATTGACAGACAAAACGACAGACGGCAAAACATAACACAAACACAAGGAACAGTGGAGGCAAAGGGCGACTAAAGTCCTTATTCAGAAACGCTTTGCTCTCTCATGCACCACGACAATTTTCCAAGGCCACAGAGACGATTAACGAGGTTTTCAAGAGTGTTTCTCTCGTTGACAATGCAGGAATCTTATCAATCTGCCTCTAAAACCATAAAAAGCATCATGATTACCATGACGCATTACCATAATTCATTCTGCTTACTATATGCTGATTTTATACAGCTTCAGAAACTCATGTGGGGAGTTTAGATAGTAAAGACTGTGACCATAAATCTCCTGACCTCCATAGACCCTTCTTAATGTCAATAAAATGGTCTAATTGTACACAAATCTCAAGGTAAAAATGTGTCGTAGTATTGAAGGGATTAAAAAAATCTCGTGTAAACTGAAATAAATGAAACAGTGGAGGTGAAGCACATAAGTGTTTGAGATTACGAGACTAACACTCACCGGTGGCGCAGACTGTGATGAAGAAGGTGGCTGTCTCTCGGATAACTCGGATCTGAGTCTCCGGGAAGCTGAGGTGAAGGCGGGCGATGATCTGGTCGAGGAAGGCGTGAGGCGTGATGGCCGCGAGGTCCCACTTGAGCCGCGACAGCACGAGCAGCTCCCACTTCTGCGTGAGGGAGAGACAGAGGAAGAGAAATTGTGAGTGATGGAGGATTAACCCAAAGGATGCCATAAATAATATCACTTATGCGCTACGAAAACAGAGACAGAGAGAGAAAGAGAGAGAGAGAGACGGAGAGGGAGGAGGGGGTAGAGAGAGGATTAAAAATAGGAAGAAGGGCATGAGTAATCATCCCAAGAGAGAGAGAGAGCGAGGGTGTGAGCGAAGAAGGATCAGCGTGCGGGACAACGCCATTAATAATGTCCACTTCTAGAGAGAGAGAGAGAGAGAGAGAGAGAGAGAGAGAGAGAGAGAGAGAGAGAGAGAAGAGTGCCAGAAAGAGGAAGAGCGAGAAGGGGAAGAGGAGGGAAAAAATGTGTGGGAGAGATAGACGCAAGATAAATACATAACGAGCTGAGAGAGAGAGAGAGAGAGAGAGAGAGAGAGAGAGAGAGAGAGAGAGAGAGAGAATAACCCCTACTACACCATCCGCTCTAACCTTCACCCCGCCCCCCTTCTCTTCTCCGTCCGGTTCTGTCCCTCCCTCTCTCTATACACACCAGCTGAGAGAGAGAGAGAGAGAGAGAGAGAGAGAGAGAGAGAGAGAGAGAGAGAACGGCATCACATCACCACCAAAAACAACAACATCAGTAACAAACAACAACAACAACAACAACAACAACAACAACAACAACAACAACAACAACAACAATAATGATAAAAATAATGCAGCAAAAAAACTACAAACGATTACGAGTGAGGGAAGAAAAGGGAGAGGAGGGAGAGGAGAAGGGAGAGGAGGGAGAGGAGAGAGAGGAGAAAGGGAGAGGGAGAGGCATTACGAGTGTCTGTGAACTATTAGCTAGGCGCCTTGAGAGAGAGAGAGAGAGAGAGAGAGAGAGAGAGAGAGAGAGAGAGAGAGAGAGAGAGAGCAGCACTCACTCAGCATTAGCACTAGGCAACAGACAAGACTGGAAACTCTCTCTCTCTCTCTCTCTCTCTCTCTCTCTCTCTCTCTCTCTCTCTCTCTCTCTCTCTCTCTCTCTCTCTCTCTCTCTCTCTCTCTCTCTCTCTCTCTCTCTCTCTCTCTCTCTTTCACGAAGAGGGGATGTGCGAGGTCACGTGACTCCACTTCCCCTCCCCCAGATATGCGAGAAGAGGCAAGAGAAAGAGAGCTGTAGAGAGAGAGAGAGAGAGAGAGAGAGAGAGAGAGAGGGAGGGAAGCAGGACAAAAGAGTATATCATGAAGAGTTAGAGGGAGGGAGAGAGGGAGGAGAGTGTGGGGTGCGTCTGCCCGGCGTGAGGGAAAGGGGGGGGTGAGGGTTTGTGAGGGTGTAGTGAGCTGGGAGGCTGAAAACATGACTCATTCACTCACTTCCGCTCTCCCAGCCAGCCTGACACTCACACTCACACACACACACACACACACACACACACTAATAGCCAGCTAGCTAGCCATAACAATCCGCGCATCACAGACACACACAAAATACTCATAAAAGGACAAATACACACTTTCTGATAGATTCTCATTGACAGACTCACCGAAACATGCCAGAACAAACATACCATCTGTCAGTCACTCGCTGTCCGGAGCCTATAAATAGCAGACTGAGGGGAGATAGATAGTCAGTCACAGTACACGCATAACGAACGGTCACCCACACAAGTCACTCGAGTCATCCAGAGGCAAAGCTTCGGGTGGCGGTCATCCCCTCACCCCGCGCCAGTCATCCAGCTTCTTCCTCCTCCCTAAGGCATATGCTCATTCATTCTCTCACGCCCTACGTCCCGTCCTATAGGCGCCGCGATACTTTCTGGTGCCCACATGTTAATATTACCACCGACGCTAATATGAACCTCACGACCAGAGTGCCACCCTGACACGCTCCGCCGCCCACCGCCGCCCTCATGACCGCCCTCAGGCCTCTCCCTCACCCGCCCCCATGACTGCTGCCGCTGCTGCCATTCGCTCCTGCCATACTCCCTACAAATTACTACTACTACTACTACTACTACTACTACTACTACTACTACTACTACTACTACTGTTAACCCCTTCAGTACTATGACACGTTTTCTTGTTTATTCTGCTTAATATTTGGTGATTTTATACAGTTTCAGAAATTTATGTGGGGGATTAGGATAGTGAAGACTCTGGCCAACTATCTTATGACCTCCATAGACCCTTCCTAATGTAAATAAAATCGTCTAATCACAACCAAAAATCAAGATAAAAATGCGTATCAGTACTAAAAGGGTTAATTAGAAAATGCTAAGTCGTTTATCACCTTCCCTGTTTCTTTTTCCTATCTTTTTTCATGATGTTTTGACGTGATTTCATTTTCCTTTCCCTCTTTTCCTTTCATTTCCTCAACTGTATTTTTTCTAATCCCAAAGGAAGAGTTATTGTACGAAGACCATAACGTGGTATTGGTGAGGAGGTGTGAATGGAACTTGGGAAGGATGCTATAAAAAATGGCGAAAGAGAGAGAGAAAAGAGAGAGAGAGAGAGAGAGAGAGAGAGAGAGAGAGAGAGAGAGAGAGAGAGAGAGAGACAGAAGGGATGAAAAAAAAAGCACGTTATGTATGCTGGGATGAGGAGGAGGAGTGCCGCCGCGCGACATGAGGGAGGGAGGAGGAGGAGGAGGAGGAGTGTCGGTATATACAACAGACGGCGGCGACAGAGGCTGAGGCTGGAGCGGCGGGCGGCATAGGGACACAAACAGAAAACTCAAGAGCTCAGTGTGTTCCGGCAAGCGACCCCCTGATTACAACGGACACTCACCTTCCCCATTCCCCTCCCAGCACACACACACACACACACACACACACACACCCTATTCCCCTAAGTGGCCTCAACGCACACACACACACACACACACACACCTCGCCCTCCATGACCCTGGCGATCTCGTGGAGTCAAGTAACCTTCCTAAAAACCAACAATAACAATAACAAGTTAACATGAACACGATACGAGGTAGGAGGAAAAAGCAGGAAAAAAAAAAAGGAGAGGGAGGGAGGGAGGAGGGAGGGTAGAAGGGAGGGAGGGAGGTGTGAGAAGGGAGGAAGAGGAGGACGCAGAACAAAAAGGGAGCATAATCAGTCGCGGGTTTGTAAGAGTACAAACAGATTATAGTCAACGTAACGCAGATCCTCCCGAGACTCTCTGAAGGGCACCGACAGCGGCAGGAGGAACATACACACACACAGAGAGAGAGAGAGAGAGAGAGAGAGAGAGAGAGAGAGAGAGAGAGACTGTGAAGTTGTAAGTCCCTCCCCTCCTTGCCACCCTCCCTCCCTCCCTTCTTCAATTCCTTCAAATGAACAAGGGCGTCCCCGTGACTCTCTCTCTCTCTCTCTCTCTCTCTCTCTCTCTCTCTCTCTCTGTGGCAAGAGGTTGGTGCTCCCTCCCTCCCTCGCTCGGCCTTCACGTCTAGAGGAGTCTCGGCTTTAATTACGGAAGTCTGTCCAACGCGGAAAAGGCTT
>NC_059304.1:14268892-14273892 GCF_017591435.1 Portunus trituberculatus
CACATCTTCCCCGTGCAGGTTATATCGGTACAGGTGGGTGTCGGCAGCGGCAGCGGCGGCGGTGGCCGGACAGAGCCTGTAAGCTTCCTGCGCCCAGGCAAGAAGGTCACCCGCAGCCCGTCTGCACACCTCCCGCCCTTGTCCTTCTTGCCCTCAACATGACCTCGCCAGGGGCTGCACATGGCTGCACGCGTCCGCCTGCCGCCCATACCCGCCGCATTCCTCGCCTCCCGTGTCGCCGCCGAGCACACTGCCGCAGGTACTACCTCCTCGCAGCCTGGGACCAGCGAAGGCATTGGGACAGCTGTACACACCGGCGGTCAGCGGAGGAGCAGGGCAGTGTGCGCGGCGGACTCACTGACGACGGGACTTCAGCGAGGGAATCTGAGGCATGCAACCCAGCTGAGGTGTAAGGAAGGCACCCGCAGCCCCCGCCACCTCCACCCCTCCCCCGCCACTCGCAGCCCCATCACACCCACACTGAGAGAGAGAGAGAGAGAGAGAGAGAGAGAGAGAGAGAGAGAGAGAGCGATAAGAAGGAAAAGCCATGCAGTGGACAAGAAGAAGGGGAGAGTTGGGGGTGTGAAGAGGCTGGAGAAGGAGAGAGGCAGACAGACAGGCAAGCAGACAGGGGGCGCTGACCCTCCCCCCCACACCATCCCTCCCTCGCTATATAAAAACACAACAGTCATCAAGTGTACCTCCACCCTTCTCCTCCTGATGGGGGTACTCTTCTCTCTCTCTCTCTCTCTCTCTCTCTCTCTCTCTCTCTCTCTCTCTCTCTCTCTCTCTCTCTCTCTCTCTTTCTGGGTGAGATGCAGCCTACAATACGTAATTAAGGGTAGCAGACGACGCGCCATCCGGACCTTGACAGCGAGATGAAGGAGTGGACCCTGGTGGACTTTAAGCCTGAACGAGTGGATTCCTGTGCCTCGGGAGTCCTACACAGGGTGGATCGACGCACGGGGGACGGACGGGGGGCACGGGTAGGGCTGTATACCAGTCCCACATACGAGTTAGGACAAAAACCCCCATCAGAATGTTGACAAAAAAACAAGAAGACGGAGAAGACGAATAGCCTTGTCCAGCAGCCTACGTGTGAGCCTCAAACCTGTGGCCTGTTCTCCATCCTCTGCCTCCCTCCCTGCCTGCCTGCCTGCCTCCCCACCGTGCCTTCTACTTCTACCTGCCTCCGTCTCGTCTCTGTTTCTTTCATAGCTCCCAGGTCATATAAATCTGTCTGTGTGAGTATCTATCTATCAATCAATCTCACTATCTTCTCCCTTACGTCAATATCTTCTTACCTAAAAGGCAACTGAAAAAAAATTAATCCCTCTTCGCTACCTCCTCCATTCCTCCTCCTCTTCCTCCTCCTCCTCCTCTATCTCCCGGTCCTTGTCCTCTCTCCTCTCCCTCCTTTCTTCCCCCCATCCTCCATCCATCCTCCTCCTCCTCCTCCTCCTCCTCCTCCTCCTCCTCGTCCTAAAGAAAGGTAAATAAACACATTGTTCGAATAGTCATCTTGGAATAACTCTTCTACCGTGAGGCCATTAAAGTTTACACGTGAATTTGTTGTCTTACTGTCTGTCATCTTCGTAGCCATTACTCTTATTATTATTATCATTATTATTATCATCATTGTTGTTACTATCATTTTCATCATCATCGTCGTCGTCGTCTTAAATATTAGTGTGATTACAAAACAATGTCACATTAAAGTCAGGTGGGAGATACTGAAGCGATTGACGTGTGTGTGTGTGTGTGTGTGTGTGTGTGTGTGTGTGTGTGTGTGTGTGTGTGTGTGTGTGTGTGTGTGTGGGGCGGCCTTTCTTGCCTTCCTTCACAACACAACTTTATATGGTAACATCCCACCCGCCCGCCCGCCTACGCCCTCCCCCCCCCAACCGCGTCACAACCACAGGTGAGAGAGAGAGAGAGAGAGAGAGAGAGAGAGAGAGAGAGAGAGAGAGAGAGAGAGAGAGAGAGAGAGAGAGAGATGGACAGATAGAGAGAGAGTTTGTTCATACTTTCCCAAGTCACCTTCATCTCAAAGTACTTATATATAATAGAGGAGGAGAGGGAAAGGAGGAGGAGGAAGTAAGAGAAGATACCCCTGGGTGAATTTCTTATCTCGAGCAACAGGTGAAGATAATAAGTTTGTTTTACTAGATACCACTCATCTCCTGCACTCCCCTCTGTTTCTCCTCTCCGGCCTCCCCTTCCTTTACCTTCCCTTTACTCTTATCTCAGCTTTCCCTCCCTCCTGCAATCTCACGACAGCCTTCCCCCTGACCTTGATAACGCCCTGTCCACGTGACTCTTACGTGACCACCTCGCCAACTATAATCTCTTCCTCAGGACCGGACTTGAACACACTGCATGACTTTAGATGAGTTTTGAAGCTTATATCAATAACTCCTTACTGTTATTTTCCTTTTTATTCTCGTCTTTCTTATTGTTATTACTGCGGTTTACTTTTTTTTTACTTTTTTCTATGTCAGCTTCGCTTTTGTGTCCTTTTTTTTCGTCAGTGTTTGATAAAAAAAGACGATGATATTCACACACACACACACACACACACACACACACACACACACACACACACACACACACACACACACACACAAAAAATTCAAGTACAGGAAATGCTGGTTTAAAGATTAATATGCTTACATCGATAGCTGATTTGATTTTCAGATACTGAATCGACATCTTAATACCAAAGCCGGCGGTACATTCCATTGATTCTGTCTGTCTATTGATCTTTCTAGGCAGTGATGAGAGGCGGCTGTTGTGAGCATTAATGAAGCATGGCAACACACACAGGGCTTACGAAAGGAAGGCAAACTAGACTTACGAGAGAATATATCACAGAATTATGAATGTTTTGAGGCAGTTTAGTGGCAGTGCATTGTGGCTCGCCTCACTATTATCATATGATGGGACCTTACTTAACTCTCTCTCTCTCTCTCTCTCTCTCTCTCTCTCTCTCTCTCTCTCAACACAAAGTCATCCTTTTGCCTTGAAACTCACAGCAGAAACAAAAAATCCATCTCAGACCCTCTCAACAGTGTCCCGCGGCGCTGAGTAACAGGATGTAGTGTGTGTGTGTGTGTGTGTGTGTGTGTGTGTGTGTGTGTGTGTGTGTGTGTGTGTGTGTGATGAGTGGCTGCAAGGAATGGATGCAGAAATATATGTGAATAACAGATTTTGTTCTATAGGCAACTCGTGCGAGATTCTTGACGTTATATACGCGTGATAGGAAACCATATGAGCATTATTGTTTTGTTTTTTTCAGGTTAGTAATTTTTTTCGTTCGTGCAATTTTGTGTTTTTAGATTTTATGGGGGTTACGAAACAATATGAACACAATCTTTCTTTTTTCTTTTTTTTTCTTGTAATGTTAGTAGAGTTTATCACTCGTGTACATACATAAATACCTTAAGACTAAATGACTTAAAAACATGTCAAATACATAAGCTAAAAAACACACACACACACACACACACACACACACACACACACACACACACACACACACACACACACTAATGGAAAGGACATGTAAGCAAACGAAACTAAATCAAACAAAAAAGAATAAAACCACGAAGCTAATAAATTTTAGAAACGTCTCGCATTATGAAAAGTTAAGTTAGGTTAGGTTGGGTTAGGTAAGGTTGGGTTGGGTTAGGTTAGGTTAGGTTAGGTAAGGTAAGGTAAGGTTGGGTTAGGTTAGGTTAGATAAGGTTAGGTTACGTTAAGTTAGTCAATCTGAAGCGAGCGTTCCTTCCCCTGCTTCTCTAATCTCTTATTGACATTTACGGAAGAAAACGGAGATATTTTACGGGATTATTCAGGCGGTGGTGGTTCATTATCCCGTTTTCTTAACAAATGAAAAGAAAACAAAAGCATGACGCTGTGAAAATAATCAAATAGGTCGAGGAGGAGGAGGAGGAGGAGGAGGGAAAGAAAAGCGAGGGTGAGATAAAGACAAGAGTAGAAGAAAGGGTAACGAGTGAAAGGGAGGAAGGGAAGGAAGACTAGAGGAGGGGGAGGGGTGGAAGAGGAGGAGGATGGGGGAAGGCATGGGTGAGGAGAAGGTAAACAAACACTTCACTATACACTTCTTTAAGTCTGCTGTCGCTCCCCCCCTCCACCCTCTCCCAGTGCTTCCCATCTTCTTCTCCCTTCATTTCCTCTCCCCCTTTCATCTTCTTCCTATCCAGTTCCCTTTCTCCATCATTATCTTCACGGAGACTAAAAAGGTAAATATATGGGACACACTCTCTCTCTCTCTCTCTCTCTCTCTCTCTCTCTCTCTCTCTCTAATCTAACCCGATCACATAATTTTTGCATAATCCCAACATCTAGGTCCGTCTCTCTCTCTCTCTCTCTCTCTCTCTCTCTCTCTCTCTCTCTCTCTCTCTCTCTCTCTCTCTCTTTCTCTAATCTAACCAAATCGCACAACCTTTGCATAATCTTAACATCCTTTGAACTTATCCTCCTCCTCCTCCTCCTCCTCCTCCTCCTCCTCCTCCTCCTCCTCCTTCTCCTCCTGCTGCTGCTGCTCCTTCTGATCTCCTGCGTATGGGATGGGACTGTGACCTTTAATGACTTGACCTTTGACCTTAGAAAACTCATCCTGACCGTGAAATCGCTAATAACATCTAGGTGTACGTGAGTGAATGGACCGGGGCGTGGCTGGAGAGAGAGAGAGAGAGAGAGAGAGAGAGAGAGAGAGAGAGAGAGAGAGAGAGAGAGAGAGAGTGTGTGTGTGTGTGTGTGTGTGTGTGTGTGTGTGTGTGTGTGTGTGTGTGTGTGAGGGAGGCATCAGGCTGTGCACACAACAAGAATGACTCAGACCAGGATGAGAAGGAGAAAATCAGAGGAAGAAAATGGGAGAATAGAGCGTGAACCATCGAAGGGGAGGAGGAAATTTTAAAAAGAGTGTTTCTTCAATTAAAAACATTCCTGGGTAGCGTGAATGGTGACCAGATGTA
>NC_059304.1:14276392-14283892 GCF_017591435.1 Portunus trituberculatus
AGAGAGAGAGAGAGAGAGAGAGAGAGTTCGTAATTGGGTAAAGAGTTGGATAATGATAAAATAACAACAATATGAAGGAAAAAAATTAAAACAGATGTGAAAAAAAATATAAAGAAAATAAAGATGAAGAAAAGTTGGAGGAAGGTAAAGAAAAGAATGAAAGGAGAGGAAGAGCGGAAACAAGAGAAAGAAGAAGAAAGAAGAAGAACGATTAGGATTATATCAAACAGAAAGAAGAAAATAAAGAAGAGGAAGGAAGGAGGAGGAGGAGGAGGAGGAGGGAGGAGAAGGAGGAGGAGGAGGAGGAAGGAAAAGGACAAGGGCAAGGAAGGACGCAGCCATCCACGTCAAAACCTCCTGCCTTCACAGAGTCAGGCGAGATGCCACTCCTGGTAGGGATAAACTCATTCATTTCACCGGGAGGAGGAGGAGGAGGAGGAGGAGGAGGAGGAGGAAGGAGGAGTCACGTAAGAGAGTCAGTCACGTAACAGTGGGAAGAAGAAGAAAAGGAACGAATAAAAAAAAAAAAATTGACAGAAAAACGCCAAACAATGTGGAAGAGAGTCTAACAAATATGACAAATGAAAAGAAGATAAAAAAAGAAAACCACAAAAAGAAATCACAATAAACTAGTAAACATTAAAAAAAAACATAAGAAAAAAGAAATAGATTAACGCCTTTTGTGGCCCGTATGGGGATCGAACCCACGACATCCGCGTTATTAGCACGGCGCTCTAACCAACTGAGCTAACAGGCCGTGGTGCCTCAATTAAGCACCAAATTAAAATAAAAATCCGAAAGAGAGAGAGAGAGAGAGAGAGAGAGAGAGAGAGAGAGAGAGAGAGAGAGAGAGAGAGAGAGAGAGAGAGTATACACGTAGAAACAAGATGAAAGAGCTTAAATGACTGTGGATTTGAAAGAGAAAAGGAAGGAAAAAATGGATATAGAAGATGAAGAAGAAGAAGAAGAAGAAGAAGAAGAAGAAGACGAAGAAGTGGGGAGATAAGGATGGGCATAAAGAGGAGGAGGAGGAGGAGGAGGAGGAGGAGAAGGAAGAGGAGGGTGTAAGAGAGAGAAGAGTGAGAAGGATGGAAGCTAGAAGTAATAAATTCTAAGTCGCTCACGAGTTGGCACCCCTTTTAAACGGACGACCTCTGGGGGGCCACGAGGGACGCTCTGGATGGTGGGTTGGGGTAGGGGGAAGAGCTTAAGGGGACGTATGTAAACAGGGGGAGGAGCCTTGCAGGGGCGGGGTTATCAGTGGCGAGATAACCTCCTCCTTATCCTCCTCTTCCTTCTTCCTCTTCTCCTAATTCCCAATATTCCCCTCCTCGTACCCATCTCTCTCTCTCTCTCTCTCTCTCTCTCTCTCTCTCTCTCTGCACTGTATTCTGTTACTTTATTCCTTTTCACTTTCCTTCACTTCTTTTTATTCACCATTTATTTAATCTCTCTCTCTCTCTCTCTCTCTCTCTCTCTCTCTCTCTCTGTGCTGGAATGTCACGCCTGGAATGGGTGACGTCACGACTGGAATGTCTTGTTGTGCTTATCTCGTCAACAAAAGAATGACAGGAATGATTACTGGGGAAAAAATATACATGGGGACAGAGAGAGAGAGAGAGAGAGAGAGAGAGAGAGAGAGAGAGAGAGAGAGAGATGAACCAAATGATAAAAAAGAAGTGGGTAAAGGAGAAAAGGATGATAAATGAAGGAAAGACGTGATAATAGACTAAAGAGAGAGAGAGAGAGAGAGAGAGAGAGAGAGAGAGAGAGAGAGAGAGAGAGAGATTTTTTAAAGAGATGAGAAAAAAGTTGTGAAAAGGAGAAGTTTCGATAAGGCTTCTGTTTGTATATTTACGTTGCTTTTTTCCCTCTTTCACATTAGAGAAGGAAGGAGGGAGAGGAGAAGAAGGAGGAGGAGGAGGAGGAGGAGGAGGAGGAGGAGGAGGAGGAGGAGGAGGAGGAGGAGGAGGAGGAGGTGTGGGTGGTCACCTCACGGATATCTAGTTTCTACCACTCACCACCCCAACCACACCACACCCCACCTCACCTGTCTTCTCTTTATCTACTCACACCATTTACTCTCTCTCTCTCTCTCTCTCTCTCTCTCTCTCTCTCTCTCACGGTAATCCTCCCAGACACAAACACACAAACACTCCCTCCCTCTCACTACTCCTCCTCCTCCTCCTCCTCCTCCTCTTCCTTCTCGTAACTGACTCCCCTTAGGCATCCCCTTCCTCCATCTTCCTTAATTGCATCAGGCACTTGTCATATCCTTAACTCCGTAATCTATTGCTTCCCTCTTCTTCCATTCTTTATTTCCCACGCATCTATAACATCTTCCTTGTTCACTTCACTACAGAGCCTTACTTGACCTTCACCTCTCCTCCTCCTCCTCCTCCTCCTCCTCGCCTTATTATTCGTCCTCATACTCTTCCTCTTTCTCCTTTTAAAGTTCAAGATAGTTTTGGTATTTTGTGTGATATTTGAAGTTTTTTTGTGTTGTTTTCGTTATCACTATATTTTTGTTTATTTTTGTATTTGGTTGTGTAGTTTTTTTTATTAGTTTTTCATCACTTAGCTTCCATTGCATGTTGTAGAGGTGTTAACTGTCTACTTCTCTTTATTTTAGCTCCCACTGCGCGTGGTAGAGGTATTAATTATGTACATCTCGTTATTTTAGAAGAGAAAACTAGCCAAGAGCACAAGAATGAGTGTAAAAAAAAGAATAAAAGGCACACTTATTTGCCAGTTCCCAATGCAGGTCCGAGAGAGTTAGCTAGAAAGCAAAAGGGATAAATGTCTTGAAACGGGTCACTTCATCTTGCCACAGGACTAAACCGTTTACTGCTACGGTCAATAATTTATCGAAACGTTTCCACAGCTTCCTATGATCTATCTATCTATCTATCTCAGTCGCTCTCTCTCTCTCTCTCTCTCTCTCTCTCTCTCTCTCTCACCTCTTCAGTACCATATATTCAGTACAATATTTTCATATTTTCCCTACTTACTATTTGGTGATTTAATACAGCTTCAGAAACTCATGTGGGGGATTAAAACAGTGAAGACTCCGACCACTAATCGTCTGTCCTCCATAAACTCTTCCTAACGTCAATAAAATCGTCTAGTCACATACAAAACTCACGGCAAAAATGTGTCCCGTTACTGAAGACGTTGAAAAGAAAAGCCGAGTTTCCTACTCACCCTGATCTCCTCGATGGTGATGGAGAAGTCGGTGTAGTAGACGAGGCGGGTTGGGTCCAGGGGCGGGGACTCCTTGATTTTGGAGGAGAGGAAGAGACAGACGGTGCCGAGGAGCTGGAGCTGGTTTCTCTTCACCTTGACCAGCGAGAGGAAGCGGTCCATCATGTTCATGGCGAGCGTGAAGACCTCCTCCTCTTGCTGCTCCTCCTGGCACACCTACAGGCGGGGGCGGGGAGAGAAAGAGAGAGAGAGGAGAGGTTAGTTTGTGTAAAGTGAAGGAGGAAGATGAGTAAAGATTTTGCTTTATTTGTACTCCTTTTATCTATTTCTATGTTATTGGTGTGTGCGCGCGCGCGCACGTGTATGTGTGTGTGTGTGTGTGTGTGTGTGTGTGTGTGTGTGTGTGTGTGTGTGTGTGTGTGTGTAAGAACGAGAATAATCCATGCACACAATTGAATGCAAGCAACAAATTCATCACACACACACACACACACACACACACACACACACTGACACACACACACACACTAGGCGGAGTGTTGTGGTGGTGTAGGTGGAGGGCTGTGGTGGTGATGCATCACTAAAAATAACAACAACCCGCTCAAGTCATGGCGGTGGTGGTGGTGGTGGCGGTGATGGAAGTGGAGATGGTGGTAATAGTGGTGATTGTAATGGTGGTGGTGGTGGTGGTGGTTATGGAGATGGCGGTGGTGTGTAGAGGCATTGAGAGAGAGAGAGAGAGAGAGAGAGAGAGAGAGAGAGAGACTGTATGCAATGCTCGGGTCACGTGACACACACACACACACACACACACACACACACACACACACACACACACACACACACACACACACACACACACACACACACACACAGACAGACAGACAGCGGGAATGCTGCCATAGAAACCACATGCCCGTATTCCTGCGCATGAGCTATAAATCTTATGGGAACAACATTAACTACAACAACACATCCACCACCACTACCACCAACACCCCTAACACAAAAAAACACCAATAAATACAGCAATAACAAAAGTACTAACAATCTAACCTTGAGCAAGACGAATCTCAGGGAAAAAAAATATATTAGTGATTTAAAGGTAACCGTGCGCCTATGCTATGACATCACGGCGCAGATGCAGGAGGAGGAGGGGGAGGCGGAAGTTCAGTACCCTTAGGCCGAGTAGTGGATGTGGTGAGTGGTGAGTGACAATATTTGCGTCTTAGATCCCCGCCTCATACATAATACAAGTGACAGGATGGCGCGTCCCTCACATGATGGCCGAGGCGTGTGTGTGGCTGTCCGTGGGGCAAGACAACACGTGCAAGGTACTGCTGTGATCGGTAAGGTAATTGTCCTGTGTTTACTACCTTTTCAGTTGCACGCGAAATTTAAAACTCACGCGAATTTTTTTTATGATTATTTTTTCCCTGACATTACGTTTTGCATTCTCTGTGATATTTTTTTCTCCTTTTTGACAGCTTCGCAGATTAGCTTCCTTTTCTTTACAGTTCTAAATTCTTGTTTATTTATTTGTTATTTGATTAAAAACATATCGTGGGTCTAGATTAGCCAAAACTGACGTCACGTGTCCTCCCACCCTCACCCTTTCTCCTTCCTCCCTCCCCCCCCTCTCTCTCTCTCTCTCTTTCTGGGAATCACAAGCAATGGGAAGAACTTGAAAAGAATCAGTCAGTCAGTCAGTCACTCGGTTAGTCGGTCACCGCCAGCCAGCCAGCCAGCCCGCGGGGAGGGAAGGAGGGGGGGAGGGCGGGCGGAGAAGGGCTAGGGAGAGAGGGAGGAAGGTAGGGAGGGTGATGATGGGCTAGGGAGAACGAGAGGGAGAGCGGGAGGGAGAGGGAAGGAAGGAGGGGAGAGGCGGAGACGGGGTACCAACAAGTGGTTGCCTGCGCGAACTGGCAGACACACGGACAGACAGACGGACAGACAGACAGACGCACGCCCCCGCCACCTCCCGCTATTATACTACCACTCTTCTTTACCATCACGAATCTTAACCTAACCTAACGCAGCACGCCTTAACTTGCAGCCTCTTGATGCCTCCCTGAAACAGTCACTCACTCACGCAGGCTGTGTTTGTGTGTGTGTAAGAGGGAGGCAGGGAGGGAGGGAACAGGCAGGCAGGCAGCATCGGCAGGAGGGCAGGAGTCTCTCTCTCTCTCTCTCTCTCTCTCTCTCTCTCTCAGCCACAGCACAGCCGACGGGGGGGCCACAACGGGTGAACGCTGCACCGTTTGCTCTCTCTCTCTCTCTCTCTCTCTCTCTCTCTCTCTCTCTCTCTCTCTCTCTCTCTCTCTCTCTCTCTCTCTCTCTCTCTCTCTCTCTCTCTCTCTCTCTCTCTCTCTCTCTCTCTCTCTCTCTCTCTCTCTCTCTCTCTCTCATCACGTCCCGCTACCGCCGATCTACCCTAACTACTACTGCCGTCTGCCACACCTCCGCCACACCTCCCCTCGTACTTATCACCCTTCTTCATTAACACATTAAGCCTACGACAAGTATTTACCAGAGGCCTAAGCCATCGCCAAGTATATCATAGGAGCGGGAGGGAAGGGAGGGAGGACGCAAGAAGAAAGGCGATGAGAGGTAGCTTTGGGAGAGAATGTATAGTGAGGGGTTGGTTGTATAATGCTCTTAACGCTTGCTTCTCCTCGTATTTGTGTTCGTTTTTGGTGTTAAGTGCAAAATATATATATATATATATATATATATATATATATATATATATATATATATATATATATATATATATATATATTCTATTTATTTGTGTTGTGTGTTGGTGGTGATTGTTGTTGTTGCTATTGTCATTGTTTTTATCTTGTTATTGTTGTTGCTGTTACGTGATCGGCTTAACACGCACACACACACGCGCACACACACACACACACACACACACACACACACACACACACACACACACACACACACACCGATTATCAAGCAATATCAAAGCTGAGGTAATCCTTCATACCGTAAAAAAAAAAAGAGAAAAAAATAGTCAAATGAATAAATAATACCAGTCAATCCCCAAACAGCGAGGGACTCATAGCAACTCAGCCCCTTTAGCAACGCCGCACGTGAATTACCACCACTGATGCAATTCCCTTTCCACCCCTTTCTTACCAGCATTTGTTCGCCCCCTTCCAGACCACCACCTTCCAGAAACACAACCCATTCTCTCCCTCTCCACCACCAGCATCGCCTCCCTTAAACTACCACCCACGATCCCTAAAAAATAGTCTAGATTGGCTAATAGTTCGCGCTGGACGAGCTCGCAGGGAACAGGACAGCCCGAGGAGATGGCGCAGGTAGAATTTTGAGACCCGAGGGAGGACAGGAGGGATAGGGGAGGGAGGAGATGCCCTTGGGACCCTCAGGAGGAGAGGTTAGATAGCCGGAACTGCGACGGGCTGGGAAGAGGGGCCGCTGCAGGGTGACTCACTCCCGCCCGAAGCTGCTCCTCGCTCCTGCCGTTGCCACTGTTTTGATTGTCCCCGCTATCCCATCTGCAGATCCGAAGGCCTCTGCCGCCACTATGCCACTGGTGCCACCCAAGGCGAGTTAACCCCGGTCACCCCTGCCTCGCCTCACCCTGCAGCCAACCTGACTCAACCCAATTCCTAACTACACTACAAATTCCTCTGATATGAGACCACAAGAGAGAAGGGAGAGTGAGTGAAGGAGTGGCTAAGGGAGGGGTTTTCTTATTCTCTATACACAGCCTCTCCTCCTCCTCCTCCTCCTCCTCGTTCTTCTCTCCCTTCCCCTCCTTTCTCCCGATTGCCTCAGATACCCTCTCGGTGGACAGACAAAGGCTAGGACCTGATCGGCGGAGGAACACTAAGAGAGAGAGAGAGAGAGAGAGAGAGAGAGAGAGAGAGAGAGAGAGAGAGAGAGAGAGAGAGAGAGAGAGAGAGAGAGAGAGAGAGAGAGAGAGAGAGAGAGAGAGAGAGAGAGAGGGGGCATGGAGGTTGGACGTCTAAGTTAGGGTCAGACAGGTGACGTCAGAAGGTGGCCGCGGCGGTGGCAGTGGTGACAGGGACAGGGTAACGTAACAGAGCAGGAACGTAGGTGTTACATAACCTAGCGACATCCACCGTCACCTGGAGAGGGTAACACCACCACCACCACCACCACCACCACCACCACCCACCTACTACTTGTACTTGTTACCAGGAGACGGTGCTGGACCGGTAGTGAAAGATGACATCAAAATATTCATGCCTATGTGTTTTATCTGCCACTGACACACACACACACACACACACA
>NC_059304.1:14293892-14301392 GCF_017591435.1 Portunus trituberculatus
CACACACACACACACACACACACACACACACACACACACACACTCACTTCACTCAAAGCCCTGCATCTGAGGAGTCGGAGGAGAGTCTACTGCTTACTTCTCCTTTGTGTTCCTTCATGTTCCTTTACTGGTGTTATGATGTTGATGCTTGTGGTAGTGGTGGTGGTGGTGGTGATAACAACGTTGTCTGTCTGTCCGTTTCACTGTGTACTGATGTGTTTGTTTGTCTATCTGTTTATTTGCAGCCGTGTTAGCGTATCTATTCATCGCTATGTGTGTATCTTGTCTGTTTGTCCGTCGTTGAGACAGTGTTTGGCTCGCCTCAAACTCTGTGTCGATCTCAGTCTGTCGGTCTTTTGTCTCTCTGTCTGTTCGTTTGTCCGTGTGTCTGTCCGTCTCTCTCTCTCTCTCTCTCTCTCTCTCTCTCTCTCTCTCTCTCTCTCTCAAGGATGCTCAAGAAACATACAAAGTCAGCACTGAAGGTTCCAAGTGGAGGAGGTCGTTCCTATGTGTGTGTGTGTGTGTGTGTGTGTGTGTGTGTGTGTGTGTGTGTGTGTGTGTGTGTGTGTGTGTGTGTCTGTGTGCGCGTGGACGTTGACACACACAACGGCAGCTCAACACAGGAAACTCTACGGAAGTGTTGGTTGAATGTACATAAGAACGAGCCATCAGTAATAACTAACACACACACACACACACACACACACACACACACAACCATACTGATACCTCGGTATTTCCAACGTCTCCCAACCGTTGGCGATAGCACAGAGAGAGAGAGAGAGAGAGAGAGAGAGAGAGAGAGAGAGAGAGAGAGAGATAAAAAAATAGTAACAAATAGAAAAGAAAAAGTGAAATAAATGATGAAAGAAAGGAAAACAAATACGAGAGAGAGAGAGAGAGAGAGAGAGAGAGAGAGAGAGAGAGAGAGAGAGAGAGAGAGAGAGAGAGAAGACGAGTCGTTCACAGCAAACAGTGACTCAGAGCAACAGAAAGTCGAGCAACCAACCAATAACAACTCACTGTATCCATGTGTGTGTGTGTGTGTTTGTGTGTAAGTATGTAGTCTCTCTCTCTCTCTCTCTCTCTCTCTCTCTCTCTGTTAGTGAAGGGAAAATTAATTTATTTGCCTTTTTAAGATAGGGCAGTAACCTCTGTATGTTATTTTCTATCTCCTCCTTCTCCTCCTCCTCCTCCCTCCTTCTCCTTCTCCTTCTCCTTCTCCTTCTCCTCCTCCTCCTCCTCCTCCTCCTCCTCCCTCTCTCCATTCCTAGCTACTCTTCAACACTTCTCTCTAACTCGATCTATTGTACACGAAACCCACGTGAAAAGGGCGGTGGGTGGAGACGGTGAAGGGGCGGCGGAGGGTGGTAGAGGGAACGTTGAGGCGGCAATGTGGAGGATGGAAAGGGTCATGGATGGGTGTAAAGGGTGGAGAAGAGGAGTACAAGGAGGAGGAGGAGGAGGTGGTAGTGGAGGTAAAGGAAGGGAGGAACCTTTAACACATACACATGACATCATCTTCCTTCCTCATCCTCCTCCTCCTCCTCCTCCTCCTCCTCCTCCTCCTCCTCCTCCTCCTCCTCCTCCTCCTCTTCTTCTTCCTCCTCCTCTTCCTCCTCCTCCTTCCTCACTTCCATCCCCACCTCCAGCCCACACAATCCCCAATCACCCCTACCTCACCACCCATCTATCTCCTCCCACACTAACACCTCCCTCATCACCACCACCACTACAACCTCCACCACCACCACCACCTCCACCTCCTCCCTTCCCCATCCCTCGTCTTTCTCCATTACTTGCAATATACTTGATAGATTCCATTACCTAAAAGGAAACACACACACACACACACACACACACACACACACACACACACACACACACACACACACACACACACACACACACATTCTTTCCCGTGAGTTATATAGCACGTTCTTCCCTCATGCCTCGTCTGCTTGCTCATAATCCAACCCACAAACTCACCTTAAAAGGGCTAAATATTGCAGGTCCTCGAGTCGTGGTGTAACAGACTGACTCTAGCCTTGACATTGTGGTCTTCACGAGGAGGGTGGCTCTCTCCGCTACGCCGTACGGGTGTCTCCGGTGGGCATTCTTAGTAGTAAAACCAGCCGTAATGCCTCTTGTTGTTTATCTCTGTTGTGGGCCATTTACTCTCTCTCGGGGGTGTTGGATCTCTCTCTCTCTCTCTCTCTCTCTCTCTTTTTCAAATATTATGGAAGAGAATTTGGGTGGAGGGTGTGTTAACTGTGATCTGCGCTGCTCCGCCCATCCCGTCTCGCAGTGGGCGGTAGGGTGTGTGTGTGTGTGTGTGTGTGTGTGTGTGTGTGTGTGTGTGTGTGTGTGTGTGTGTGTGTGTGTGTAGTAGTAGTAGTAGTAGTAGTAGTAATAGTGGTAGTAGTAGTAGTAGTAGTAGTAGTAGTAGGAGTAGGAGTAGAAGGAGTAACGTGAACTCACAGCTGGTTGAAAGTGGTGGTGGTCGTGAGTCGGTATAGCAATAGTGGTGGTAGTGGTAGTAATAGCAGTGGTGGTGGTGGTGGTAGTGATGATGAAAGAGAGAGCTAGGAGGGAGGGAGGAAGCAAAGGGTCGGATGTGTTAGAGGAGTACCCCCTCCACCTCCCATCTATGCCCTGCCCCCTCCCCCTTCCCTCGTTCCCTCAGTCTCTCCCCTCACATGGTGGCGCGGGAGCCGGGCATGTGTGATAACAGTAGTAGCGTGAGGTTGTCGACCCCTGCCTGGCCTTCCTAGGTATATGGAAGCTTCTATCACGCCGTATCAGCTCGCATCTTGTTCCTACCCAGGCCGAGCTGTACTCTACTCAAAAAAAAAAAAAAAAAAAAGAAGAAAAAAAGAAAATTGAGAAAGAAGTGAAAAAAAGTGCTAAGTTGCTTATATTATGCTTTGTTTAGGTTTAAAATGATAAGTTTTCTTCCTATCCCCAGTCTCTCTCTCTCTCTCTCTCTCTCTCTCTCTCTCTCTCTCTCTCTCTCTCTCTCTCTCTCTCAAAAATCATGTAAAAAGACAGAATAAATCAATGAGTAGATTCTTTTATAAATGCTTTGCTTCATATGCTTTATAGGATCTTTATGCGAGAAAACTGTTAAGGAACCTGAAGTAAAGCATACATAACGGGAAAGCATAACAAAAGATAGAAGATAGATACTGTGTGTAGCGACAGGCTGAGGAGTGTTATCAGTATTATGCACTTGTATATAACCGTTCCCACAGGTGTGACACGGTGTGCTGTCCCCTGAGTGTCCGATAATAGGGAAGGGCAGCAAGACACTTCTAAACCACACCTCTAATATCTTCAATCTTCAATAGAGTGTCTTGTGGTGTTGCGGATCGCCCAAACCAAACAGTTGATTGACTGGCTGATCATTGCTTAGGAGCGGGACAGCAGACTGAGATTAAGGAGTTGAGGAATATTATAAAATCGCAGAGTCGACCTAAAAATAGTTGATTGATAGATTTAACATTGTACTGCCGCACTTAATTCCTTCAGTACCAGGACGTGTTTTCTTATTGATTTTGGTTATTATTTTGGCGATTCAATACAACTTTAGAAACTTTTGTGGGAGATTGAAATAGTGAAGACTCTGGCCATTAATCTTCTGACCTCCATAGACCATTTCATAATGTCAATAAATTGGCCTAATCGTACACAAATCTTGGATAAAAATATCTCCCAGTATTGAAGTGGTTAAAGGTTACATGACGCCCGGTCCTAATGAAAGCAGTTCCGGCACTACCTTCTTAGTAACTCAGTAACTTAGCCGTACTCACAGGAAAAAGGTTACAGTCGCTACTTGTACTCATACTTAGCTGACTGCGCGGTCTTATTTGCATATTGAGTGCATTGACATTGATACTTGTTTTAGTAGAGTAACCCAGGACAATTTCTCTCATCATGAATAAAACTTTGGATATTTGGAAGACTATTACATGATTCTTCCTCATTCTGTCACTGGTGTTGTCTGAAGTCATGTTCAACACCTGCACTAGACTATTTCATTGATCTCCTGGATTCTGCAGCTTTTCCTTGTGCTTGAAAATATATATATATCAAGTTCACAGTCAAATTATGAAACGCACTTTACTGACAACAAAGTGAGTAATGGAGTGACTCGAGTGTTCTAGTGTTTGTGGTTTTATTCGTTCATTGTTAAGTAAGAGTTACCCAGTTGGTCATATAACACGTGTTGCGTCGTTATCAGGCAGTGTTGTCCTGAAGGAGAAGCTGTAGAGATCAATACGTTTCACTTCAGCGCACGCAGATATTGAAAGAGAGATACAAAATGTCGTATACTGAGTATGTATTTTGATTTATATATTTTCTCTATTCTATTTATTGATTTGTTTATTTTTTTACGAGTTAACGTCATGATTATATTTGTTGGTTTCATTGTATCCGCTAAATCGTAATACAAATTGTGGCTGTTGCTCAGAGGGACATTATCTGTAACAGCTTACCTCCAAATTGAAACATGACAATTATTTTACTCTTCATCGGTGCAATCCTTCTCGGCGTTAACAGGAAAAATAGAACTGCATACACTAAATGTTTGAACGCCTCCATCACTCCCTGCTGTCAGTGGTGCTTGCAGAAATCATGAAACTTACAACACAACATTTTATTAAGCTTGGGGAGAAGTCCAATCAATCAAAGAGTTAAACCTGTCGTAACTCGAGACGCTCACCTGTCGCTCGCCTGCACACGGCACTTACACCTGCAGGGGTCAGTGTAGGTGAGCGGCGTGTGCGTGTTCACTTCACCACGCCACTTCCCACACACCACTCATGAATGGAATCCGCTGCCAAAACACCCAGTCCGTCACTCTCTGGGGAAAGACAGTGCCATCCATCCCGCCTGCACGCCCTTTAAGCGCGTCGGACCGTACCCATGCACGCCGCCAGGGAGGGGCACGCCAGCTCTCCCCGAACTCTCCCTGTAATATATGCTGGGTGGTGTGGGCGGCGGGTCAGACGAGGGCAAATATGACCTATGGGGAGGAAGGCAGGGAGAGGTGTGAGGGTGTGTGAGGGTGATGGTGTAGGCGGCGTCCCTGTAGGGTGGAGGGGTGGTGTCAATGGTGTCAGTGGGTGGGTGGCGCCGCCCCTCCGCTGCCTCACCACAACTGGCTATCGTAAAGAGTCAAGGCACAACGGGGATTATCTCACCTGTGGTCTTGGGCGTGAGGCACCTCGGGTCACTCGGACTTGTGGCTCAGGATGCGAGGGGCAGCCCGGAGGTGGAGGAATAGAGGGGGTGGAAGGGCGAGGGGCGTGGGAAGAGAGATAACTCGAGGAGAAGGGGGGTGGAAAAGGTGAGAGAGATAGAGATACAGCTGATGTAGGAGACACGGAGAAAGGGACGCTGTGGGAAAAAAAAAAGGAACTAGAGGAGGGTGAAAAGAGAAAGCAATACCGGTACCGCCTCCTTCTTCCTCTCATTGAGGTGGCCGACTTGGTTACGTCAGAGTCATCCTGATGGCGTGTGTTGGCAACAGTGGGCGACCCGCGTGACCCATTGTGTTGTCACTGTGTGTGTGGGGGGGCTGGCAGAAAAGAGATTGAGTGTCAGGAGAGACAGAGAACGGGGGATGGGTGGGTTGAGTGTTATGAAAGGGAGTGCAAGGGAGGAGGAGGAAAAGGAGGAGGAGGAGGAGGAGAAGGAGGAGAAGTAGCAGCAGGAGTAGCGGCAGCAGCATCAAGGAGTGATGGCGGTGGTGTGGCGAGAGAACAGAGGCGGCGAGGAAAAAGTGCCAGTAATGGTGGCCCTCGTGACGGCACCTCCTCTGTCACCACCCCACCTCCCCTTTCTCCTTCTCCTTGCGCCGCCGCCACGGGTCACCACCACCGCCGCCCCTCCACTGCTGTAGGAGCCCCGCCCGTCTGGCCGCCCACGCTCACAACTGGTCTCGCCCTGCAAGGAGTACAGCTTGACACGCTTCTCCCCTTCGCGTCAGATTTTATGTCGGGTCTGGGCGGCGGCGATCGTCCGCCTTCCCGCGAGCCGCTGTTTGGGGCCCGTCGGAGGAGAGTGTTCTGTCCCTGTTCCCCTTCCCCTGGCGAAGACGAGCTGCGTCCAAAGTACCCAGGCTCCTCCCTGCACGATCCGGGAAGGAATGTCGTTGGGGCAGCAGGATGAAGGGAGAGGGAGGAGACGTATTAGTTCACTTTAATTACATTTATGTGTTTTTTTGTAGCGAGCTGCCTCCAGCACGGACAAGGCCGCCCATTTTGCAGATAAGGACGACGTCTCTGGTCTCGCGTAGGTTTCTAATTTCCCCCGCCGCAAGCGCAGCCCGGTGTGTGTGTGTGGTCGCGGGGCGCTGCGGTCTGCGGGACGGGGCGGGATGGGACTTAAGACATTGTGGAGAGTTTTGTCGCTGAGGATCTTGGACCCAGAGAGGAGGCCGTCCAGCACGAAAGTTGTTGAGGATGGTGTCGCTGTGGTGTTGATGGCGGGGAAAGTGGCGGTGCGGTGGCGGCGATGTCTCTCAGGATGCTGTCCGGACCAGCCTTATACCAAACTGCTGGCATCCGGTCGCAGTTAAACTAATAATTATCGGTCCCTGCGACGCCCAATTACGTCTTCCTGACCACCGAGGCTGATCTTCAGCACTTTCATGCCTCCGCTCAGTGGTCAAGGTCAGATCGGGGCACCGAGGCTCAAACCGCAGGGGATTTAAAATAGGATTACAAAATTTCAACACAGCAAGGTGCAGCTTGGGCGTATGTAAATATTAGGCGGTGATGCAACGCAAGTGCCAAGTAACAGTGTGTTGTTGGATGGTGTGCAGGGTGGCTGTTCCGTGTGCCATCAGTCCCCTCACTCTGCATGGGGTTTAATGGGTGTGGGCGGTGCAGGAGGCGGTAGGGAGCGGGGGTATTTCAGGCGGCGGGAGTTTTGAATGAATGAATGGCGTGGCGAGCAAGGCCGCGACGGAGCCCGCGAGCGAAACGACTGAGTCTCGTCGCTCGCCCTCCGCCACCAGCATCATCACCACCGCCACCCATCTCCTCCCGCACTCTCTCTCCTCTCCTCTCTCCTCACCATGGCAGTAAATGTCAGCGTGAGGAGGGAATAAAAGGCTAAGATAAGCATGATGTTATTTTCTGCCGATAAGATTTAATCAGCCGAAATTTATCCTCAGAGAATTCAGTATCGCTGGCCGGCCGCACTCCAGGCTCGGGTCTCGGGCGCTCGTAATCACCATGAAGAATTTGAGGTATTAATGCAGTTCCCTTTCCTCTTCGGCTCTGTAATTTGTGGCCATAAATAAAGCCGGAATCGTAATCGCATCGTAAGTTACCAGCGGCGTATTAATATGGTGGATAAGACTATAGGGATGAAGGGTCGGCCCAGCGAAAGTGTCGGCGCGGACGAAAATAAATAGAAAGAGGACGTTCCGCGCGGCGCCAAGTTGTTGTTGCTGGGCGGGGTTGCCAGGGGTCGCTCGGGGTGCAA
>NC_059304.1:14306392-14316392 GCF_017591435.1 Portunus trituberculatus
TATTATTATTATTATTATTATTATTATTATTATTAGTAGTAGTAGTAGTAGTGGAAGTAGTAGTAATAGTAGTAGTAGTAGTAGTAGTAGTAGTAGTAGTAGTAGTAGTAGTAGTAGTAGTAGTAGTAGTAGTAGTAGTAGTAGTAGTAGTAGTAGTAGTAGCAGTAGCAGTAGAAGTAGTAATAATAGTAACAGTAGTAGCAATAATCGTCGTTATCATCATTGTTTTTCTGTAGTGATGGTGACGCGGATGGTGACGTTGGTGTGAAAACAATATTTCCTGCCGTGTATCGTCACCATGGCACCGATGTCTGTCCCTCGGGTCGTCGTCGTCGTTGCAGCCTTTGTTGTCGTCGTCTTTGTTGAGGTACCCGCGACTGTACGGTGCCCAGGTGGTGGTGGTGGTGGTGGTGGTGGTGGTGGGGGTATAGTAACGGGTCTCTATCTCTCTCCCTCTCTCTGCCTTCCCCTCCTCCCCTTCTCTCGTACATGATGGAGATAGAAGAAGGGAGGGAGGAGGGAGAGGAGGGCCAAGGGGGGTGGGGGGAGGGGGGTGGTAAGATGTGTCCGGTCACCAAGTTTGCTATAAATGTACGCTCTTTTCCTCCAGAGAGAGAGAGAGAGAGAGAGAGAGAGAGAGAGAGAGAGAGAGAGAGAGAGAGAGAGAGATCCCTTAAATTGTCACTCTCCAATAAAAGATAAAGTGGAATAGATCAGTTAACAATAAATAAATAACATAAGAAAAAGTTAATTAGTAAACAGAAATAAAAAAAAGAAAATAAAAGAATAACAAAATTAAATAAAGATGGATGAATTGGAGAAAACGATAAAGAGAAAAAAAAAATGTATTGATAGAACAAAATAAATGAAACCTCAGCCACTTTTCAGCAAGCACTCTGATACGATACACCAGCTGCAGGACGCGCCACGTTTAGCTGCTGTGTATATCGCAACGCATTATCACCACACCGAAAAACAGCTTTGGCAACACCACGGCCTGAACAATCCTCACCACTATTATTAGCTTAGATTCGGGACCAGCTGGCAGGAGATGGCAATTATCAACATTTTTATTCTTTTCCCTTTTTTATTAACCCCTTCAGTATCATGACACTTTTTTATATATTTTTTCTTCGTACTATTTGGTGATTTTATACAGCTTCAAAAACTAATGTGGGGGGTTAAAATAGTGAAGACTGGCTCTCGATCTTCTGGCTTCCATAATCCCTTCCTAATGTGAATAGAATCGTCTGTTTATATCCAAAATCCATAGAAAATATGCGTTCCAGTAATGAAGGGCTCAAGTGTGTGTGTGTGTGTGTGTGTGTGTGTGTGTGTGTGTGTGTGTGTGTGTGTGTGTGTCAGCTGCCCATTGATGCACGGTATCCTACAGGCACCAGTTTGCATCCCGAGTGTTGGTTGTCCTACGCAGGAGGGAGGGAAGGGGTGGGGCTCCTCTCTCACAGCTAATAGGAATCCTTCACGCCAGCCAGCCAGCCAGCCAGCCAGCCACCAGACATTATAGTAAAGTTGAGGAGTTAGTGTCGACCTCTGAGTGTTTTTATTCCCACGCACTGACAGTTTTATGTAATTATTTCTCCCTTATATAGAACATTTTTGCACGGTGGTAGTATGTTTGGGGTGTGTAGGTATATGTGTATGTATATCGTCTCTCTCTCTCTCTCTCTCTCTCTCTCTCTCTCTCTCTCTCTCTCTCTCTCTCTCTCTCTCTCTCTCTCTCTCAGCCCGTCAATGTTGCAAAGAGAGAGAGAGAGAGAGAGAGAGAGAGAGAGAGAGAGAGAGAGAGAGAGAGAGAGAGAGAGAGAGAGAGAGAGAGAGAGAAAAAGCAAGCAGGAAAGGCAACACCATGCAGGGAAGGGAAATGCCTGCGAGGAGAGATAAGGAAGGCGAGAGAAAGGGAAAGGAAATGAGATAGGGTGCAGGATAGGGAGACAGGAGGAAGCTATCGAGGGCTGGACACGGAAGGGACGAAGGGAGGTGAGGGAAGAAGGGAAGGGCGTAAAGGAAGGAGGGAAGGGAGTGTGCACGTGACCTCTTCATCATATTCAGTGGTCATGTGACGGTGTGACGGCCTTCAATCACATTTCCTCCTGCCTGCCTGCCTGCCTGCCTGCCTGCTTGTTTGCACCCTCTTCCCTCTCATCTATCCCTTTCTTCCTCATTCTTTCCCTCTCCACATTCTCCTCCTCTCCTTATTCTTGTCCTTTCGTAATCACCTGTAATTTCTCTTTCCACCGTACACACACACACACACACACACACACACACACACACACACACACACACACACACACACACACACACACACACACACACACACACACACACACACACACACACACACACACACACACACACACACACCTACCTTCCTTCACCCACCCGGAGCCAGGCAGTGCACAGACCAACTCGACTCCCACGGCTCGGTCACAGATGCATTCAGGATGAGATGCATCAAAGCACATACAAGCGTAATACATAAAAAAAGCCCCGATACACCTCAATGCGCGGCAGGCAGGCAGGGAGCGCCCGACCATTGTTCACTTATCTGGGGATCACGGGGGGAGGAGGAGGGAGGACTTGGTAAACAGGGAGAGAGAGAGAGAGAGAGAGAGAGAGAGAGAGAGAGAGAGAGAGAGAGAGAGAGGGAGAGGAACTAGGTGGTGTTGGGGGAAGGTTTTGACTAACTAACTGTGAAAGGGGGGAAAGAAGGACATGGTGGGGACATTTAAGAGAAAGTTGTGAGTTTTGTTTATATGTAAGAAAGAAGATAGTCTAGTTGTATTAAGAAACACTCCGCTCTCTGACCTCGACTCTTCCCAAAGGCCACCGAATTATAACCCCAAAAACTGTTAATTGCCACTAGAACGGTAATAAAACACCCATGAACACTCGTGAAACTGCACTTAGACCCTTTTGAATGTAGTGGAGGTGGAAGAGCTTCTAAAAATGGTTCTTAAAGTGCTCAGCGGGAGGGGGGAAGAGAGGGGTAAGAAATTTGAGGTTAGGTTAACTAGAGAGGGGAAACAAAAGGAGAATTTGGTGAAAAGGGGCGATAGAAAACAAGGAAAATGAGAAAAAAAGCTAGGGAATGTTTAGAGAGAGAGAGAGAGAGAGAGAGAGAGAGAGAGAGAGAGAGAGAGAGTAGGACTTGTTAAAATTGGGGATGGGAGGGAGGGAGAGAGAGGGCCATGGAAGGAAAGTAAGGGGTGGTATCCTTTTTGGGGGTTGAGGGGCGGGTTGGGCTGCTCTGGTTGTAAAGGTGGGTGTCCAGGGGTGTGGTGGAGGGTGTGGACTGTGGAGTCCTTAATTGGAAAGGTGTGGCGTGGAGAGGGTGTGGTGCGTGGTGGAGGCGGCGGACTAGGAGCACAGGAGAAGAAAGAAGAGAAGGAGGAGGAAGAGGAAGAGGTGGAGGAGGAGGAGGAAGGGGGATGGTGATAGATTATGGTGGTGGTAGTTGATGTTTTTGTTGTCGGTGGTGGTTAGTGGTGTCTACAGATAAGATAGGTGAAGCATGATAGTGTTAGGGCGCCACGTGGAGAGGAAGAGGAGGAGGAGGAGGAGGAGGAGGAATGTGGAGGTGTGGTGGTGGTGGTAGATAAAAATTTGGATATGAAACAGTAGCAGTCCCTTAGGTCCTAACTGAGGTATACTTCATAAATTCCACTCCTCTTATAAACTGTCCTATTAACGAGGTCAGTGTATAGAAAGATGACGTAGAAAAGTAATGAAACAAACTGAAATATCTGAATTAACTACATTACTACTACAACATTAGAAAAATTGATGTAATCTAAAGAGAAATCTGAATTAGGTACATAACTCACTATCGCATTACAGAAACTAGTAAAAATACGGTAAAAATGTTAATTAACGGAAGGTTTATGCTAAGATGAACGTGTTGAAAGCTACTAGGGTGAAATATTTGTGTGAGAGAGCGTGGTGGGCAGCTTGGACGGGTGTCAGGAGCAAGGCAAGGCAAGGCAAGGTAAGGCAAGGTAGGGAAAGTAGGCAAAGCAAAGTAGGGTAGCGGAAAGGTGGTATAACGGTTTAGGGAAATGTGCAAGTTGGAAGGGCTGAGGGAAAAGGAAGAAGGAAAGGTTAGGGGGAGAGGGGCGTTGAGGGACGGGGGAGTGAGATGGAAAGGTGGACAAGGTAGCAGGTAATACTCGTAAAGCTAACCAGGCAGACAGACAAACGGACAGACGGACGGACATGCGGCAGGCACGTGGTAAGTAGTAGAGAAAGCGTAGCGAAGATGATGCCGCAGTGAGAGAGAGAGAGAGAGAGAGAGAGAGAGAGAGAGAGAGAGAGAGAGAGAGAGAGAGAGAGAGATAGAGAGAGATTTTCTAACCGTCTTTCAACTAATGCGGACTCAAATTTCCCATACGTACAAACACCTCCCCTTCCAAGGGCATCGTAGCCTTGCCCTTGGCGAGGTAGTTGCGGCGAGCACCCCCAGGCCTCCCCTTCAGCAGTGGCGGGTGAGGGAGCGGGGGGGAGCGCCTTTGTCATCCCGGGCAGGGGCAGGTCACGGCGCCCGGAGGTGGTCCCGCTGTGCATTTTATCCTTTGCAGCAACGCGGTCACTTCACCCCGTATCCGGCCCCCCCCTCAGGGCACCTCTCCTCCCTCCAAGCCCTTCTCTCCATGCTCTTCCTACCTCGCTCCAGGCCCTCCGCCCCTCTCTCCCTTCTTCTGTACATGCTCTCCCTCTCTCTCTCCTTGCCGCCCTATGAGAGCCACTAATGCAAGGCGCAATGCACAATGGCCCGGCGCGCCCCCCAGTGTCCCGCTAAGAGGCCCTCGCTGTCTGGGTGTCCGCACATCTCACCCGACTGACGGACACATAAATACGAATCATTCATTCATATGCACTGATGATGTAATAGTCATGGGTGTACCGACGTTGCATGACGGCCACTGAGAGTTGGTCATGCATTATCTTCCCCTTCCCCCTTTCCCCATGCCCCAACATTTTTATTTAACGCCTGACACACCCCTTTTGAGTAAGCAATCAGCCCCCTTCTGTAAACCCCTTTCTCCCTCCTATTTTCCGCCATGCAGTGGAGGGGAACTTTGCATGACAGTTTGCTTTGCTCCTCCTCCGCTCATCTCCGGAAGGTGGGGCGGGAGGGAGGCACGTGCGGGATACGGGCGGGCAGGAGGCGGTCAGGGCGGTGAGGCACTCTGTTAACCCCCCTCGGGAGCTGCAAAATGGGAGCGGCATCGCATTTCAAGGTCATGCATGACGGCGGAGCGTGCATGGCTTGAAGGGGAAGGAGATGACCGGTAGAGGTGGTTGGGAAGTAAAGGGCGTGTGTGTGTGTGTGTGTGTGTGTGTGTGTATGTGTGTATATGTATGTGTTGGGTAGGGGGGTAGGGGCACAGTCTGAGGGGGTGATTGGTGTGTCTAGGGAGCCAAGAAGGGGAGTGATGGAAGATCAGGAAAGCCAGTTGCATCAGTAGACGGACGGACGGGTTGAAGGGTTCGGTATGAGTGGGGGAAACGAGGGGCGGGAGATACGAAGGTGAGGAGGGGTGATGGGGGAAGAAGGTGAAGGGGAGGGGTGTGAGGGTAGTTGACGAGGGGAACCAAGTAGCGGCTGGGAACTCAATCACTCACTCACTCACTCAGACTGGTCACTCAATTAATGACGACTCGGCGGGGGGGAAGGGGGGAGGGGGAAGGGGGAAGAGAGGGTGAGGGGGGTTATTGGTCATCAGGGCGGCGGGGGGTCAGATGTCACTGGTGTAGCAGCTTAGACGCGCCCCTGATTCCCCTCCATAGACAAAAGAAGTGTCATATGCATGTGATCGATGGGTCTCTCGTCTCCCTCTTTATACGCTGCCCACCACCCCCTCCCCTCCCTCCCCTCTTCCCCCTACACACCCATGCAATGTCTCTCCGTCCTCTTCTTTACTTCCCTTCTTCCCCCATCACCACCACCTCCCCCCATACCGCTACTTTCTTTTTTTGTCCCATTCTCTTTTTCCTCTCTTTTCCTTGTTATGAATGAATGAATTAATGTGCTGTTTTCCGTATGTACCTCTTCGTTATAGAATTATTTTACATATGCTTGTTTCTCCCTTCGTATTTTCCCCATCTCTTCAAACTCACCTTCCATTTATTTTACACCTTAACGACTCTCCCAGTTTTCTCATACATTTTTTCCTTCATCTTTTCCTAATTTTACTCTTGTTTACCTTTTCTTCTTTACTGTCTTACATATCTTTGTTCTTCCTTTGAGTTCCATTGATATTATACCTTGGCATGTATAAAAGTATGGTTTCTCGTGACCCATCATGTCTCTATGCGTGGATGTGTATTTGCTACTATCGTCCTATCATCTCCTTACTGTCCATCCTCTGTTGCCATCCTCTTCACTTCCTTTTCCTCTCTCCTACGATACCATCTTTATTTCCTTCCTTTTCTGTATATGGCACGACTGAAAGCATCTATCTCGCTCTCTCTCTCCCCCTTTCTCTTCTCTCCCAGTGTTAGATTGCAATGCAGTTGGTGGGGAAGGGAAAGGAGAGGGGGCGAGTGAAGGGGAAGCAGGAGGAAGGGAGCAGGGAGGGAGGAGGGGAGGTAAAAGGTACAATAACACAGATCTATCCCGCAGACGAGCTTCAAATGGTCAAAAAATGGCCTTCTCTTTCACCCCCTCCCTTCCTCTCTCCCTTGCTCTCCCCTCCCTTCTCTTCCACTCTCCCACCTGCCCCTCGCCCGCGTGTCGTAAGTGGTGGTGGTGGTGGTGTTGGTGGTGATGATGGTGGTGATGGTGATGGTGGTGATGGTGGTGATTGTGGTGATCCTTCCCTTTAGACATAACTACTTCACATTTCTGTCTCCTTTTCATTACCTTTCCTCACCTGTATTTTCTTTTTTTTTCCCATTCTCTTTTATTTTCTTTCTTTTTTATAGTTTATTTGATTTCCCTTGATTGTTTCACTTATTTTTCTTTATTCTTTCCCTCATATCTCTCTTTACTTATTTTCTCCTCCTTGCCTCTCTTTACCTTCCCTATCTCCACTTCATTCTGGTTCTTTCACTCCTCTTATCCTTCCCTTTTTCGTATTTTTCTTCGTTTTTCTAGCTTTTCTTTTTATTCTCCTTTCCTTTTCTTCCTTTCCCTTACCGCACTTTCTTCACCCCTTTTGTTCCTTTTCTCTTCTTCCCTTTGGACATTATCTTTTTTCTTGTTTATCTTTGTTTTCCTCTCTCTCTCTCTCTCTCTCTCTCTCTCTCTCTCTCTCTCTCTCTCTCTCTCTTTCCTCATTCATTTCTTCGCTTTCGCTCATTATCCTTTCCTTTTTTTGCTCCCTTTCCTTTTCCTCTTTCCGTTACGCTATTCCATACTTTGCTTTCACATCAAAACTCTCTCCAAAGGCCATAGAGATGATTATTCGGGTTATAAAGAATTTTTTTTTTTGCTTTTCATTTTCATATTCATTCTGCTTATTATTTGGTGATTTTATACAGATTGAAATAGTGTAGGCTCTGGCCATTGATCTTCTGACCTCCATAGACCCTTCCTAATGTAAATACAATCGTTTAATGATAACAAGACTCAAGATAAAAGCGCATCTCAGTACTGAAGAGGTTAATAATGTAGAAATTTTGTTAATCTGTCTCTAGAACAGTAGATACGCTTAAAAACACACGTCACCGTGTGTGGAGGTGAGATACAGAAGTGTTTCCGAATGTGAATCTTGGGTGCTCGAGTGAGGAAAGAGCAGTGGTGGCGCTGACTTATGCAACAGGGAGTGAATAAGTGCGCAAGTGAGTGAGTGTCATTTCCTAACGCGTCGCTTGTCCTGGAAAAACGATTAAGTCATGCACGAAGCTGCTGGACTCATGAGTAAGTTCGTGTGAGTAAGTGAGGGTCTGTGAGTCATTGTTCTCTTGTATAACTGCAGCCTGGCTCGGAGTTCTTGGTAATGAGTTTCTTGCATGACTGACTGACTGACTGACTGACTGACTGGTCTATTGACTGTCATAAAGAGTAAGTGAGTGTTAGTAAGTCATCATTCCGTCGTAAATACAGTTAATCAGTGTTCAATATGTGAGTTATGGTTTCCTTGCATGGCTGACTGACTGATTGACCACCTGAGTGAGTGAGTGAATGAGTGAGTGAGTTTGTGAATTATCATTCCCTTACCAGTCCCCATTATGAGTGGTGAGTCTTGTGATGAGTCCATTGCATGACTGTAGGAAAGAGTCCGAATTTTTTTTTTTTTATTTTCCCTTTCATTCAGAGTCATCGCTTTTATATCAGTAGTCATGAATTTTCCTGTGCATGACTGAGTGTATGAATGAGTAAGTGAGAGAGTGAGTGAGTGAATGTTTGTTGAATCATTCCTGGGTGGCATGGAGGCGGGCAGGGGCGGCGGTGAGCAGCGGCGGGGCGCGGCATGGCGGTACAATGGGCGTCGCGGCATAATGAATCAGGTATGAATGATGCAGTACACCAGCCCGGGGCGAGGGAAGCAAAAACAAGGGACCGTTGAGGACTGAAGCTACTGCAACTGTTCCCTCGCCTTGCCTCGCCCGCTGCCTGCTGGTTGCGGCGAGGCGAGGCAAGGCGAGGCATGGCGAGGCGAGGCTGGAGTAGCGCGAGGGACCAACGATTTCCGATTTTTCTGTTACTGTACATTATCTTGGGTTTTAATTATATATTCCTCTGATTTGTCATTTTTTGTTACGGTGCTTAAACTATTTAGACTTAAAGGGCTTAGATTGCATTGCCTTTTAAAGTGTCGATTTTTCTGTCGTAGTAAATATTCATTAGGTTCAATATGAGGCATTATTTATTAGTTCATCGCGTCTGAGAGCGAATGCCATCTTTTTTGTTAACTTTATTATCCCGTCCTGAAATCGAGCCTATAACAGAAAATAATAAAAAAACTATTATTATTATTATTATTATTATTATTATTATTATTATTATTATTATTATTATTATTATTATTATTATTATTATTATTATTATTATTATTATTATTATTATTATTATCATTATACTGCTACTACTACTACTACTACTACTACTACTACTACTACTACTACTACTACTACTACTACTACTACTACTACTACTACTACTACTACTACTACTATGTCTGGAGCAAAGCCTGAGAGAGAAGCCGGTGTGAATTCCAGCGGCGCCGCTCTAGTAGCAGCGGAAATTATGGTATGCAGCCGTGGGTGATGTGAAGGCAGCTGCTGCAGGCACGCCAAGGCTGTGCTGATACTGAAAACGTCCGCCAAGGAAAGCAAACCTGAAATTCAACTATAAAATAAATAGATTAATAATGATAGTAATACATATATGAAAAATAATTGTAATGAAAAAATAATGAATCACTAATGATGACGAGCAATGAAAACTCTAATGGTAAAAGAAGAGATAAAATAAACGCGATAAATATCATAATGAAGGATTAGAAACAGAGTAAATGAAATGAAATAAAGTAAACCAATTAAAGGAGAAGTATAAAGACGCACATCTGAATAAAGTAAAGTAAATAAAAGGTTCGCATTCAAAAACGCTTTGCTTTCTCACCCCGACTATTTTCTAAAGCCACAGAGATGATTGGCGGGGCTTCCAAGAGTGTTTCTCCAGTTGATAATGCAGAGATCATGTCAATCTTCCTCTACAAACGTAAAACAGCTTCAAAATACTCGTGTAAACTTAAATAAAGCCTTTTGAAGTAGGGAAAATAAAGTATAAAAGACTCACACCTTAGTAAAAATAAGTAAATAAAAATTCTGTATTTAGAAACGCTTTGTTCTCTCACCGCGACTATTTTCCAAAGCCACAGAGATGATTAGCGGGGTTTTCAAAAGTGCGTCTCCAGTTAATAATGTAGAAATCTTTAAAATCTGCCTCTACAAACGTAAAAAAAAAAAAACCTTAAAAAGTACATATAAACTTAAATAAAGCTACTTTGAAATAGTGGAAGTGAAGAACAGA
>NC_059304.1:14321392-14333892 GCF_017591435.1 Portunus trituberculatus
CTCTCCTCTTCCTTACCCCTCTCCAACTGCCCCTCTCCCTCTCCCCTTCCTAACCCTCTCTCTTTCCTTCCCCAATCTCCCTCTTCTTTCCCCCTACTCTACTGTTTCCCTCATCACTCCCTTCAACGCTTTTACCTCCCCTTTCCTCCCATAATATTCCTCTCTTCCCCCATAACCCCTTTTTCTCCTTCTTATCGTCCATATTTTTATCTCCTCCCTTCCCATAACATCCCTATAAAGGCCCTCCTCCCGTCCCCACCACCGTATAGAGGAAAGGTAATAAAATAATTGAAACTGCCTTTATTCCCAGTAGTAAATAAATATAATCTTCACCGTAAAATCACTGACAGGAAGAGAGAGAGAATTAAGGAGGAGGAGGAGGAGGAGGAGGAGGAGGAGGAGGAGGAGGAGGAGAAGGAATGCATGTGCAGATGGATGGATGGATTGGATGGGTGGGTGAGTGAATAGAAGGAAAGAAGGGAGGCAGGAGGAGGAGGAGGAGGAGGAGGAGGAGGAGGAGGAGGAGGAGGAGGAGGAGGAGGAGGAGGAGGGAGTTATGGAGGGGATGGAGGGAAAGGTGAAGAAAGGGTATTGGGATAAACCTCTTTTTTATTGTGGAAATATAATTAATACAGAGAGAGAGAGAGAGAGAGAGAGAGAGAGAGAGAGAGAGAGAGAGAGAGAGAGAGAGAGAGAGAGAGGGTTTCAGTGATTTTTATACCGGAATTTTCTCTCTCTCTCTCTCTCTCTCTCTCTCTCTCTCTCTCTCTCTCTGTGTGTGTGTGTGTGTGTGTGTGTGTGTGTGTGTCTGTGCGCGCATTAAGGGAATAAGAGAACTGAGGACTAAGAAAAACAGGAAGAAATAAAAAAAGAGGGAAGAATGAAAGAAAAAGAAAGAAAGAAGAAATTTGCTATGAATTAAAGCAAATAAATAAACAAAACTGCTAAATGACAACGTAGTGAGGGAGAGAAAAAAAGAATGTGACGTGAGAAGAAGAGAAGAAGAGAAGAGGAAGTAATAAAAAAAGGTAAACCACAATGAAACTTTGCCTCTCTCAACAAAAATGAAAAAAAAAAGAACTAATGAGGTTTTGAAGACTGAGAAAGAGAGGTTCCGTTTTTGCGGCTCCGTACAAATAGCCGCTTGATAGTGCTAATGAGAGAGAGAGAGAGAGAGAGAGAGAGAGAGAGAGAGAGAGAGAGAGAGAGAGAGAGAGAGAGAGAGAGAGAGAGAGAGAGAGAGACTGACAAGCTGACTGACTGGCTGGCGATAGGAGGTTTTATAAGCAAGTCAGAAAACTAGACAGGAACAAGGAGTGCATGGGGGAGAGAGGAAAGAGTAAGGAGGGAGAGGAGGCTGAGTGTAGAATGGGACGTGTGACTCTCTACCCCCCCTCTGTCTGTCTCTTCTCCCTGCACTAACTATACGCTCGAGCGGTTTAGCTGGCCACAACACGGGCCTCGCCACCACAAGGCTCCGAGTGTGGTCAGACGCCGCGTCACACCTATAACACTTTGCTCTCTCACCATCGCTGCTTTCCAAAGATTCTAGTTGATGATACTCGTGTTTTTCAAGGGCATTTTTATGGTTCTGGTGGTAGATTGGCAAGATTTCTAGTTTATTAACCCCTTTGAGTACTATGACGCGTTTCCATATTCATTCTGCTTACTATTTTATGGTTTTATACAGCTTCAAAAACTTATGTGGGAATTGAAATAGTGAAGACTGTGGCCATTAATCCTGTGACCTCCATAGACTCTTCCCAATGTTAATAAAATGGTCTAATCGTACACAAATCTCAAGGTAAAATTGTGTCCAAGTATTGTAGGGGTTAAAAGAAAAGAATGTCTTGAAAACTCTCGGCTAGTTGTCTCAGTGGCCTTGGAAAATTGTCAAGGTGAGAGGGAGAGCACGGCGTTTCTGAATACTTGTCTCTACTCACCTCACTCCCTTCCCTTCTCTCCTGTCCTTCTTGCTGCGGCGGCGTCACGTGATTTCACTCTCGCGATGACTTGAAATGCCTAAGTCAAGCAATTTTTCGTTCATTCCACGGTTTTATTTTCTTTATTCACTTATTTTACGTTTTCATAATTCATCATCTTCCTCTTCCATCTTCCTTCCCTCCCGGTTCTTTTTCTCTTCCTCCCTTTCCTTTCATTCGCTCACCTAACACACTCTGTCCATCCATCTAATCATACATTCTAAGACATTCCTCTCACATTTTTGGTCATTCTTCCTTTCCTCCTCCTGAATGCATGTCCTCTTCCTCTGTGCCTCGTCCACCATGAACGTATAGCAGTAAGCGAAGAACCGAAGAAGAGGAGGATTTGGAGGAGGAAAAGGAGAAGAAGGAGGAGGAGGAGGAGAAGAAGCTCAGCACTGATGGCAGAGAGATGGCGACGACTGTGATGGTCATGGTGATAGAAGTGTGGTGATAGTAGAGGAAGGCTGAGAGGAAGAGGAGGAGGAGGAAGAGGAGGAGGATGAGGAGGAGGAGGACGAGGAGGAGAAGGACTTGGAATGGAAAGAAAAACGTGGAAAAGAGATGAAAGATAAGAAGATGGAAGAAGAGGAAGAAAAAGAAGGTGAAAGAATAGAAAGCAAATATTTTATCAAGTTCTCACACAAACACACATCCAAAAAATAATGATAGTCTTATTTTTTGCTGATTATTTTAAGATCATGACAGTGAGAGATGGCATCGGCGTTAGTAGAAGTAGTGGTGGTGGTGGTGGTGGTGATGTATGGTTAGTAGAAGGAGAGATGACTGCGATAGTAATATGTGTAGTAGAAGGATACAAATAGAAGAGTTAGGAAATGGTAACGAGGAGGAGGAGGAAGAGGTGGTGGTGATGGTGGTGGTGGTAGTGGCAGAGTGAAACAGCAAGGAGTGTTATCAGCCGCTCACTAAAACTTAAGGCGGGTCGGTTTGTGTGGCATCTTATCTACTCCGGAGGGTGGGTTGAGTAGGAGGTGGAAGACGAGGAAGAGGAGGAGAAGGAGGAGGAGGAGAAGGAGAAGTGAGGGGAGGGGATGACGGGATTTGAAATTTTGCGATCCTCCTCCTCCTCCTCCTCCTCCTCCTCCTCCTCCTCCTCCTCCTCCTCCTCCTCCTCCTCCTCCTCCTTTTAGTTTTTCCATACTGCATGGTTCTTTTCCAAACTATTTTTCATGCCAGCGAAAGCTGGAGGGAGTGGTGGGTGGGGAGGAGCCTTCTCCTATACTGTCCTGTCTCTCTTATCTGTAGCCAGTTAGTAGTTACCAAACAGCCTCGAAAGGCTTTCCTTTGTATTCCTTTGTATTTCTATGGTAGTGAAGAAGGCAGAAGACATTATTCAAAAGAGTATACCATTTCCGGACACGTGGATAATCTTGACGGATGTAAACAAAGACAGACAAACATCCACTCGTCTCCTCAAGATGGATGCAGAGGATGACAACTCTCTCTCTCTCTCTCTCTCTCTCTCTCTCTCTCTCTGCCACCTGGCCTCCATCTCCCAACACCGGAGGAAGAGGAGGAAGAGGAAGAGGAGGAGGAGGAGGAGGAGGAGGAGGAGGAGGAGGAGGAGGAGGAGAGAAGAACAAGCCACTCCAAGTTAAAAGGTCGAGTCTGGGATACACACAATTAAACTCCTTCATTCCTTATCGTCGATTGTAAAGAGGGCGGGCGGCGAGAGAAGAGGAGAGGAGAGGAGAGGAGAGGGCGGGCCAAGCGCTCTTCTCGCTGCTCTTCATCCTCCATTCCTCCCTTCCCCTTCCCCTTCCTCTCACCCCACCCCACACACACACTCCATCGAGCCCCAATAAACTGCTATGAAGGCGCGCATTTCCCCCCCTAATTGTTATCGTTATTAGTATTAATAGACACTTCTCTTCTACCGGGGAATAATTCTATGTAGGTGTTTTCTTCGTAACTTTTGATTGTGTCCGTGTGTGCGTGTGTGTGTGTGCGTGTGCGTGCGTGCGTGTGTGTGTGGAGCATTCAAGTGTTTATTGTTTTGTTCTCTCGAGGCGCTGGTATATATATAAAGAGTCAGCCCTCTCTGCATGACTTTTGTGTGGGGCGAAGTGACTGTTTATCAAAGGCAACTGCAGTGAAGGGGGAAGGTGAGAGAGAGAGAGAGAGAGAGAGAGAGAGAGAGAGAGAGAGAGAGAGAGAGAGAGAGAGAGAGAGAGAGAGAGAGAGAGAGAGAGAGAGAGATGGAGGGAGGGAGGGAGGGAATGGAAGGAATGAGGGGATGGATAGAGGCAGGGAAGGAGGGACACAGGGAAGGACAGTCGGGCGGGAGGGAGAGGGAAGGAAACCAGCAGCTGCCTGTATTAGTTTGTAGTTAGAGAGTCCTGTAGCTGAATGACCAATTGTGTGGCTCGGAGAAGGAGGAGGAGGAGGAGGAGGAGGAGGAAGTGGTGGTGGTGGTGGTTGTTCTCTCCACCCTTCTACCTATTCTCTTCCTCTACCTCCTTCTCTTTAGCTCACCTCTCCAAGTTCCTTTTCACTTCCTCCTCCTCCTCCTTCTCCTTTAATATCAAATTAAGAGGGATAATGGTGCTTACTGCCATTCCCAAGACCCATTCACGTTTGGGGAATGAAGGACTATGTGTGTGTGTGTGTGTGTGTGTGTGTGTGTGTGTGTGTGTGTGTGTGTGTGTGCGTGTGTGTCAGTAGGGTAGTGGTGAGGGGCGGGGAAGGGCGGGGCGGCGTGGCTGGCAGGGCTGGGCAGAACAGACAGCGTATCGCGTGGACTATCAAGATCACATGATGGGCCGATTCCCGTGTTGTGTGGCATTGTCTTGGCGGGTATTGTGTCCCCGCCCTTGTGTAAGCCTATACGCAGCCACTCCTCCCACCCCCTCCCCTCCTCGACCACCAGCCCTCCGTCCTTCCTACCCTATCCTTCCTACCACATGTTACTATCGTATTATTTGTTGTGAGTCCTACCCCGCTACTCACTGTTACCGTGCCCCTTATTACCTCTCTAATACTTGTTTCAAATCTGTGATGTACTGTGACCACTTTTTGTTCTGTGTCCTAAAGCTGCTGCTGTTATTACCATTGTCAACTGCATTGCTGTCCCCGCCACCAATACTACTACTGATGCTGCTGTTACTACTACTACTACTCCTCCTCCTCCTCCTACTACTACTACTACTACTACTACTACTACTACTACTACTACTACTTACAAGGATAGAAATAATAATGATGGTAATGATGGTATAATGATGATGCAATAATAATAATATTACAAATAATAATCATCTCCTTTCCTGCTGCTTTTCCTTCTCTTCCACCTCTTCTTCCTCCTCCTCCCCTTCCTCCTCCTCCTCCTCCTCCTCCTCCTCCTCCTCCTCCTCCTCCTCCTCCTCCTCCTCCTCCTCCTCCTCCTCCTCCTCCTTCTCCTCTTCCTCCTCCTCTTCCTCTTTTTCCAATTATTGTCATTATATTGATTTATTTACATCCTTCCTCTCTTCCCTCGCTGTTTGCTTCTTGTTATTCTATATTTTTACTTCACTTCATACTTCATGTATCCTTTGCTACATCCTCCTCTTCCTCCTCCCTCCTCCTCCTCCTCGTTTCTCTTCTCTTCCCTTCCTCCTCTTTCTTCATTATCCTAATTATCATTTACCTCCATCCTCTCCTGCCTCATTTAACTTATTATTGAGTATTATTTTCTTTTTGTTAATCCCACAACTCCTCCTCCTCCTCCTCCTCCTCCTCCTCCTCCTCCTCCTCCTGCCCGCCCGAATAATCACCAGAAGAGGGCCCGTCGACAGCGGTTCCCTGGTATTGTGTGCTTACAGTTTCCCCACCTGGACGAGATAGGGACCGAAGGGCGCCACCTGGGGACCTCCCTTATACCGCCCCTGCCTCCCTCTTTCCCTTCCACCATCACCATCACCATCACCATCACCGCCGCCTGCCTCCTTCCCCACACCCAGCACCACTCTCCACCATCACCACCACCATCACCGCCGCCTGCATCCTTCCCCACACCCAGCACCACTCTCCACCATCACCATCATTTTTCCTCTCTGGTCTTCCATGGATTTCTCGCCGGTATTCAGAAGTGACTTGCTCTCTCACCACGGCAGTTTTTTTTAAGTCCCAAGAGACGACTAGCCGAATTTTCAAGACTGTTTCTCCTTTTAATTAAATAAGAATCTTGCCAATCAATCACTAGAACTATAAAACATTCTTAAAAACACAAGTATATTCAACTGTAGCCTGTGGAAAGTTGGGAATATGGACTCAGTACCGATAACACCATCATGTGTGTGTGTGTGTGTGTGTGTTTTTTTGTGTGTGTGTGTGTGTGTGTGTGTGTGTGTGTGTGTGTGTGTGTGTGTGTGTGTGTGTATACGTTTGTTTGTATTCATCTATAGCTTTTTTCTGTGTAATGTATCTATTCTTCTGTCTATCTAATTAAGTGGTGGACATTTCATTCCCTCAGTCTGTGTCTTTGTGGTGTCTTAATCTGGTTTAGTTTTTTTTTCTTTTTTTTTTTTCTTTTTTTTTGTCCCACCGGGTTTTATCTTCAAACCTGTACTTCAAGTTTTTTTTTTTTTTCGCCCTCTCTCCTTCCTCTTCTTCCCCGACATTCTGATGAGTTGGGTGATGTGTCTCTTGTTTATCTTTCTCATCTGTTCGTTAGACTTCAACTTGCTATTCTTTTTATTTTATTCGCACACACACACACACACACACACACACACACACACACACACACACACACACACACACACACACACACACACACACACACACACACACACACACACACACAGTATGCATTTCTGGAAAGGTGATAGGAAATTCTTCTCTCTTCTCTCTCGTAATCTCTCTCTCTCTCTCTCTCTCTCTCTCTCTCTCTCTCTCTCTCTCTCTCTCTCTCTCTCTCTCTCTCTCTCTCTCTTGTGTCAGGTAGTATTGCGTGTAACCATCGTGGCATGTGGTGCGGACATCCTGGCGTGTAATACCTGATGATACCTTGATGCAATACCTGACACGCTTCCTGTGGTAGTGACACTGGACAATGCCTGTGTTCGGTGTATCATGACAGAGCACTCCAAGTATCGTTAGGTGAATTAATTGGTAAATCAGGCCTTGTGGGAACGCTCCGTATATTTTAAGGAATGTAGTTAACTGTTATAAAGAATGTACTGCGGCTTAGCATTACAGAGGTGGGTTGTGGGGCGCGGGGGCTCCAGGTGTTGGCGCCCTGCTTAACTTTTTGGGGTATAGACAGCTGCCTATAACGTCCACGCCGACTGTGAAGGCAACCGCGGCGAGGGTAAAAGGAAAGAGAGGGGTGGGTGCCTGCTGGTGAGGAGAAGACCTTCCTGGTGTTCTGCTCGCTTCTCTCTCTCTCTCTCTCTCTCTCTCTCTCTCTCTCTCTCTCCAGGACCAGTACACGTACAGACACGCGTGGGACTTTCCGCACCTGACCATTACGTTTAGTGGTCAGGGTAAGTAATTATCTGCTGTGGTGCGGGTTATCATGGTGGGACCTGTACATTTCCCGCTGCTGCCACTTGCCCGGGTGCCGCTTGCTGCTTACGAGGAATCTCCCAGCTTGTTTTTATAATGAACTGAGGAGACTGAAGTTGTGTGTTGCTGCGGCCATTCCATGCTTGGGGACAGACACGTATTATACTTCTCAGCCGACTTGTGTCAAAGCGTGAGCGAGTCTCGGGATCTCTCATGGAGCGCTGCGAGATTGAGAGAGACGTCTTTTATTATGATTGATATGAAAGTGGAAGCTGTCACCCTCACTAGCTCGTGTTGGCCGTAAACAGCATGACTTATTTTATGTGTGTGTGTGGAGAGTGACGTGAATTTAGTGATAGTTAGAGGTGAATAAGAAGCACGCAGGTTGATAGGCTTCCTCATTAATGACGGGGGTACTCATTTGGATGTGGAGGGAAAACGTGGAGGATGAAATGTTAAGGAGAAATAAGGAAGATAAATGTGGAGACCGAATGTGGATATAGCTAGTATAGAGGATAGATATAAAGGGTAAATATAGAAGACGAATGTGGAGAGCAAATGTGGAAGTAGATGTGGAAAATGGAGGAAGTAAATGTGACAAATGAGAAAAATGATTGTGGAGACCGAATGTGGATAGCGAACATATAAATCATACAAGAAGGGCAAATGTAGAAGGTGAATGTGGAAACCAAAATGTGGTCACTTGATGTAGAGAATAAATGTGGAGATCAAGAATAACTGTGGAAGAAATTACGGACAAGCCACCTTTCCCTTATAGTGTTGTGAGGGAGTCTCGTAAACACGCTATCAGTGAGGCCTGGGTTCTCACGGCGGGAAATGTGATAGCGCTGGTGTTCCCGCGCAAAGAGTGTTACCTAGTCACCGGTGACGCACAATACCTAACACTGCGCCTTAAAGATGAGTAGGAAAAGATGCAGCCTTGTGTGTGTGTGTGTGTGTTTCACTGTTTGATCTGGTGCAGTCTCTGACGAGACAGCCAGACGTTACCCTACGGAGCGAGCTCAGAGCTCATTATTTCCGATCTTCGGATAGGCCTGAGACCAGGCACACACCACACACCGGGACAACAAGGTCACAACTCCTCGATTTACATCCCGTACCTACTCACTGCTAGGTGAACAGGGGCTACACGTGAAAGGAGACACACCCAAATATCTCCACCCGGCCGGGGAACCGAACCCCGGTCCTCTGGCTTGTGAAGCCAGCGCCCTAATCAATGAGCTACCGGGCGTGTGTGTGTGTGTGTGTGTGTGTGTGAAATGATTCTCTCTCTCTCTCTCTCTCTCTCTCTCTCTCTCTCTCTCTCTCTCTCTCTCTCTCTCTCTCTCTCTCTCTCTCTCTCTCTCTCTCTCTCTCTCTCTACCCGCCACCACATCTGGCCCCAGCAAGGCGGCGACGCGACATGTGAAGCAGAAAATCTAAAGTAAAAGACACAATACTTCTTTTCTTGTCTTTTTTTTTCTTCCTGTGTGTGTCTGTGCCTGCTTTCTTTATTTTTTTGTCCTTTTCCTTTTCCTCTGTGCCCTTCGTGTGCCTGCCTGCCTGCTCCGCCCTGCCCTGCCCTGCCCTGCCCTGTTTCCTCCCCTTCCTCTCTCCTTTCCTTCTTTCCTTCCTTCCTTCCCCCACTCCCTTCTTTTTCTCCCTCTCTTGTTCGACTCAAATACAGAATTAGATCATGTTAAAGAAGAAAAAAAATCGTTCTGGTCTTTGGTGTTTTTATTGGGTTGTCTTGTTGTTGGATAATTCGTATTGTTAGACTGAGTTCTCTTCGGCTCGTTGTGAGTTCGGCCCTAGTTGTAATAGTAGTAGTAGTAGTAGTAGTAGTGGTAGTAGTGGTAGTAGTAGTAGTAGTAGTAGTAGTAGTAGTAGTGGTAGTAGTAGTAGTAGTGGTGGTAGTAGTAGTAGTAGTAGTAGTGGTAGTAGTAGTAGTGGGGGTAGTAGTAGTAGTAGTAGTAGTAGTAGTAGTAGTAGAAATGGTAGTAGTAGTAGTAGTAGTAGTAGTAGTAGTAGTAGTAGTAGTAGTAGTAGTAGTAGTAGTAGTAGTAGTAGTAGTAGTAGTAGTAGTAGTAGTAGTAGTAGTAGTAGTAGTAGTAGTAGTAGTCTTTTTTCTTCTTCTTCATGTCGGCAGCATTGTAAATCGCCCACACTTTTTGTTATTTAAATTTTCTTTTTCCTCGTGCAGTTTATCTCCTTTTTTCCCCGGTTTTTACATTCAGACTCGCGCCAAATTCAATTATGCGTGCCTGCGTATTTTCGCGAGGGGGAGGCTGAGGGCATGGGTGGCCGTGAGACTTTTATGCTAATTCACTTCACCAGTCTATGTTCTCTCTCTCTCTCTCTCTCTCTCTCTCTCTCTCTCTCTCTCTCTCTCTCTCTCTCTCTCTCTCCTTGACTAACGTAAAGAAGAAATAAAAGAATAGAAAGAGATGGGAAGAAAATGAAAAGGAATAACAGTTGGAGGGGGAGAAGAAATAGGATGAGAAAATAATGGAAAGAGATGGTGGAGGAAAAACTTGAAGTAAAAAGACGGATGTAACAGAGAAGGAAGGGAGGAGGGAAGGAAAGATTATATATACGAGGAAAGAATGAAAAGAAGTGGGAGGGGAAGAAGGAAGCAGCTGAAGGGAAGAAGAGATAGAAGAGATGGGAAGGTAAAGAGATGAGATAAAGGAAAAGGAGGAATATAATCAGGGGGAAAGATGGGGAGAAGAGAATAAGGGAAGAAATGGGAAGGAGAGAGAGAGGAGAAGGGGGAGGACGACGAGGAAGAAGGGAAGGGGAGAAAAGGACAAGGGGAAGGATGAGGAGGAGAGAAGAAGGGAAGAAATGGGGAGGAGACAGGGAAGAACCAGAGGAAGAGTGAAGATGAGAGAGTTAGGGAATTCAATGGGGAAGGAAGAGGAGGACAAGGGGAAAGGTGGGGAGTAGAAGACAAGGGTATGAATGAGGAGGAGGGAAGGGGAGGAAGGACCAAGGGAAGGATGGGGAGGAGCGGGACGGTAGCTTTGGTTTGTTATCAGGTGGGGGTTTAAACCTAGGTAGGTCTGATAAGCCTTGATAACGCTTAAGAATCCCTCTCACTCTCTTCTCCACACGACTTCCCCTTCCTCCCCGTCCCCCTCTCCCTTCCTTTCCTATCCTCCCTCACTCATCTCCCTTGCCTCTACTTTTTCCTCCATGCTTCCTCATCTTTACGTCTCTCATTTTCCTTTCTGCTTTTTCTTCCTTTTTCTCTAAGCTTTTTTCCTTATTTCTTTTAATTATTTCAATTTTATCACCATTTTATTTTGGAGGTCATGTCGTAATGTAGCTTCGAATCTTCAAATAATAACTAATCAGTCATTCAATTTTTCCTTTATTCAATGTCTTCTCATTTCTCTTCCCTCGTTTCCTTGTTATTTATTTCTTCCTTTATGCTTTCTCCCGCTTTTCGTCTCTTGGTGCGTCTCTAGTTGAAGGCCAGAGAGAGAGAGAGAGAGAGAGAGAGAGAGAGAGAGAGAGAGAGAGAGAGAGGGAGAGAGAGAGAGAGAGGAAGGGGAAGGTGGAGGGTCAAGTAACCAACCTGCTTTAATTCGCTATCTACTTATTGGATGGACATGATAAATTTGCAGTCAACAGCACGCAAGACTGATGGCCACTCTTGCTTTAAGCCTCTCGTCCTGCCAAGCACCATTCATTCCCACAACCCTACCTTATCTCATGACCTTATCTCCCCTTATCTCTAGTATCTCTGACGCCTCCTATGTCTCCACCACTCAGATGCTGGGTACACACACACACACACACACACACACACACACACACACACACACAAGGGCAGAGTTAAACATGTGACTTATAATGTGTATAAGTAAATAAAAGAGGATTAATGCAGTGAAATATTGTGATTTTCTTGATTCTACGTGTTGTTTTGTTTTATTCTTTCGTTTTGTTCTTGTCTTCAGTAATTGTGGAGTGGTGTAATGTTAGTTGTGTTGTTATTGTTGTTGTTGTTGTTGTTGTTGTTGTTGTTGTTGTTGTTGTTGTTATTATTTTTATTATTATTTTGTTATTTTTTATTGTTATTTTATTTTATTATCATTATTATCAGTATCATCACTATTGTTACTTTTACTTCTCTTTCTCCTTCTTCTACTTCTACTTCTACTACTATTTTACTTCTGCTTCTACATCTACATCTACATCTACATCTACATCTACATCTACTACTACTACTACTACTACTACTACTACTACTACTACTACTACTACTACTACTACTACTACTACTACTACCACCACCACCACCACCACCACCACCACTACCACTACTACTACTACTACTACTACTACTACTACTACTACTACTACTACTACTACTACTACTACTGCTACTACTACTAATTCTCACGTGGAGGATACAGCACAATTATATACACACGTGTCTTTGAGAAAATGTAGCCGCGCACTAGAAAAAAGGTCTTACTATAATACAGTTTTCTCTCCTTACAAATACATACACAGGCCTCCACGAATCTTTCTTTTTTCTTGTTATTTCTCTCTTTTTTCTCCCTTTTTTATTTCTTTTTTTAGTAAATTATTCACTCACTCAGAAAGCACGGCTGTGAAAACCACCACCACCACCACCACCCACCACCACCACCACCACTTCCCAATACCGCGGCACCAGATGGAGCGACAATACAATTTCACGCGTGCGAGGACGTTCCCAAGTCTCACGTCTATACACTCATACATTGGGCCGCCGCAACGTCCCCCTTGGAGCAACACCTTGGCCACCCCCACACCCTGCTCATTCTTCCCTCTCACCCTCACCATCACCTCACCATCACCTCACCATCACCTCAACATCACCTCATCACCACACCACGATATTTACCTTTATGTGTGTGTGTTTTTTTATGCAAGAGGGAAAGTCAGAAAAGGGCAACAAATTAAAAAGAAAGGCCCACTTCATTGCCAGTTCCCTTAACCTCTTCAGTACCATGA
>NC_059304.1:14338892-14341392 GCF_017591435.1 Portunus trituberculatus
GGTAGCAGAGATGATGGAGGCGGTGAAATATATGGCACATTTGAATTTCATAAGCAGAAAACCTTTCCATTTTTTTTCCTAGGGCAAGAAGAAAGAAACGGAAGAAAAAGAAGAGAAAAAAAGAGAAAGGATAATCAGAGAGAAAGAGAGAGGGAGGAAGTAAGGGAGGGGAAAAAAAAGTACGTGAGGAACAATGAATAGCAGGAGAAGGGAAGAGGAGGGTAGGCTGGAGTGGGAGAGAAGGAAGGGGGAGGCGAGAAGAGAGGAAGAGAAGATGGTGAGTGAAAGAGGAGATGATGGATGGATAAATAATAGGAGGGAGTTGAGGATGGTACAGGGAGGAAGAGGAAGAGGGAAGAAGAGAAAGAAAGATAGAATTAGTAGTGAAGGAAGATAGAAAGAGAGGAAGAAGGGAAAAAGGAGGTGAAGGCAAAGGGAACAAGAGAAGGAAAGATAAGATTTGGTACTGAAGCAAGACAGAAAAGAGAATGAAGGGAAAAGGAGATAAGGAAGAGGGAAAAAGAGAAGGAAAGAGAGAAGTCGGTAGTGAAGGAAGATAAAAAAGAAGAAAGGAAAAAAGGAAGTAATATTTGCATAATTTTTAGCTTGAATTTAGGAAGAAGAACTTAGAGGAGGAGGAGGAGGAGGAGGAGGAGGAGGAGGAGGAGGAGGAAGATGGTGGTGATTATGATGAGAAGGAAGAAGAGGAAGAAAAGAACAGGAAGAATAAGATATGCAAACATTTATCATTTTTTACAGGGAAGGAAAAGAAGAAAAAAAAGTGGAAGGAGGAGGAAGAAGATAAGGAGGAGGAAGAACCTAAGACTGTAGAGGAAGAGGAGGGAAAAAAAAAAAAAAAAAAAGCAAGAGGTACTATAATAGAAGTGTTTATGGCGAGGCATCTAAATTTCTTCATAATCCAAATTTATACCGATTGCTATTTGCATATTTGCCTTCCCAGCAGATTTATGTCTCCGTTAACACCACCGCCAGCATCCCCACAGCATCCCTCCCTACTGGTCTCCCTTCCTTCCTCCCTCTCCTCTCCCTTCCCACCTCCCTTCCTCCTCTCTCTCTCTCTCTCTCTCTCTCTCTCTCTCTCTCTCTCTCTCTCTCTCTCTCTCTCTCTCTCTCTCTCTCTCTCTCTCTCTCATATGTTTCATCTCATGATATCCAATCGCTGTAATATGCACGGCCTGTTAGCTCAGTTGGTTAGAGCGCCGTGCTAATAACGCGGATGTCGTGGGTTCGATCCCCATACGGGCCAGAATGAACGGTGAATAATTTTTGTAGACCCATAAACACCATTAACTTTGTTGGAGTCTATGGTAGAGCTTTATACTTCCGTTCTGTCAATTCCACGTTATTATCTCGTGACCAAATAATGCTTTTTTTCTCTATGTATAATAGGAAGCAGAGAAGGAAGAAAGTAAGCACAACGTGAGAAGATTAAAAAGACATTGTAAGGCTTCCATTATGTTACGTAAACACGACCTTAAGTCTTTCAGTACCCGTGACGCCTTTCCATATATATTCTGCTTACTATTTGGTGACTTTATACCGCTGCAGAAACATGTGGGAATGGAAAAAATGAAGACTCTTGCCATTCATCTGACCTCCATAGACTCTTCCTAATGTTAATAAAATCATCTAATCATGCCCAAAACTCAAGGTATAAATGCGTCTCAGTAGTGAAGGGGTTAAGTTGCAGAGTCGACCGCCGTAGTAGTGAAGGAAACTGAGGAGAAATATGATGTGAGTAATGAACTGGAATTCGTGAAGGAACGTGCTGGTAGAGACTGAAGGGAAGGAGAGAGAGAGATGAATGATGGAAAGGGAAAGAAAAAGTGATGATAATGGTGATGTTGGGAAGAGAAGGGAAGCAATGTGTGATGGGAAAGTACGCTACCAAGAGAGAGACAAAGAGAGAGAGAGAGAGAGAGAGAGAGAGAGAGAGAGAGAGAGAGAGAGAGAGAGAGATATGCGATGCGGGGGGGAGGGGGTGAGGGAAAGAGTATTGGAGGTGTGAGAGCAACAGGTGGGGGTAGAAAGGGTCAAGGGCAGGGTGTTTAGAAGCTCATTATCAACAGGTGAGGGAACAGCTGGCTCTCTATCTCACGCTCACTGCTCAGTACCTGTTAAAATTTTAGCTATCTTCAATTCAACTGCATGATTTTCTCTTGTGCCTTTGCCATTTTTATTTCACGATTGATTTTTATTTAATTTTATTTTTATTTTCATTTATTATTTTTATGTTTTATTTGATCTTTTGTATTATTATTGATATTTTTATCATTTTTTATTTTCATTCTAATTTGACTTTCGTATTTTTATTGAATTTTTATATATTTGACTTTTCATACAAAATCACACACACACACACACACACACACACACACACACACACACACACACACACACACACACACACACACACACACACACACACACACACACACACACACACACACACACAGAGGTGGTGGATGTTAGGTACAGT
>NC_059304.1:14348892-14358892 GCF_017591435.1 Portunus trituberculatus
CCAAGTCCTCCTTTCCAGATTCTCATCACATAGTTTCTCTTGTCTTTTTCATTTTTTTCCAGGTTTGTCAATATTTTTTTTCATCTCTTCGTTATCCTCGTTTTCTCAGGTACCCTCGTCTGATTTTTTACCTTCTTTATCCTTCTTTTCAAGTCTAGACCATTTTCTCTCATTCTCCTGCTCAGATTCTCAGCGTTGGTCTCATCTTCTTTTTAGTGTAAGTTTGGTTAGGTTAGGTTAGATAAGGTTAGATTAGGTTAAGCTTAGATTAGGTTAGGTTAAGTTATGTTAGGTTAGGTTAGAGTCACGTGTTGGTCATTCAAGTGAGGAAGATTGAGAATGCAAGATGTGTTTACTAATAAGGTTAGGCAAGGCTGGGTTGTGTTAGGTTAAGGTCACGTGTTGATCATTTAAGTGAGGAAGATCGAGACTGGAAGATGTGTCCTAATAACTTCATCTGTCCTTCACCTCTTCATTTATCCATCCATCGATTCACTCATTCTATAGTCAATCCACACTGTATCAGTGTAGACTGTTGTCGTGCACGTGAGATGTGTGTGTGTGTGTGTGTGTGTGTGTGTGTGTGTGTGTGTGTGTGTGTGTGTGTGTGTGTGTGTGGCCCGTGATCAGAAACGCTTTGTTCTCGCACTACACATAATTTCCAAGGCCACAGAGATATTTAGCGGGGTTTTCAGGAGTGTTTTTCCACTCATTAATGTAGAAATCATGCCACTCTGCGTCTAACACCATAAAAACACCTTAAGAAAACTCATGTAAATTCAAATGAAGCCTTTTGAAATAGAGGAGGTGAGAATACGAGCTTATGTGTGTGTGTGTGTGTGTGTGTGTGTGTGTGTGTGTGTTAACCAGTCCACCTGCCTCTCATCACTTTACTCTTCCACCCATTCAGTCCCTCGTCAGTCAGTCCACATCCACGCGACTCTTGTATTCACTTCTCTTCACTTCACTGGTTGATTCTTGCATTATTCAGGCAACTCGATTAGTGTTAGAAGTGTGTGTGTGTGTGTGTGTGTGTGTGTGTGTGTGTGTGTGTGTGTGTGTGTGTGTGTGTGTGTGTGTGTGTGTGTGTGTGTGTGTGTGTTTATGTGTGTCTGTGTTTGTGTTTCTATCTATGCATGCGTGATTAGTTCTCTCTCTCTCTCTCTCTCTCTCTCTCTCTCTCTCTCTCTCTTTGTACATACGAAACTTTGGTAAGATAATAGTAAAAAATAATTAAGCTGTAGAAAAGAAGAAGAGAGTAAGAAGTAAAGAAGAGAGAATTAATCAGTGAAGAAAGAAAGGAAAGAAAGGAAGAAAAGAATGAATGAATGAATGAAGGAAGAAAGGAAAGAAGGAAGGAATGAAGGGAGTGTCTGTGGTAAAAAGAAGAAAGTAAGAAATAAAGAAGAGAGAGAATGAATCAGTGAAGAAAGAAAGGAAGGAAGGAAGAAGGGAAGGAAGGAAGAAAGGAAGGAAGGAAGGAAGGAAGGAAAGAAGGAATAAAGGGAGTGTCTGTGGCCTAGCATTGTTATGTACCAAATCTTATTTTATTGCTATTCCATCTTTTTACTACTGTTATTATTGTATTATATTTATTGTGTTGCTTTTATCTTCTTAAAATAGATCGTCCTCTCTTTTTTTTTTCTATTACTTTCATTGTTGCTGTCAGAATGATGGTGGTGGTGGTGGTTGTGGTGGTAGTGGTGGTGGTGGTGGTGGTGATGGTGGTAAGGGTTGTGTTCTTTTATTCTATCTCCTCTTCCACATGTTCATTGTCATCACCATCATCGTCTTGTTCTTTTTCTTCTTTTTGCTCTTGTTCTTGTTCTTGTTCTTGTTCTTGTTCTTGTTCTTGTTCTTGTTCTTCTTATTATTATTATTTTCTCCTCCTCCTCCTCCTCCTCCTCCTCCTCCTCCTCCTCCTCCTCCATATCAACATCTCCTCAGGTTTTGAATTAAATTAGTTTTTTTTGTTCTGTCTATTTCCAGAAAAATTATGTCTGTGTGTGTGTGTGTGTGTGTGTGTGTGTGTGTGTGTGTGTGTGTGTGTGTGTGTGTGTGTGTGTGTGTGTGTGTGTGTGTGTCTATAACAATGACAAGTTAGCACAGTAGTAAAAGACAAGTGGTCGTGTCCTTTTCTTTTTCTCTTCATTTTCTCCTTTTTTTTCTCCTCTTTCCTCCTCCACACATTCCCTTCCCTTTAGTCCATCTCTATTATTACCCTTATCTTTACTGCCAAGCTTTTCCTCTCTCTCTCTCTCTCTCTCTCTCTCTCTCTCTCTCTCTCTCTCTCTCTCTCTCTCTCTCTCTCTCTCTCTCTCTCTCTCTCTCTTTACCCACGTTTTATTCCTTGCCACTTTTATTTTTCCGTGTTTCTGTATCATTTTCCACCCACACATTGTTTAGCTCTCTCTCTCTCTCTCTCTCTCTCTCTCTCTCTCTCTCTCTCTCTCTCTCTCTCTCTCTCTCTCTCTCTCTCTCTCTCTCTCTCTCTCTCTCTCTCTCTCTCTCTCTCTCTCTCTCTCTCTCTCTCTCTCTCTCTCTCTCTCTCTCTCTCTCTCTCTCTCTCTCTCTCTCTCTCTCATATACACATATTCATAAGTAAGGCTCCTTAGCTACCATGGGAGAGAAGGAGGGGAGTGAGAGATGAAGGAGGGAGAGGTAGGGGGAAAACAAATGTTGTGATTCGCGCGTAGGCCTATGAATTGGCAAGCATAGGCCTACCAAAGGGTGCCAAGGGTGAGAAAAAAGGGGTGTGGCTTTTGTGTGTGTGTGTGTGTGTGTGTGTGTGTGTGTGTGTGTGTGTGTGTGTGTGTGTGTGTGTGTGTGTGTGTGTGTGTGTGTGTGTGTGTGTGTGTGTGTGTGTTCTTCTTCTTCTTCTTCTTCTTCTTCTTCTTCTTTTTCTTCTTCTTATCATTGTTATTATTATTATTATTATTATCATTATTATCATTATTATTATTATTGTTATTATTATTATTATTATGATTGTTATTATTTGTCTATCTCCTCCTCCTCCTCCTCCTCCTCCTCCTCCTCCTCCTCCTCCCCCTCCTCCTCCTCTCACTCTATATATCACATACCCTCAGTGAATCCCTCCTCTCAAGTCATCCTCCTCATCACTCTCCGGCAAGCATGAGAGAGAGAGAGAGAGAGAGAGAGAGAGAGAGAGAGAGAGAGAGAGAGAGAGAGAGAGAGAGAGAGAGAGAGAGAGAGAGAGAGAGAGAGAGAGAGAGAGAGAGAGAGAGAGAGAGAGAGAGAGAGAGAGAGAGAGAGAGAGAGAGAGAGAGAGAGAGAGAGAGAGAGAGAGAGTTGGGGATGTCAGGACGTTGGGAGATAGCAGTGGGGATGAAAGAGATGGAGGGACAGTGTGGAGAGTTGGGGGCAAGTCGTGGTGGTGGAGAAGGAGGTGAAGGCGGAGGAGGAGGATGAGGAAGAGGAGGAGGAGGAGGAGGAGGAGGAGGAGGAGGAGGAGGAGGAGGAGGAAGAAGAGGAAGAAGAGGAGGAGGAGGAGGAGGAGGAGGAGGAGGATGAACTGTCAGCCTATTGGAAGGGAAGCCATAAAGTGACCTCAGTATTTTTTTTATGTAGATACCTCTTCCCTTTTTGGCGGGCATTGGGTAGGCCTATAATTCCTGGTGCCTGGCCTCTACCTGGTGCCTGTCTTGGTGCCTGTAGCTGGTGCCTGGTGTGCTAATTAGAGTCACGTGTCTCCTCGTTACCTTATGCACGTGTGCAGTAAATAAGCGGTGCAGGAAAAGGGAGGGTGAGGGAGATGATAGGTGGGGGAGGTGAAGATAGCGAGGAAAAGGAGGAGGAGGAGGAGGAGGAGGAGGAGGAGAATATGGGGGATGAAGGGACAGATGAGGAGCAAAAGGAGGAGGTGCAGTGATGGAAGTGGAGCTATTGTGACTGATAGTAGTAGTAGTAGTAGTAGTAGTAGTAGTAGTAGTAGTAGTAGTAGTAGAAGTAGTAATTGTAGTAATAATTGTAGTAGTAGAAGTAGAAGTAGAAGTAATAGCAGTAGTGGCAGTGGTTGTGGCGGCGGGAGCAGACACAACAACTTTACCACTGTGTGTGTAGGGGGGTGCCAGCTGCAATGTGTGGGGGAGATAGGAGGAGGAGGAGGAGGAGGAGGAGGAGGAGGAGGAGGAGGAGGAGGAGGAGGAGGAAGAGGAGGAGAAGTGGAGATGAGGAGGAGGAGAGACAGTGCAAGGTGAAGATACCTAGTGGCATGAGAGTTGGGGTCTTGGGGAGTAGCAAGGAGCAAGTCTAGCAGAGGGGAGGCAGCGGTGAGGAGGAGGCAGTAAGGTGACATCACGAGTCTGCCAACCAGCTGCGGGCGACTGGGAGTGACGGAATCAGAGACTGGCAGGAAGCCGGTCTGATAAAGAGTTGGAAAGCCGGGACTCCATGACAGTGCTCTCGTGTACACCACCATCAAGGGAGCCTCTGTCAGTGATGAGGAGGAGCAAGAGGAGAGGAGGTGGAGGAGGGTGAGGAGGAGGTGGAAGAGGAGGTGGAAGAGGAGGAGAAGGAGGAGGAGAAGGAGAGTAACGTAGTCATATTTTGTGGCGTTAGAGGGAGAGATTAAGGCGAATCAACCAGATAAATCATTGGGTGTTTTGCCTCTTGTCTTGTACAGTCTCCTATTCGTTACCACTCATCTTCCTTCTTTCCCCCCCAACTCTTCCTCTCCTTTCCTCTCCTCTCAGTCTCCTCTCCTTCTCTCCCTCCCTCGCTCTCTCCGCTTACACCCTCATTCATCCTCTTATATATTTTTCTTCCTCCTCCTCCACCACCTCCTCTCCTTCCTCCTCTTCAATACATACCAGACTCCCTTCCCCTCGTCTTCCTCCTCCCCACCGCCTCCTCCTCCTCTTCCTGAGTTCTCTTGACTGATAAGAAGCTCCACCTCGCCTCGCCGCCGCGGTCTGATAAGAACTCTAAATGAATGAAAGGCGATAAGGAGGGGGAAGATAAGGCGATAGCTGGAGTGTCTCGGGGCGTCTCAGCTGACTGTTGTGTAGGCTTCAGGTGAGAGAGAGAGAGAGAGAGAGAGAGAGAGAGAGAGAGAGAGAGAGAGAGAGAGAGAGAGAGAGAGATGAAAGAAAAGGAAAGTCTAAAGAAATGGAGTGAAAGACGAAGATAAATTGAAAGGACACACACACACACACACACACACACACACACACACACACACACACACACACACACACACACACACACACGCTGAGAGAAACAAGGAGAGGGATAGATCAACAGATACAAGGTTAGGTGTAGAGGGAAGGAAGAAAGGAAGGAAGACAGATAAAGCGAATAGGAAGGTAGGGAGATGGATGGACGAAGGAAGGGGGGGAAGGAAGGGGGAGGGAAAGGGGAGGACAGAAGGGACAAGTTACGATATAGGGTTTCGGTAATGGAAGAATTTATCACTTGGAGTTGTATAGTGGCGCCCTTGAGTGTCCACGCGTATGTAATGCACACACACACACACACACACACACACACACACCGCAGTTCCTCCATCATCACATTCTTCTGACCCTCACTCTCATCTCGCCCTCATCACACTACCCTCCCATCCTCATCAGTGCAGCCTCTCCCTCTTCACCACATCCGAGCCGCCGCCCCGCCACCCACGCCTTCATCATCTCTCATTGTACAGCACGAAACACCGCACCATTTTACTACAGTTATCTTCAAGGCAACTTTGCAATCACGTTTTATGGACATTAATCATACACACCGTGGCCATTGTGTGTGTGTGTGTGTGTGTGTGTGTGTGTGTGTGTGTGTGTGTGTGTGTGTGTGTGGACTTGGGTTTATTTATTTATTTTTTTTTGTTTTCTTTTGTTCATATGAGAACGAAGGAATGAAAAAAAAGAAAAAAAATCCTTCTTAAAGACAAAACCTTTGAATCCCACGTGATAATGAATGGTTATTAGCATTTTTATTACCATTTTTTACACACACACACACACACACACACACACACACACACACACACACACACACACACACACACACACACACACACACACACACACACACACACACACACACACATATAAACATTCCCTCACAATCACACACATACATATACACACAGACGAACATTCCCTCACATCTCTCCCTGTAGGCTGGCAGTTACTACAAAAAAAACAGCCGTCCTTTGTCTTATGATAGAGTAGCTGGTCATTTTGAGATAATGTAGCTTGGGTCCTGTTAGGTTACTTCTCGCCGCCTGTGTAATAAGAGGCCATAGAGATTAGTATTGCTGTGTCATTTGTTGTCATATTCTTTATTTCCTGTGTGTGTGTTTATGTGTGTGTGTGTGTGTGTGTGTGTGTGTGTGTGTGTGTGTGTGTGTGTGTGTGTGTGTGTGTGTGTTATTTTGGACTTGTGCTTTTGTCCTTTCATGTAGTCAATTTATCATATATTTAATTAAATATCTGAGGAATTATTTCATTGTGGGGTGTGACTACTGCTTTCGCTCTCTCTCTCTCTCTCTCTCTCTCTCTCTCTCTCTCTCTCTCTCTCTCTCTCTCTCTCTCTCTCCAGGCACTGCATTGGGCGGACCCTTAGCGTGAAATATCGCGGTAACGGTGGTGTGACAGGTGGGCTGACCGCTCCCAATCACACCTGCCCTCGCCCCTCCCCCTCGCCAGGTGAACCGCGCATTACACCTGTACGCTGGGAAGGGGACAGGTATATAGAAAGACTCATAAACATACATACATACTTATTCGCTGTAACTTATTCTATACACATTCACTCAAATTTTGTTTTTTTTTATTCTTTTTATTGTGTGTTTTTTAAGTTTTTTGTATATTTTCATTTTTTTTATGAGGTTTGCTAATGGTACTTTCTGTCTTTCAGTACTGGAGTGGCTGGAGAGAAGGCATTATGTGAAGGAACAGTTTTAAATTGAGGTAAGACGTGACATATTCCTTGCATTGTGATTTTTCTTTTATGTAATTGAAGGGAAAACTTGGCATGAGTAACAAAAAATAAGAAATAGGCCTACTTAGTCGCTAGTCTCCTTACAGATCCGAAAGAGTTAGCCAAAGGACATTATTAGTAAGATGGAGATAAGCTTCGTTTTTTATTTTGGGGTTTCAGTGTTTTATCATACCGCTTCTTCTCCGATAAGCTTCGACTAAGGAATCGGTGGGCGGAGAGGAGTCTTGCGCTGTACTGTCGTGTCTCTTTGTTAGTGATTGGTGAGGAATAGTGTAATGAAACAACGTTGTGGAATCTAATTACTTACTGTTGGTTATAATCTGTAATCGTTTGTAAGTTGATGCTTGTGTGACATGAGAGAGAGAGAGAGAGAGAGAGAGAGAGAGAGAGAGAGAGAGAGAGAGAGAGAGAGAGAGAGAGAAGAGAGAGAAAAATTGGAGAAGTGGTTGGAGGTGAAAAGAGAGAGAGAACTTACCTGTAGAACTGTCATCAAAAAAGCATAACAGAGCCACATCTTTCCCAGTGCAGCGGGTGGGATGGTCGCAGAGGGGCCAGGGAGCAGCGGCGAGGCACTTCTAACTACAGCGTGGGAGGCGTGTGAGGGTGGCGGGGCTTGAAGGGGTATACACGTCCCGTTAGAGCAATCAGGAGGAGCTATTTCATCCCTTCCCAGCCGCGTGAAATATGTCAACAAAGGTAAAGATATGGCTGCTCTTACCCACCGTTTCTCCTCCCTCCCACACTCCACTCTCACACCTTCCCTTCCTCTCACCTCAAGACGCGCGCAGGGAGGGAGAAATGGGAAGAGGAAGGGAAAGAGCCAGGTATGAAGAACGGGATGGGGATACAAACACACCTGGTGCCGATGGACTGGTGAGAGCTGCTCCATACCTGCACATTAACACCTGCTCACCTTTACCTGACGTGCTCCATTGACATACGAAATTGAGGTCGAAAATAATTGATGAATCGCGGGAAGGGCCAAGACAGGGAAGACAGGAAGGGAGACAGGAGAGAAAGGAGGGAAAGTTACAGGAAGAGTGACTGATTTTTTTCCCTGGAGACCCCCTCGCCCACTGGTCAGGGTGAAATAACCATTCCCCCAGGAGGCCCTCGACCCCTGACCCTGTGCGTACATTTTTACCCCGTCAGGAGGATCTGGGAGTGGGTGAAGGTGAAGGTGGGGGGATGAGAGGCACGTGGTAGTGGGGGTGGTGGTGGTGGTGGGTGGCATGGGATAAGATGAACTAGAATGGAATGAAGGGAATGGAAAGTAGGGAAAGAAGAGTGTAGAGAACAAGAATTTTAGGATTTTTATTTGAGAAGAAATAAATATGGCAGAACAGAGCTGGAAATAGAATGGATAAAGATATATTCTCTCTCTCTCTCTCTCTCTCTCTCTCTCTCTCTCTCTCTCTCTCTCTCTCTCTCTCTCTCTCTCTCTCTCTCTCTCTCTCTCTCTCTCTCTCTCTCTCTCTCTCTCTCTCTCTCTCTCTCTCTTCCCCCAGCTAGTACTAAATGAAATAGGAACTAAATATTATCACCGCTTCCTAACGCCCTCCCCTTAAGTTCCCGCCGCCCTCACAGCAAGCAGGCCGCCACGCAGGGTAATGAGAGTGTGCGTGCGTGTGTGTGTAAGGCGTGTGTAAGAGCTGGCGTTTGTGGTGAGAGGTGAGTATGTTGTGGTTTGTGTGGCGTTGTGGTGGTGCAGAGGATTTGTTTTTACTCCTGTGTCACTTCCCACCACCACCACCACCACCACCACCACCACCATGACAAGACTCACATTAAGAGAAAAAAAAATTATACGTAATTCCATGATGTAAAAACTACACATAACAAAATGTTGACATTGATAAGTATTTCACCGCAATAAATACCAACCACGTCAATAAAAATATACTCAACTTTTCCTCCATCCCTCTTTCCCTCTCTCTCTCTCTCTCCCTTCCACCTTCTCTCTTTCTCCTCCCTGACATCTCCCCAGCATCCATGTGACCTCCAGCCTTGACCTTCCCCTCCCTGTGACCCTAACCATCACGTTCTCTTCACCTCCAACAGCATGAAGACTCCTCCCTCCCTCTCTCCCTTCCCTCCCTCTCTCCTTTCCTCCCTCCCTCCCTCATGGCGGCGCCCGTGACCCTGCTACATGGCCTCCTGCGGTTGGAAGAGAATGAAGGGGAATGAGGGGGAAGGGGGAGGTAGCAGAGGGAGGCTTAAAGAAGATGGGGAGTGGGAGATGGGGAAGGATGAGGGGTAGAAGGATTTGGAGAGGGAAGGAGTAGGATCTGAGACGCATGATTGAAGGAGAGAGGAAGAAAGAGAATGGGGATGAAAGAGGAAAAGGGTGGATGAAAAAGAGAGAGGATTGTGAGAGGGTGAGGATGAAAAAGGGAGAGTGGTATGGATGAGAGGAGTGTTTGTAGAGAGAGAGAGAGAGAGAGAGAGAGAGAGAGAGAGAGAGAGAGAGAGAGAGAGAGAGAGAGAGAGAGAGAGACAGACGAGGGATAAAAGTTTCTAAGTGTAAATAATTCTGATACTGAAGCAATTAAGTATATCGATTTAAAGGATTCACTTGGTCAGGAATACTTTTCGACCTTAGATGCCACCAAATGGTCCCAAGATTACTCAGGGCATCGGCGCCTTATGACCCGTGTGCTGTGGCGTCGCAAGTCAAGCATTAATCGATCCTTTTCGGCAGGGGGGGAAGGGGATAATAAATAGGCTCAATTGGGATTCCTGGATGACTGGGTACTAGATGGCATGTATATGACGTGCGTTTCGACTCTAACTGCAAAGGAGAGAGTGTGAAACGAAGTGGGGATTGGGAAGGATGGAAGGGGAAGGGGAGGGGGTAGAGGGGAAGGAAGAAGGGGTAGGGGGGGAAGAGGGGAAGGGAGAAGGAGGGAGGCGTGTAACTTTTCTTTTATTATTTTTTCGATCATTCTTTTGGCTTTATCTTTGTTTCTGGAGAAATATCAGACATTTACTCGCACAGCCGCCTGAGATATTGCCGGATTTACCTTGCAGGGTT
>NC_059304.1:14368892-14378892 GCF_017591435.1 Portunus trituberculatus
TGCAGCAGATCAAACAGTGAAACACACACACACACTCACACTCACTTTCCCTGTCTCAGCAAGCAGCCAAATCTAAGGTACCCGTTACCCAGATTTCACTTTTTTTTTTATTCTTTTTTTATTTTCCATGTGTGTGTGTGTGTGTGTGTGTGTGTGTGTGTGTGTGTGTGTGTGTGTGTTTTGTCATTCAGGATATTTGCACCTAAGTATTTTTGTTGTTGTTATTGTTTTCCTTGTCTTCTTCCTGATTCTTCTTTCATCTTCATCATCATCATTACCTCCTTCATCTTTTTTTTTTTTTTTTTTTCTTCTTCTTCTTCTTCTTCTTCTTCTTCTTCTTCTTCTTCTTCTTCTTCTTCTTTTTCTTCTTGTTCTTCTTTTTCTTCTTCATCATCATCATCATCATCATCTTCCTACGAATTACACTTTCCTCCACCACCTCCACTGTCAATACTCCACCAGCCTCCCTCACCACCTCTACCACTACTACCACTGCATTACTATCCTTCGCCACCTCCTCCACCTCTCCACCTTCCACCAACGCTCCACCACCGCCACCGCCACCGCCACCGCCACCTGCGTTCTTCCCGCCAACACATCACTCATCTCTCGAATGTCGTAAACTTTTGGCAGAGGAGGCGAGTCAAAACAAAGAAGAAGGGAGCTAGAAGGACAGTGATAGGAGGAGGAAAAAGAAGAGGAGGAGGAGGAGGAGCAGGAGGAGGAGGAGGAAGACGAAGAAGTTGGTGATATTGATAATGATGAAATATAGTAAAAGAATAAGATCACAAAAAAAAAAAGGATGAAGTGAAGGAAGAGGAGGAGAAAGAGGAGGAGGAAGAGGAGAAGGAAGAAGAGGAGGAGGAAGAGGAGGAGGAGGAAGACGAAGAATTTGGTGGTATTGATGATGATAAAATTTAGTAAAAGAACAAAATCACAAACAAGAAAAAGGAGGATGAAGAGGAGGAGGAGAAGGAGAATGAGGAAGGGAAAGAAAAGGAAGAAGAAGAATAAAAAAATAAAAAAATAAAAAAAACAAGTCACTGAAGCAGAAGGTAACAAAGAAAGACTACTACAAGAAGAAAAAAATAACAAATAAACAAGAAAGAAAAAGTAAAAGAAAAAGAAAGAAAAAAAATAAGGATGAGGAGGAGGAGGAGGAGGAGGAGGAGGAGGAGGAAGAAGAGGAAGAAGAAGCAGAGGGGCAGAATATGAGGAGGAGAGGAGTGACAAAACCAGTGCAGGCGGGAAGGGAGGTGGAAAAATGAGAAGAAGAGAGGAAGAAGAGAGAGGGGATGGGGGAGATGAGGATGATTTGGGAAGGGGGTAGAAGCACGTGGAGGCGATGCACTAAATATTTATGTGAATCGGCGCGTGGCTTAGGGAGGAAGGCAAGCGATTGGGCGCGTGGGGTGGACAAAGACTGCTGAGAGGCCACTGTAAACTGTATACGCCTCACCAAGAACCACCTGGGAACACTCCACCTCATTTTGAATCCCTCCACCTAATTCCCTTCGTGTTTATCCATATTTTCCCTGTAAACTGTAATCTCGCTTGTATTCTCTCTCTCTCTCTCTCTCTCTCTCTCTCTCTCTCTCTCTCTCTCTCTCTCTCTCTCTCTCTCTCTCTCTCTCTCTGCCTGGAATGATTAACCCTCCAGTGTTGGGACGCATTTTTACCACGAATTTGGGTACGATTAGACAATTTCATTTTCATTAGGAAGGGTCTATGGAAGTCAGAAGATTAATGGCCTGAATCTTCACTATTTTAATCCCCTCATAAGTCTGCGAAGCTGTATAAAATCGCCAGATAGTAACCGGAATGAATATGAAAACGCGTCATAGCACTGAAGGGGTTAATAAGTAAGAGAGTGACTGATTTTGTGAAGGCGTAAAAAGAAAAAGATGGGTGTTTCGAAATGTGTGGATAAGCTACATATTTGTGTTAAGTAATACATCATTTTAACCCTCACAGTACCAGCACATGTTTTTATATTAATTTTGCTTACCAGTTGGTGATTTAATACAGCTTCAAAAACGTTCGTTGGGATAAAAATAATAGAGACTGTAGCCATTACTCTTCTGACCTCCATTAGACCCTTTCTAATGAGAACAAAATCGTCTAATCACACCCAAAATTCGTGGAACAAAATGCGTCACAATATTGAAGGGGTTAAGGGAGAGTAGAAGAGCTTGTTGGTGGGCAGGACGAAGAGAAGTAGCGGGTGATTCATAGAGGAGGGACACGAAATATTTTATGTTATTGAAGGAAAATAGAGAAGGGAATAATTTTTTGTCTTAAAGTACTGGGATCTTTTTATTGGAGAGTAGAAGAGCTTGTTGGTGGGCAGGAAGAGGAGAAGTAATGGGTGTTTTATAGAAGAGGGCTGCGAAATATTTGGTGTTATTGAAGGAATGTAGAGAAATGAATAAAGTTTTGTCTTCAAGTAGTGGATTCTCTTTATTGGAGAGTAAGGAGCTTGTTGGTGGGCAGGAAGAGGAGAAGTAGTGAATGATTTATAGAGGAAGGCCACGAAATATTTGGTGTTTTTGAAGGAATGTAGAGAAGGGAATGTGTTTTTGCAAGTGTGATGGGTGAAGTGGAGAAGATTTAGTGTAGAGGATTCCTGACAAGTGGATGCAATGAGAGAATGTTCGTGTGGATTACGGGAGTGGAAAGAAGGATGGAATACTTCACGTCTCAGCGAGGAGGGAGTGACAGGAGTGAGAGAGGGAGGGAGGGAGGGAGGGAAGAAAGGAGGGATGGGAGATAAGTATGTCGCTTCGAGGGACGGGAGGAGAAAGATGAGGGGTTTTTTTTTCTCTTCTAAGAGTGGGTACGTACATCCATTGAGTCATTTACAGGGTGTGGATACATATTTGTCTTCTTCTTCTTCTTGATCTTCTTGTTCTTGTTCTTGTTCTTGTTCTTCTTGTTCTTGTTCTTGTTCTTCTTGTTCTTGTTCTTGTTCTTGTTCTTGTTCTTGTTTTGTTGTTGTTGTTGTTGTTGTTGTTGTTGTTGTTGTTGTTGTTGTTGTTGTTCTTTTTCTCCTTCTTCTTTTTCTTCTTCTTCCTCCTTTTTTTCTCATTTTATTATTTTCTTCTTCTTGTTCTTGTTCTTGTTTTTGTTGTCGTTGTTGTTGTTGTTGTTGCTCTTCTTCTTCTTAGTTTTTTATCGTCATTGTCATCTGCCTCTTCCTCCTCCTCCTCCTCCTCTTCTTCTTCTACCACCACCATCATCATCATCTTCTATTTCTTCTTTTTCACTCTTTCTCACTTTCCTTTTGAGTTTACATTCCTTTTACTAATACTTCCATCCGCCCCCCAGTCATTTTTTTTCTACTGTTTTTCATCCCGGCTATTAAGCAAAGGAGGGAGAGGACGGAGGGAGGGGGAGTAGAGAAGGGGGAAGAGTAGGGGGTAGTGGGGAATAGCGGCCCCCACATCCGGCAAGGGGAGGCGAAAATGAGCAAAGTTGCCAGGGGTAGTTCGCGACTTGGCTTGGTGCTTAGGGGTGTGGGTGGCACTCAGCGTTAGCAACTGCCACTCCTACTACTACAAGGGCAGGGGGTGCTGGGGGTGGTGGGTAGGGGACGGGGAAGGGAAGGGGGCTCAAGCATGCTCATGTTTCCTTTTTTTGTCTGTCCGGCGCCCGACCCCCTCAGCCCTCATTCATTCTTTTTGCGAGGCAGCGAGAGGCCGGAGAGAGAGGAAGAGAGAGAGAGAGAGAGAGAGAGAGAGAGAGAGAGAGAGAGAGAGAGAGAGAGAGAGAGAGAGAGAGAGAGAGAGAGAGAGAGACAGGAAAACAGGCAAACAGGCAGTTAAATATAGATAGATAGACAGATAATGATTACTTTTAAATATATACACACACACACACACACACACACACACACACACACACACACACACACACACACACACACACACACACACACACACACACACACACACACACACACACACACACACACACACACACACACACACACACACACACACACACACGTGGGGCAACAATAAAAAAAAAGTTAAAATACGTGAATACAATGAGAATATATAATGCTTACAATGGCAGACTGTTAGAAGGACCCTAGGAAGCTGAGTACAGATAGACAGACAGACAGACAGACAGACAAACAGGAGCAGTGGCTGGATGTGGAGTCGGTGGGGTGAGGATAAGTCACGTGGGCATGGATGGGTAATGGAGCTTCTAGATTGGGGGGAGTAGAAGGAGTTTAATTCAGCACCCAAGCGAGAGAGAGAGAGAGAGAGAGAGAGAGAGAGAGAGAGAGAGAGAGAGAGAGAGAGAGAGAGAGAGAATTTTGTGTTTTCCTTTTATTTCCTTGCAATATATCTTCCTTTTTTCGTCGTGGTTGTCTATCCTCTTCCTTTCTTTTTTTCCTTCTTCCATCTCCTCTTCTTCCTTTTCACTCTTGCCTTTGTTGCATGTTCTTCTTTGATTCCTCCTCCATCTCCTCTCCTATCGCATCCTCCTCATTTTCTCGCTTCTTTTTGTCCCCTCCTTCGCTCTCTCCTCCTCCTCCTCCTCCTCCTCCTCCTCCTCCTCCTCCAAATACTGAACTCCTCTTTCGGACTCCTCTATCTGTTCTCCAAACATAACAACAACATAGACATGGTGTGTTTTTGTACCATCGCGGGAATGACCTCCGTGCATCCTCCTCCTCCTCCTCCTCCTCCTCCTCCTCCTCCTCGCTTGACTCCCGCTGGCAGGCTAGCGCTGGGCTGGCTCATGTGTGGCTCTTCGTTATCGAGGAAGGCGGATTGGAATGTTCACTCTGCTATGCTTCTCTTTTGTTAACTGAGAAAAGGTAGTCTGGAGGTGTACATGTGTAGCACCTGTCCGCCTCTGTGTGTGTGTGTGTGTGTGTGTGTGTGTGTGTGTGTGTGTGTGTGTGTGTGTGTGTGTGTGTGTGTGTGTGTGTGTGTGTGTGTGTGTGTATGTGTGTGTTCACTGTTTGATCTGCTGCAGTCTCTGACGAGACAGCCAGATGTTACCCTACGGAACGAGCTCAGAGCTCATTATTTCCGATCTTCGGATAGGCCTGAGACCAGGCACACACCACACACCGGGACAACAAGGTCACAACTCCTCGATTTACATCCCGTACCTACTCACTGCTAGGTGAACAGGGGCTACACGTGAAAGGAGACACATCCAAATATCTCCACCCGGCCGGGGAATCGAACCCCGGTCCTCTGGCTTGTGAACCCAGCGTTTTAACCACTGAGATACCGGGCGTGTGTGTGTGTGTGTGTGTGTGTGTGTGTGTGTGTGTGTGTGTGTGTGTGTGTGTGTGCGTGTGTGTGTGTCCTTTGTGGTTAGTTAGTTCATTTTCCTTTATTCAGTGTGTGTGTGTGTGTGTGTGTGTGTGTGTGTGTGTGTGTGTGTGCGTGTGTGTGTCCTTTGTGGTTGTTAATTCACTTTGCTTTATTCAGTTTCTGTGTGTGTGTGTGTGTGTGTGTGTGTGTGCGTGTGTGTGTCCTTTGTGGTTAGTTAATTCACTTTGCTTTATTCAGTTTCTGTGTGTGTGTGTGTGTGTGTGTGTGTGTGTGTGTGTGTGTGTGTGTGTGTGTGTGTGTGTGTGTGTGTAACCGGCGTGATCGTGTGCAATCTGTTCTCATGGGAATGGCTTTGTTTTGCTCATGAGTCTGGTGTTCACGTCATTTACTCTTTTTTCACTTCCCTTTATTGAGTTTATTGTTGATGTTTTTGAGCTGAGACTTAGAATGAACAACCCTGCAGTGGCTAAGACATCTTCTGTTACTTTCTCTCTTCGTAACGATACTGGAAACAATAATAACGATGACGGTGATAATTTTGCAAGTGTTGTGTTGATTTGGTAATGTTGTCTGGCGCTTCACATGAGCTTGCCAGAGGGGTGAAGGGAAGGGACCAGAGGGCAAAGGCGAGGCTGGGGAGAGGGAAAAGGAGGCCAAACCCTTGACTTAGACCTTAATGTTTATTTATATACGTTGGTTCCTCTTTGTTCACATTCTGACTTAACTTCGTGTGCATGGAACTTGGCGGAACATAACTGTACTTGGTGCTGACACACACACACACACACACACACACACACACACACACACACACACACACACACACACACACACACACACACACACACACACACACACACACACACACACACACAGAGAGAGAGAGAGAGAGAGAGAGAGAGAGAGAGAGAGAGAGAGAGAGAGAGAGAGAGAGAGAGAGAGAGAGAGAGAGAGAGAGAGAGAGAGAGAGAGAGAAGGGGAGGGTTAAAGGGTCGAGAAAAATGTAAACCATTCACCAAATACCTAATAAGCTGCGCATCACAAAAATTCGCCTTGAAAAATAGAAAACATGAGGAACAAGTGTTGGCGTGGGCATAAATCGCGGCGTAATGGGAGGCAGGGGAGCGGTGGGGGTAGTGGTGGGGGGCGGTTAGGGGGACGGGGGCGACATGTCTTGTGTCACATCCGAAACGTCCATGGAATTGCGATGAATAACCTGCCCGATGAGGTTCGTTCTGCTCACTTACGTCGATTAGGGAGGAGGAGGAGGAGGAGGAGGAGGAGGAGGAGGAGGAGGAGGAGGTGGTGGTGGTGGTGGTGGTGGTGGTGGTGGTGGTGGGCAGGATGAGAAAGAAAATAATATTAAAAGTAAGATGAAGAAGAAGAGATAGAAAGGCGAGAAAGAGGAAAAGAAATAAAGGAAAGAAAGAGATTGAAGTGATGAAAAGGAGATATAGAAGACAAACAAAATTATTATTGTTATTATTATTATTATTATTATTATTATTATTATTATTATTATTATTATTATTATTATTATTATTATTATTATTATTATTATTATTATTATTATTATTATTATTATTATTATTATTATTATTATTATTATTACTACTACTACTACTACTACTACTACTACTACTACTACTACTACTACTACTACTACTACTACTACTACTACTACTACTACTAGGAAGGAGGAGGAAGAGGAGAAAGAGGAGAAGAAGGAACAATGCTATAAGTGACAGCAACAAACACACCAAAGAGGAACAGAACAAAATGACAAAAAAAAAAAAAAGAAAACAAGAAATGCTCAAGAAGAAAAAAGTTTAATTTCTTTAATGCACTGGAGACGTCAAATGAAGAAAACTGTAAACATGAAAACAACAACAATAACAACATCAACAAAAACAACAACAACATCCCATAAAGCAAAGACGATAAAGAAAAAAAAAAAAAAAAAACTAAACACCAATGAAATAAAACGTTAGTAAGACAGAAAAAAAAAAAAAGCAATTTTTTTTTATTTAACGCAAGGAGGAAAGCCAACCAAGACCAACAAAAGCTAAAAAAAAAAAAAAAGAAAAGGCCCACTTGCAAGGCCGATTCCCTTAAAGATTAGTAAAGAATCAGCCAAATGTCAAAGATAAATACACAGCAATGAAACAGGCGAAGGTTGCGCTTATAAGAAGTACGAAGAGTAACAAGCATCTCGAGTATCCCGTGCCAGTAGACTCTTAAGGCGTGTCTCCAAGGGTCTTCTTTTGCATGTCTGGTCCGGGCGAGGGTGAGCGGGTGCATGCAGTGCGGCGAGGACGGCTGTGGCTGGCCGGCTCCCTCCGTAGCTGTTTGGGGCGTGGGTGGAATTGCTGGGTAAGAGGGACGGGGGTGTGAGTGCTGGTGGGTACATCAGGGAGGCAGCAGTAGTAGTAGTAGTATTTGTTATAGTAGTAGTGGTAGTAGTAATAGTAGTAGTAGTAGTAGTGTTTGTATTATTATTATTATTATTATTATTATTATTATTATTATTATTATTATTATTATTATTATTATTATTATTATTATTATTATTATTATTATTATTATTATTTATTATTATTATTATTATTATTGTTAGTAGTAGAAGTAGTAGTAGTAGTAGTAATAGCAGTACAGTAGTAGTAGTAGTTGTAGAAGTAGTAGTTATAGTGGTTATGGCAGTGGTAGTACTGGCATTAGTAGATATATTGGGAGTTGTAGTTGTAGTTATAGTGGTAGCAGCATTGATGATATTGATAGTAGTAGATGTAGCTAGTAGTAGTAGTAGTAGTAGTAACAGTAGTAGTAGTAGTAGTAGTAGTAGTAGTAGTAGTAGTAGTAGTAGTAGTAGTAGTAGTAGTAGTAGTAGTAGCAGCAGTAGTAATAGTGACAGTAGTGGTAGCAGCAGTGGTATGGTGCTGGTAGCTGTCATGAAGATAGTAGAACTAGTGACAGTAGAAAGTGGTGGTAGTGGTGAATACAGTAGTAGTAATAGTGCTATAAGTAATCGTGGTAGTAGAAGCAGAAGCAAGAACAGTTGTTGTTGATGTTGTTGTCACACAGTTGGTAGGACTACAAGAAAAATGCAATAATGGAAAAGCTCTTCTATTGTAGGGTTCAGAACTGATTAGCGAGAATGAACAGAGACAACACGAGTGAGGCATGTGTGTGTGTGTGTGTGTGTGTGTGTGTGTGTGTGTAGTGTAGTGTAGGTAGGTTGGTGGTGTGGGTGTTTGAGGACGTGTGTGGACTTGAGAGAGGGAGCGTGGGCGGGTGTGGAGGGCGGGCACCCAGCAACAGGGAGGGAGAGATGGAGAGAAGAGAAGAGTGGAGGGGTGGAGAGAGAGAGAGAGAGAGAGAGAGAGAGAGAGAGAGAGAGAGAGAGAGAGAGAGAGAGAGAGAGAGACGAGTGGAGGGGTGGACGGAGGAAGGCAAGAGTGGATGGGTGGTGGGCGGCGGGGGGCGTGACACAGGCCCAGGAGGGGTGGAGAGGCCACCGCACGGGTCATCCCTATTTTGGTGTCCAATCTTGGGGTGTTTGTTTGGGTGCCCCACTAGTCACAGGAGAGTGTTGAGTGCCTGGTCACCTGTACGTGTGCCGAGGAGCGCCCCGCCACCTGTACAAGTGTCTGGCAGCGCCCGGCCACCTGTGCTACGTCCTTAGGAATACATTGATTATAGCCGTGCTGAGGCATGTCTGGTCTCTTTGTGAGAGTTTCCAAGTATGTGGCTGCGTGTGCTGGTGCTATGAGAAACTGGCCACGTGTAGGGGCGTTCAGTAGAACCTAGTCACCTGTAGGAATGTGTAAGAGCTTTTATCATGACTACTGCTGCAGAACCTACGTAGGTGTGCCTGTGAGTGCCTGACCACCTGAAGGAATGCTTGGGTGTGCCTTATCATATGTTGAGCTGCGCAGGAGAGCCAGCCGCTTGTAAGATTTCCTGATCACCTGAAGAGTGCCTTGGAGTGCTCCCCGTCCTTAATAGTGCCGAGGAATGCCCTCCTCATAAGAGTGTTTGGCCTTCTGTAAGAGTGCCTGTCAGTACCTGCTTACCTGTACCATTACCTGTCGCTGCATAGCTATCTTTAATACTGCCCATCAACTTCCTGTCACCTGTGTCTTCTAGGAGTGCCGTGTACCTCTTCGAGTGCCTAGCTCATTGTTGAAATGCCTAGAAGTGCCTGATCACCCATACCAATATTTGAGTGCCTTGCCTTGTCTTTCTGTGGGAGTACCCGGATGCCTTTAGGAAGCTGGACTTCTGTAACGTTTGACCATGTACAGGAAGACCCATCAGTGCCCAGTCATTTGTGGCAGAGCCTGTTAATACCACGACAGCTTCCTGGAGTGCTTGCAGTGGCCTGGCTGGCTACCTGCAAGAATGTCCGGAAGTGTTTGGCCACCAGAAGGAATGACCGATAGCAGCTGTTCATTTGCATTGCTAGCCGCTGGGTTGTGGAGTGCGGTGACATGAAGAACAAGTGTTGCGATGTGATAGAGAGAGAGAGAGAGAGAGAGAGAGAGAGAGAGAGAGAGAGAGAGAGAGAGAGAGAGAGAGAGAGAGAGAGAGAGAGAGAGAGAGAGAGAGAGAGAGAGAGAGAGAGAGAGAGAGTTATATTCTCGACAATGGTTTCATTATTATTATTCTTTTCGCTGAAGGTAAACGAGATGTGTTTG
>NC_059304.1:14381392-14383892 GCF_017591435.1 Portunus trituberculatus
GAAGACTCGCCCACCCACCTACTCATCCACTCAACTCCCAGTCCTCGTCCACACACTGTATCCCTCACACACTCATCCATCACCCGTCACCCTCTCACCACTACCCTGCTCACCCATTCACCACACGTATGAACCACCCATTTCTCTCTCTGAACCTTACCCACCTCGTGCTCCTCATCCATTTCGCTTCCCTCACCCATCCACTACATGCCATCCTTCCCTCCCTCCTTCCACTTACACCGCCATCATTCTCCAGCCAAAACTCACAAAATGTTTCATCCACTTTTCATCCACTCTGTCTCTGACTCACTCACTCACTCACTCACTTACTTATGTACTTCAACCCCTACTCCTCCTCCTCCTCCTCCTCTTTCTCTAGTTCTTTCTATCTCTCCTTTCCCTCTTCCCCCCATTCCTAACCGTCAGCCCTCACCCGCCTGCCTAACTAGCCTCACCACTAGTCCCCCAACTAACCCTCAGTTCATCCACCACAACGCCGTCCTTTCATAACTCCACCCACCCTCCCACACACACACACACACACACACACACACACACACACACACACAGATGCAACTATATTTCTCCGTCCTCATGAGTTTCCTCAGTTATGCTCGAAAGAGAGAGAGAGAGAGAGAGAGAGAGAGAGAGAGAGAGAGAGAGAGAGAGAGAGAGAGAGAGAGAGAGAGAGAGAGAGAGAGAGCCCGCATAATGACAGACGATGAACAGACAAGTAAAAAATGGCTCTAACATAACAAAAAGGCCAGTGCTTGTTGGGGAGAAAGGTCAAGATGTGTGGAGAAGTTGTGCCATTGTGAAGGTCATTGTCTGGGGCTGTGGCGTAGGTCAAGGCTATTTGTGTGCGTGCGTGCGTGTATGTGTGTACGTGCGTGTGTATGTGTGTGCGTGCGTGTGTGTGTGTGTGTGTGTGTGTGTGTGTGTAAGCTATCATGAAAAATCACCCAATCAAGGAAGTTGAGTGGGTTATGTGGGAGAGGGGTGGTGTGGTGTCCGTGGGAGGGTGAAGTGTGATATTCGTAGGAAGAGCATGATGTCCGTGGAAGGAGTGAATGTGGTGTCCGTAACAGGAGTGAGGTGTACGTTGATATACTGTTACGTTAGTGGATGGAGCATATCGTTCGTTGCTGGAGTATGTGGAGTGTGTGGAGTGTGGACAGCGTGGGAGGAAGGAGGTGAAGAAGTCTGTTAGTGGGTGGAGCTGTCCGTTGTGGAGTGTGTGGAGTGTGTAGAGTGGACAGCGTAGAAGGAAGGAGGTGGAGAAATCGGTTAGTCGGTGGAGCATATAATCCGTTGTGGAGTGTGTGGAGTGTGTGGAGAGTGAACAGCGTGGGAGGAAAGAGGTGGAGAAATCGGTTAGTCGGTGGACCTGTTCGTTGGTGGAATGTACCGTACGTAGGGGGAGGAATAATATGGTGGTAGCATTTTTTTTATTTTATGTAAGAGGAAAGACCGGCAAAGGGCAGCAAAAAAATGTGATAATAATAAAGGCCCACTGAGGTGCCGGTCCCCCAAACAAGCTAAACAGAAAACAATACAAGGGAACTTAAAGGACAGTATAGGAGTCATCATTTTCTTTTTCATGTTTTTATTTTCTGTGTTAAATTTTTGCTTGAAGAATATAAGTTTTGTGTGAAGAAAAAAGAGTTAGCATAGCGTCCTTGGGTAGAGTATTTATTATTTTTTTTAATGTAAGAGGGAGAACTACCAAAGGCAAAAAAAAAATAATATTAGATAAAAAAAGGTCCACTTGAATTGCAGTCTTCATAAAAGAATCAAAAGAATTAGGCCAAAGTGTGGCGTATGTACGTGTAAAATCTGGCGTCTGTGGGGTGGAGAAATCTATTGTGCATGGGAGAAGTGTGTTTAAGTGTAGATAGATGCATGTACTTTAGTATGAAGAAAGAGAGATTATATAGAATTCATGGGTAGAGTGTGGGTACATACGTGAAAAGTCTGCCGTCTGTGGGGATAAAAAAAAAATATTGTGCATAGGAGAAGTGTGTTTAAGTGTAGATAGATGCATGTACTTTAGTATGAAGAAAGAGAGATTGTATAGCGTCCGTGGGTAGAGTGTGGCGTGCGTATGTGAAATGTGTGGCGTGCATGGGAGAACTATGAGTGGCGTCTGTGATAGAGATGAAGAGGAAATATGTTTTTTGCTTCTCTCTTTTTCTCTCTCTCCTCTTCTTTCCCACGTCTGGCCAAGCGTCTCCTGATCGGACTCTTCCCGTTCATCAATTACTGAAGGATACACTCAGTTTCCTCCCTCCTTCCCTCCCTCCCTCCCTCCCTCTCTCTCTCTCTCTTTCTCTCTCTCCCTCCCTCGCTCTCTCCATCTCTCCCTCCCTCCCTCTCTCTCTCCGCTCTCTCTCTCCTTCTCTCTTCTCTCACTCCTCTCTCTCTCTCTCTCTCTCTCTCTCTCTCTCTCTCTCTCTCTCTCTCTCTCTCTCTCTCTCTCTCTCTGTGTGTGTGTGTGTGT
>NC_059304.1:14388892-14416392 GCF_017591435.1 Portunus trituberculatus
CTCTCTCTCTCTCTCTCTCTCTCTCTCTTCTCTCTCTCGTTCCTTACCCTCTTGGTTTTTGCTTCTCCCTCTCTCTATCTCTCTTATTTATCTCTTAAGTTTTCTCTCTCTCTCTCTCTCTCTCTCTCTCTCTCTCTCTCTCTCTCTCTCTCTCTCTCTCTCTCTCTCTCTCTCTCTCTCTCTCTCTTCAATCACCCATCAGTAACAATCTTGAATTACTACCACTACCACCAATGCTACTACTACTACTACTACTACTTCTACGAGTATTACTATCCCCAGCATTAATAGTAATTCCACCAGTTATTAAAACGATTGCTATTAATAACATGATCATCAGAAGCGCCTCCAACACCCAAATCTACCCTAACATCACTGATACGGACACCACCACTACTATTACTACCACTACGATAACTAGGACACTACTATTACCACCACTAACACCGCTACTTACTCACCACCTTACTTAACCGACGTACTTCCTCCATGGACTTGACTCGCTTCTCACTCACCTGCTCAGCCCCTTACTTACCTGCCTATACCCCACACCCTGCCCACCTCACCTGCCCTGCCCACCTGCCAATACCTGGACCGTAGAGTATCATGTCTCGTCTTATTACGCGAACTGACAGGATGTTGTGTGTGTGTGTGTGTGTGTGTGTGTGTGTGTGTGTGTGTGTGTGCAGCGAGACTTTCACCGGAAGCTTGTGGTGCAGTGAATGTTGGTAATTGTTGTTAGCCATGATGGTGGTTGTTTCAGTGGTTATACGTAAGCTAGGGTTGTTGTTGTTGTTGTTGTTGTTGTTGTTGTTAGGGTGGTGATGGTGATGGTGGTGGTGGTGGTGGTGGTGGGGTTTTTAATCTTGTTTGTTTTGTATGTTTTGTTGTAGTATTAGTATTTGTAGTAGTAATAGTAGTAGTAGTTGTAGTAGTAGTAGTAGTTGTTGTTGTTGTTGTTGTATTAGTGGTAGTAGTAGTAATAGGAGCAGCAGCAGCAGCATTAGTATTAGTAATAGTAGTAGTAGTAGTAGTAGTAGTAGTTGTTGTTGTTGTTATTGTTCTTCTTCTTTTCTTTTGTTCTCCTTTTCCTCCTTTATTTTCCTTTACTTGTTCGTGTTCTATTTCTTTTCTCTTCATCATTCTTGTCCATTATTTTGCAAGTGTTTTCTTCATCTTCATTATCCTTTTTCTTCTTCCCACCATAAAGTTATTGCACTTAATAGCGTGAGGAAGTGGATATGAATGAATGGAGGGAGAGAGAAGGAGATGGAGAGGGAGGAAAGAAGGGAGAGAGAGAGAGAGAGAGAAGATAAACGATAGCGGAAGGGGGGGAAGGGAGGGAAGGAGGGACGAATGAATGAAAGGAGGCGGAGGAATGAACGAGAGAAGGATGGAGAGTTAGACGAAGATAACGAAGAGAGGAAAGAAGCAAGAAATGGATGAACAGATGGAAAAGTAGCGAGGAAAGACGGAGGGAGAGAAAAAGATATAAATGAATGAATGGGTGGAAGAATGAATGAAGAGAGAGACAAACAGATAAGAGGGCATAGTAAATGATGTGAACAGGGATAGATGAATAGATATAAAAAAGGAAAAAAAATGATTGAACAAAAGAATGAAAGAGAGAATAGAGATAGACGGATGAAAAGGAGAATAAGAGACAAAAATGGACAGGATAGAGGAAGGGAGGGGAGTAAAGACAGGGGGAGAGGAGAGATGGAGAAAGTAACAAGGGAGAAAGGAAATAAAAAATGGAGGGAGGGAGGGAGAGAGAGAGAGAGAGAGAGAGAGATGGGGCAGGGAGACATGGATAGGAGGGAGGGAAGGAAAGAGGGAGAGAGTGGACGGATGGAGGAAGAAAGGAGGGAGGAAGGGAGAGGGAGGGAGGAAAATGTGGTAAGTGGACACCCTGAGACAGCTTGGCCGGAAGCTGCCCTGTGCCTGGCGGTTGACCTCTGACCCTCTCCCTCTCTCTCCTCTCTCCCTCCCTCTTCTCCCTCTCCCTCTCCTTATCTCCATCCATCCACCTCTCCCTCCCTCCCTCCCTTCCTCATTCCGTCCCTCCTTCGTCCCTCTCTCTCCCTTCATCCCCTTCCTGTCTCACTTCCTTTCCTTTTTTTTTAATTCTCATTCTCTCTTCTCTCCTCTTCTCCCTCTCCTTATTCTTCTTCCATTCATTTTTTTCCCTTTCGTCCTTATTTCCTCATTCCTTCACTTTGCTACCTTTGTTTGGGTGGGGACAGGTGTGTGTGTGTGTGTGTGTGTGTGTGTGTGTGTGAGAAAGGTCAGGTGTGCTTCTTGACAGGTGAGAAAGAGTGAATTAAGCGCTTGTTTCTCAAATTATACATAAATTTACTCTTTTTTCCTTTCTTTTCTTTCTTTTTTTTCTTACATTGTCTATTGATATTCTGCCTTTCTCTGCTTTTATTATGATATTTTGTTCTTTCGTATCTTTATTTAGAAGAATTAGCAGTTTCTCTCTCTCTCTCTCTCTCTCTCTCTCTCTCTCTCTCTCTCTCTCTCTCTCTCTGTCCAGTCGGGTTTCTGTACCACCACCACCACCACCACCACCACTCAGCTGATACATTCATTGGTCGCATTGTCAGTCACTTGGTCATGTGGTGCCTGGTTCCCGGTTCACGCTTCTACTAGTCCTCCTCTTCCTCCTCCTCCTCCTCCTCCTCCTCCTCCTCCTCGGCAAATTCTCAGATAAGGAAAACTGTATCTGCTTTTTCCTGTTTTTCATTACAAGTTCCTCTTTTCGACATTCGATTCTCTGAGATACACCTGAAATGGTAGCAGTCACACAGAAAGGCACCTTCATTGCACCCAGTTGCTGTCTGTTCCTTCCTCTGTATTCCTATGTTTTCCTCCTTTTCCTCCTCCTTCTCCTTCTTCTCCTACTCTTATTCCTCTTCCAGCTCTTCTTCTTTTTATCTCTTCTTCTTCTTCTTCTTCTTCTTCTTCTTTTCTTCTTCTTCTCCTCCTCCTCCTCCTCCTCCTCCTCCTCCTCCTCCTCCTCCTCCTCCTCCTCCTCCTCCTCCTCCAATACCACTTCCTCTTCCTCCTCCTCCTTCGCCTGTAATTATATATATTTTTAGCAATTGTAGAACTTCACCTATGTAATTTTTTAAAACTCTCTCTCTCTCTCTCTCTCTCTCTCTCTCTCTCTCTCTCTCTCTCTCTCTCTCTCTCTCTCTCTCTCTCTCTCTCTCTCTCTCTCTCTCTCTCTCAAAGTGAAAATAAAAGAATAAACAGGAAGACGCGAAAGTAAAACAGGATGTAATTGCAAGTGATAATAGGAGGAGGAGGAGGAGGAGGAGGAGGAGGAGGAGGAGGAGGAGGAGGAGGAGGAGGAAGACAGAAAGTAAACAGAGGGATTTCACTTTCAGAAAATAGAGCAATGCAAATCAAAGAGTCTTATTGGAAGCGATGAAATAATAATAAAAGAAATCGATGATGATTAATGAGAATGGAAAACAGAAGAAAAGGAGGAGAAAGACGAGGAAGAGGAGGAGGAGACAATTACGAAGAAAGAGGAGTAGAGGCACGAAATGAAGAGAATGAAAGAGGAGAAAGAGGAATACAGGAAGGAGTAGAAGAAAGAAGAAGAGGAGTAGGAGGAGGAAAAGGAAAAAGAGAAGAAGAAGAAGAAGGAGAAAGAGAAGGATTAAAGGTCGGCAGCGTCCCGGGAGAGCCACACACGCCCCCATAAGCGACGGGCGCCTGACCACCGCCGCTGATAACACGTCCGTCTGCGAAATGTATAAATCCTTATCAGCAACCAAGGAAGAGGCGCCGCCGGGAAGTGTGCCTCCCAAGGTGAGACTGAGGAGCGCCACTCCCTCTCCCCCTCTCCTCTGGCGTACCATCCTCCTCCTCCTCCTCCTCCCCTGTCTAGTACAGGGACGGAGAGGAGGAAAAGGGAGCGAAACGGACGGAAGACGCACGCCAGACAGCCATTAATAGAGACAGGAAGAAGAAACGGAAGGCCTTCTTATTTGACAATGGAAAGTGGCCTAAAAAATGCTAAGAAAAGAAAGACTTTCCTTTTTCTCTTGGTGATGGTGTTATGCCCCAACACGGTGAGTGTGGCGTGTTGTGGCGAGGCAGGCAGCGTGTTTACCAATAGGCTTCCCTCGGGATCCGCCTTTGTGATGGAAGCTGATGGCTGAAAAAGGTGTACAAGAATAAGACGGAGCCTGAATGGACTTGGATGGATGCAGGGGAGGCTGAGGCCGATTTATGGTCTGAACTGCATTAGCTACGGTGTTCGCGTGGTGGCCGGCCTTGCGCGGGTGTGTGTGGCGGGTACCTGAGAGGGTGGAGGGGTGGCGGTGGAGGTCACGAGTCGCACTGTGAACGCAGGAGAGAATTTTTAACTTGGAGGAAGTTGACGGTGCTCAAAGCGCTCTTATTGAGAGGAGGGGTGAGGAGATGCCAGGCCCAGCAAGACTCGCCCTCCCTCTCTGTTGCTCCCTGCATATTCCGCCGCTCCACCGAGGCACCTCCCTGGTGTGCAGGGGTGTGGCGAGGGGTTGTGAGGCAGCCTAATGCGGCGGAGAGGTTGTGAGTCCGGCGAGGGCGTCAGGAGGGCGGGCACGGCGGGAGGGCTAGAGGGCCGGCCTCTGATCTTCACCGCCTAGTCTGGGCCTCATGCCGAAGCAGTGGCCGCCGCCTCCAGGAATGACAATGGCGGTGCAGGTGAGGTAAGGGACGGGCACGCTGGCCGCGCGGGGTAGAGTGAGGCGGGGCGGGGTCTGTCGGCTGGCGGGAGTCCGCCGCTTAGGGGATTTTATACTTTCAAAATTTAAAATGTAAATGAGTGTCTGCAGAGAGACAATCGACGCCTTGCGGCGGCCCACACGTGGCGGAACTTGAGCCAACACGTGGGCACGGGAACGGATCGTGACGCACACCATGTCTCGGCCCCACCTCGCACAGCACCGCCCCGCCCCGCACTGCCCCGTTCCGCACCGCCCGACCCAACCCCACCCGGCACCATCCACATTGCCCTTTGACCCTGTACAGGACAGTGACGCCACTCGTCCCCTGCCTCCCTGTGCCACTCTTTAAACATTTTAAACATCCTCTATGGCACACGCCTACTGCCGCCCCTCTCTGCTCCAGCCTGGCTGCCTCACCCGAGCCCCTCCCTCCCAGTCCCTACCGTGGGCGTGCCCGGTCGTGTCCTCGCGTCCTACACGGCTCTGCAGACGGAGGTGAGGTGAGGTGTTCTTGCTCCCTGACGCTCTTAGGATTCAGCGATGGTGTCGGTGCTATCTGGTCAGACTGTGGGCGACAGTCCCTGACCCCTGCTCCCCTCCACTCCCCTCCCTCACCTCCACACGTGACTTGGCTTGGCCCTCCTTCTCTCTAGGATGTTCTCATACGTTCCTTCCTCCACCCAGAAACAATATCGACCAGTAACAAGGCTGGAGCAATTACTTACGCGCCTGTGATTGGAAGGGGGAAGGGAAGGCGTGCAGGAGGGTAATGAGGAGACGCGGGACACGTAGCAAGTCCCAGACGCTCACTAAACACCTTCTGATTTAGGTCGCAGAGTGGAAGGTAGATTGTTATCACCAAGCACACCGGGACCCCGCCTCTGTCCCCCGGTGTGTGGTGCCGTGGGAGAGTCAGTGCCCTGCTGCCCTCCTCACCTCCTCACCTTCATGCGCATCCTCCTCCTCCTCCTCCGCCTCCTGCTCCTCTTCCCCGTACTGATGCCAGCTCCTGCCCTTCTGCTATTAATGTGTGTTCTGCTTCTTGCATGTGAAGGGAATGATATGCAAGTCTGTCAGAACACGAACACGTTTTCATGTAGCATAAGCTCTTAATTGTCTGTCTCTCTCTCTCTCTCTCTCTCTCTCTCTCTCTCTCTCTCTCTCTCTCTGGTATTATATTTGCGGTTGCTGTTTAAAGTGTCATTGAGGAACGCTGCCTGGTGCTAGTCACGACGATGGCGGAGGTGGTGGGACAGGCTGAGAATGAGGACAGGGATGAGGAAGTTACCGAGGCAGTCTAATCATACTGGTGTTGCTGATGACGCTGGTGATAATGACAGTGTTGGTGGTGGTGGTGATGAAGATGAGTGGCTGCACAGTTTCGGTTCGTCATATTACTTCTCTTCCTCATTTACACTTTGCCTTGTTCATGCTATCATTACTTTTATGGCCTGCGCCCTCCTAAGCGTCGGTGGCTTGTCCTGATTGCTTTTAACAAACTTTCGAGATATTATTGAGAGTTTGAAGGGTTTTGATACCTAAGGGAGGAATATCCAAGGCAAGAAAGCAAATTTAGGAAAGCCAAAATGAAGCCCCACTAGTCATCTCTCTCACATAAAAAAAATAGAGGTTATAAGAGAGAATTTTACATGCCAAGTGATGGTTTAACAAGTACTCTGCATTATCTATAAGAAGAAAACACACTCATGAGAACCTGACTGATTATCGCTGTGGCCAGTGCATAAAGTTACTGAATGTTACTTATATAAGAGAATGAAGACCTGTACTGCAGGGAAACCTAACTAACCTAACCTAACCTAACCTAACAGATCCTAGCTTTAACTATAGGCTAATCAAACCATGATACTTGAGAAAAACTTAATTAATATTAGAGAATGAAGACCTAAATTGGAGAGATATCTAACTTAACCTAACCAATCCTAACTTAAACTAATCAAACCACAGCAATGGAGAAAAACTTAACCTAACCTAACACATTATTAACATATCCTAACTGAACTAAAACTAAGCTAACCTAACCTAATCTGATCTAAGTGCAGTATTAGAGATAGACTAAATGCAGTATGAGAAAAGGAGAGTGAAATGAGCACCTATTTTTATTTGTGGTGAACGGTACGAACGTGTAACGCCTTCGGAATAAATATGTGACGTAAGTGATGTCATGTGGCGCATAGGTGATGTGGACTGAACGAAACTTGAAATCACATACTAACCACTGTCTTTTATCTCCTTCAGTACCATGCCGCGTTTTCATATTCATTCTAGTCAGTATTTGGCAATTTTATACAGCTTCAGAAACTTATGTAGGGAATAAAATAGTAACGACTCTGGCCATTATTCTTCTGATATCCATAGTCCCTCCCTAATGTAAATAAAATCGTCTAATAATACCCATATATCAAGGTCTCAATATTGAATTGGTTAAACAAACGTAAACTTCAGTATGTGGCATCAGTGTGAATTGTAGTGCTTGATGTCATGAGCTACCTTTAAAAATCACCATGAGACGTATATGCGTAGTATATAATGTGTGCTTAGTGACGTGAGGATGTTCAGTGGTGCTATGTGATGTTAGCCTTTTTTTTTTTTTTTAATGCAAGAGGGAAACTAGCCAAGAGCAACAGAAAAAAAAAAAAATAAAATAAAAGGCACACTTCAAATGCAAGTTTCCTAAAAGATTGGCAGATAATTAGCTGAAGGACAGGAACAAACGACTTGAAACCTCCCGCTTAAAAGAAATCAAGCCGTAGAAAGATGAAAATACAGAAGCAGGCAGGGAGTTCCAGATAGGCTCGCATGTATTAGTAGAAATCACCATCTCTCATAGTAAGTGACGTTTCTCAAGTGTTTTCTTAGTGCAACTCGTCAGTATGTCTCCCCTTATGTGATCTCTCATTGTACGTGATGTTTCCCAAGTATTATCTTAGTGTAGCTCGTCCATGTATATCCTCGTATGTGATGTGACGCAGGTAATGTGAGGTGATGCTAGTGGAAAGCGCCTGTGATGTGTTGAGGGCGAGGGAGTGAGGGACGCAGCTCCATTCAGTAACAGGAGAACGGTAGGGCCAAACAGGTTCTGGTTGGAGGAATGCCTGGGATGCTGCAGGTAAAGGAGCGAGAGAGAGAGAGAGAGAGAGAGAGAGAGAGAGAGAGAGAGAGAGAGAGAGAGAGAGGGATGAGTTTGTTTGGAATTGTAAGAGTTGCAGAAAGAAAGAGGAAAGGGAATGGGTAGTTAAAGAGGTGGAGGAGGGAGGTGGAGGAGGTAAGGCTGAGGGGAGGGAGGGACGGGGGTGGGTACAGATGTGGTGAGGGGGCGGGGGGAGTGCCGAGAACCTAATTAACAAGTAACAAAAAAAAAGAGATAAATGTCCAAGATGTCCTCTCCTTCTCCTGCTTCTCCTCCTTCTCCTCCTCCTCCTCGTCCTTCACCTCCTCCTTCTCCTTCTCCTCCTCCTTCTCTTTCTCCTTTTCTCCTCCTCCTCCTCCTCCTCCTCCTCTACCTGCTGTTATTCCTCCCTTCCTCTTTCTCCTCCTCCTCCTCCTCCTCCTCCTCCTCCTCCTCTACCTGCTGTTATTCCTCCCTTCCTCTTTCTCCTACTCCTCATCCAACTACTACCACCACTACTGCTACTACTACCACTACTACTACTACTACTACTACTACTACTACTACTACTACTACTACTACTACTACTACTACTACTACTACTGTCCTCCTTCTCCACCACCACCAAGAAACCAGATAATTACCAAACAGTGTACAAATACGCAGAAACCCAACCACATATCACTGCTCTCGGAATCTCTCAATAAAAAAAACTGTGCAACAAATTAAATAAATGAACCACAATAAAAAGGAAATAAAAAATCACCTTCAGGTATTAACGCGCCTCGTAAAAGTTGATGGGGGTTGATGAAGACGTAAAGCTGTGGTGTTTTTAAGTGGAGATTCGCAAGATCGCAGGAGATGCCAAAAATCACCACTAGAGAGAGAGGGAGAGGGAAGTGAGAGGCTCTGAGAGTGATAACTAGGAGGTCAGCAAACGTGCGTGTGGCGAGGTGGGGGGTGACAAGGGAGGCCTGGAGGCTTTAGCGTGTGGTGGTGGTAATGGTGGTGGTGGTGATGCGGGGGTAAAGTGGACAAGGAGGGTGGTTTGTGGTGATGGTGGTGGTGGTGGTGGTGATGATGAGGAAGGGGGAAGAGGAGAAGGAGGGTGTGGTGGTGGTGGTAGTGAAGGTGATGAGGAGGTGAAAGTGAAGGAGGGTGGTTTGTGGTGATGGTGGTGGTGGTGGTGATGAGGAGGGGGAAAGTGGAGAAGGAGGGTGGTTTGTGGTGATGGTGATAATGGTGGTGAGGAGGGGGGAAGTGGAGAAGGAGGATAGTTTGTGGTGATGGTGATTATGGTGGTGATGGTGATGAGGAGGTGATGGTGGTGATGATGAGGGAGGGAAAGAGGTGGTGGTGCTGGTGATGGTGGTGGTGATGGAGGTGATGAAGATGAGAAGGAAAAGTGGAGAAGGAGGGTGGTTTGTGATGATGGTGATGATGGTGGTGTTTTATTGTCTCCCTACCTCTGATGGTGATTCTCTTAGATGAATATTGTAACGAGGACCACCTGAGCAACAATAACAACAACAACAACAACAACAACAACAACAATAGCAAGGGAACTGAAACCAAGTGGACCTTTTATATCGCGTTTCGTTTGGCCAGCTTTCTCATCTTACGTAAAATAACAACAAAACAACAACAACAACAACAACAGTAACAATAGTAATGGTAATAATAACGACAATAACAACAACTAAAACAGCAACAACAATAACAAGAGCAACATACAACATACAACTAATAAGAACCACAAATCCCAAGGCACTTATACATACCTCTCACACATCTCCCCCTTCACACTCCTTCCCTTCCTTTATCTCTTCTTCCCTTCCCTCTCATTCACACCTCACCTATGCGTATAGAAGATGTACGAAGGAAGGAATAAGAGGAAAGAGAGAATAAGAAAACAGAATACTAAGAGAAGAGGAGAAAGGAAGGAAGGAATAAGAGGAAAGGGGAATAGGGAAATACAGAATGGGGAGAGAAGAGGAGAAAGGAAGGAAGGAATAAGAGGAAAGAGAGATAAGTAGGTGAAAGTAGAGAATAGGGAGAGAAGAGGAGAAAGGAATTGGGGAAACAGAGATGATTTTACGGCCTATGCGTTTTTGGACAGAATTGGGAGGGAGGGAGGGTGGGTGGGAGAGAGAGATGGGGATGGGAGGGGATGTGTATAGTACGCCTCCCCTTAAAAACACCAAATATTGACCCATATATCACACCAGCCTATCCTTTTCCTCCTCCTCCTTCTCTCCTCCTCCTCCTCCTCCTCCTCCTCCTCTTACTAACGGTAGGCCTACCTCGATATTTTGGCTTTTTTTTCGTCAATTTTACTGCTTCGGGTGACTACCTTTTGGCCTGCCCCGACCGCCGCTGCCATCACCGTCACCACCGCTGCCACCATCGTTGACCGCCCTTCTCCTTAACCTCCCCCCCTCCTCTCTCTCCTCCCCTGCTGCTCCCTCCCGTTAACACTCCTGCCCTTCACCCCGTCACCTGCTTCACCCCTACTGTAACCATCACCATCACCACCGCTACCATAACATTACTATTATCACCACTATCATAATCACCATCACTCATGCTTTAACTATTATTACCATTCCCTTAAGTACCATTACCGCTGCTACAACCACCATCACCACTGCCTTGACCACCACCACCATCACCACTATAGCTATAAATATCCATGACTTCACACTACTGTCTACTTACTGCCACTCACCACCCTGACCATCACCACCAGCACCATCACCATCATCACCACTTGTATATGATTAAGTATGGTGCGTTAATGTCTGGTAGTAAACAGTGGACATAGAAAGAGACAAAGAAGAAGAATAGAATGAAGGAAAATAGCAACTGGGCAATGAAAAGTAAGTAAGTTGTTATTTTCACCACCACCTCCATCACCACCACCACCTCCACCTCTACCTCAACCATCACCACCACCACCACCAAAAACCTTCTGTTATGTAACCTATCTTCATCCATTTCCATCACAAGTACCCCCTATCCCTCTGCACTCCCCACCTCCTCCCCTTTAATCCTTCCCACGACCACCACTACTACCACTACCACTATCACTACCATTACCACTTCACTACTTGCAGCTTTTCTATTTGAGATACGCAAAGGTGTGGTAGAGGGAATGGTGATAAAGAAGAAGGAGGAGGAGAGAGGGTAACAAGACAAGGAGAATGGATGACGTGAAGGAAGGAACAGAGGAGGAAGAGAAGGCGGAGAAGAATTACAAAGACAATAAGGAGAAGGAAGAAGAGAAGAAGGAGCAGGAGTAGAAGGAGGAGGAGGAGGAGGAGGAGAGGGAACATAAGAACATAAAAACATCAGAAAAGAGCGAAGCTGCAAGAGGCCGTCAGGCCTACACGAGGCAGTCCCTGTGTGTTTAAGCTACCTAATTCCATCTATCATCCCCATCTATGAACTTATCTAACCTTCTTTTAAAGCTCCCTATTGACTCAGTCCTGACTACATGACCACTGAGACCGTTCCACTCATCAACCATTCTGTTTGAAAATCAGTTTCTTCCTATTTCTTTTCTAAACCTGATTTTTTTTTTTTAAGTTTAAACCCATTATTTCTGGTTCTGTCCCCGTTACTGATCCTAAGAACTACATTCATATCCCCTTTGTTAAAACCCTTATACCACTCAAATACTTCTATCAGGTCTCCTCTTAATTAACCTACGTCCCTCTAAGGAATGCAGATTGAGTTTTTTCAATCTCTCTTCATAGCGAATATCCCTCATTCCCTGTATCTTTTTGGTCATCCTCCTTTGCACTGACTCCAACAGAGCTATGCCCTTCCTGAAATGTGGGGACCAAAGTTGGTACGTACCGCATAGTCAAGATATGGCTTGCTTCCTTGTACCGAGATCGGAGCTAACTATGACTCCTAAATCTTTCTCATACTTGGAACTTCCTAGTGCCACGTTATCTATCGTGTACCAGTACCCTGCATTTGCCATCTAACACTATAAGGAGGAAAAAGACGTGGAAAAGGAAGAGGAAGACCAGGAGGAGAAATAACAAGACAAGAAGGGAAGGAGGAACATGTGAATAAAGAAATAGATGAAAACCAGAAGGAGGAAGAAGAAAAAAAATTAATGTGAATAAAATAAGATATAGAAGTAAAAGACAAGGATATGAAGGAGTAAAAGCAACAAAGTAGGAAAAGGAGGAGGAGGAGGAGAAGAAGAAGGAGGAGGAGTAAGGGGATGAGTGTTAAAGAAAGGGTGAGGATTAGGATGAGGATGACAATACTGTGGACGAAGGGCACGAGGCTGAGAGGAGAGGAGAGGAGAGGAGAGGCTGGTTGGGTGGCTGGTGGTCTAGCGTTCAGAAGCCCAGAGCATGTCTACTCCACTCCGGCTTGGCGACACGAGAGATTGAGCCTCAACGAGTCATATGAGACAAGAGGCGCGGCAAAAAATTAACTGTTTAGGCCTGGGGTCCGAGCGAGCTGTAAATACCAAGATTTTTTGCCAAAGTTACTCGGACCGACGGCTTACTCGTGTGTCAGGCCCAAGGATAACAGCCGGGAACTTTGATCTCCATTAACTCCTTGCATTAAGCTCACTTTCCCATCTCGAACAGCTCCCTACTAGCATTGTCTTTTCCTTGAGGCGACACGTGAGGGATAACAGTCCTTCGCTACCCGTGACGGAAGGACGAAGGTCACTTGGCTCGAGGTGTTTCTTCTGTAACACAACTCGGGTTTACTCTGGGACGGCAAAAAATCACCCTTGTTCCCTCGCAGCAGAGAAGCCATACCTTGTTTTTCAGCCTATCGCGTCCACCAGGAGGGACTCTTCTTTATTCCTTTTTCTCTCTTTCTCTCCCTTTCTCTATCTATAAAAAAGAGGAAAGCCTAGCGATGTTTTACCTCCAACACCCGCGATGATGGAGGCGACTGTGACATTGTGGCGAGATGTGAATAAGGGTGAGAGTTCAGCGTCCCTCCGTGGCCTTAGTCCCTTGCTATCGGTGACTCATCTCATTACGCCGATGCCATAGTCAAGACTCCCGGGTGGTTGTTGAGAGAGAGAGAGAGAGAGAGAGAGAGAGAGAGAGAGAGAGAGAGAGAGTCATGATTTTTCGTCCCTAACCACAAACTGAGCTTTCCCCTCCGCCCAGTGTCCTCCCTCTCCCTTTTATTTCTCTCTCTCTACACCCTCCCCATCCTAGTCTCCCTTGCTCCTGCCCCACCCACCCTTAGCTGTCACCCCACTCACGCCCATCTTGCCAGACGCCCTCGAGACCGCCCCGAGACGACCAGAGCTGCGGGCGGTGACGAGACTCCCGCCAGACTGCCCTTAGCCTGCGGTAGACTGACAGCCAGACGAGGCCGCCCAACGCACACACGATGACCGCCGCGCCGCCCCGCTCTGCAAGGACATCCACATCATTTTCATACGACAGACTGACAAACTCACTGCTACTACTGCTACTACTGCTGCTACTACTATTATTACTACTACTACTACTACTATTACTACTACCACTGCTACTACTACTGCTGGTACTACTACTACTGCTACTACTATTACTACTACTGCTACTACTACTACTACTAGTACTACTACTACTACTGCTACTACTACTGTACTACTATCGAGAGGCAGATGACTTTGCTACGATGTTTGCCGCAGAGGAGTGTTTATAAAGATTAATCCACTAACCTTATATTTCCACCAGTTCTTCCACACATAAATGACAAAGTGATGCTCATTAGCAGTTTAGAACATAAAAACATAAGAAAACAGGGAAGCTGCAAGAGGCTGTCAGGCCTACACGTGGCAGTCCCTGTATGAGCAAAGCTACTTAATTGCATCTATCATCCCCATCCATAAATCTATCTTATCTTCTTTTAAGGCTATGGACTCAGCACTAACATGAGCAGATCGGTAGTTATTCCCAAGCGGAGCACATCATGTTACTGTATTTTTTTCAAGGATACGGTGTCACGGTTGTGAGTATTGCTATATCACGGTGTGTTGGCTGTACCAGTGACCTTTACGTGGCTAGTGGGTGTCAGCAGTCCTCGCCCCTGCGGTATGTAGGAGCTCATTCGCTGTTTGAAAGTCACGAATGATTCAGAAATTTGTATGAAGTCAATCTCAAACTGTCTATCGTTAAAAATTTGGAAAAGAAATACTTCTGCCAGACGGCATTGTAGTAGGGAGAGGAATGAGGAATGAATGAATACAGATTGATGGATGGGACAAATTTTATTAGAAAAGGAGAGTAAAGGATGTTGGGAATGTAGATGGAGGGAGTGGCGCCAGTATTCAGTAGGGTAGGAATGCGAAAAAAAAGGGAAATAAAGATACAGGAGGTGGGGAGATGGACCCATTTGAAGAAAGGGAGAGACAAAACGAAGAGTAATAAGAAAAATAAAAGGTGGCACTGATTGTGAGGAAAAAGGAAAGGAAAGGAAAAAGAAATGGGTAATGAAGACTTTAGAGAACCACTAATTCTAGAATGAAGGAAAGGGAAACAAGAAAAAAATAAAGATGTAAAGATGGGGATTGTACGAGAATAGAGCGGTATGAATGATTTTTAAAGGGACTATAAGACATGTGATGAGATGCTGAATTAAAGGGAAAGGGAAAATAGGAAAAAGAGAGTAATTTAGTGGTAAAGTAATGTGTTGAATCTGTAAATGGGGAGATTGGGGAGAGTGAGTTTATAAGAGGGGAAAATTAAATGTATGAAAAAGGTGATTATTTATTTTAAGGACGAAAAGTAAAAAGAAAGAATGAGACTAATCAATAAGAAAAAAATGTAGCGAATCTATAAAGGGAAGAGACAAGAGAGTGTGAGCTTATATAAAAAGAAAATTAGATATGTGAAAAGGTGCTGATTTTAAGGACAAAAATTAAAAAGAAAATGGGATATGAAATTAATGGTTGGACACGTGACACCTCTCACAAAACAACGACTCACCTTCACCTCAACGCTGTTCATTTATAAGACAATTCAGAACCGTTTTTCCTTCTCTAACATCTAATCCCTCGTCTTCTATCTTTTTTTCTCCATCCCACACCTCCTCCCTTTCTTCCCTCCCTCCCCTCCCTCCCTCCCTCCCTCCCTCCCTTCCCTGCCATCCACCTCATCGCCATCTTCCTTTTCTCTCCCTCTCCTTCTCTTCTCTTATTTCTAAAAACCTTCTCAGTTTTCACACACTTGTTTGCTAATGATTTCTCTCTCTCTCTCTCTCTCTCTCTCTCTCTCTCTCTCTCTGTCTCTATCTCTTGTTGTTGTTGTTGGAGGGACAGAAATGTGAGATACGCTTGATTTATTTGCTTCTTTTTGTGGACAGACCCTAATTTTTGTTTGTGTGTGTCTCTGTGTTTTGTTTATCTGTGTTTTGGTTTCCTTTGTTCATTTTATTTTCTTGATATGTTTTGCTCTTGCTTCAAATTTGGATGTCTCTCCTTTTGATTCATCTTTCTTTTTTTTTTATTTATCTATTTATTTTTTGTGGTGCAGTTTTTTTTTTGTGGTTTCATTCATTGCGTTATTAAATTCTCACATCAAGTCACGTATTCATTTATTTAATTTATGATTTATTCTCTCTTTGTGCTGACTTTTTTTTTTTTTTACTCTTTTTGGTGATGTGTTTACTTTTTCACTCATTTATCCATTATTTACTTGTTTTTCTTTCTTTCCTCACGTGTTAGCCCATTCACCCTTTCATCAACCACTGACTTGCTTTTCTTTCCTTGGGTCATATATTTACTCATTCACTCATTTTTCTACCGTTAACTTGTTTTCCTCCCTCGAGTCACGTATTAACCACTTCAATACTGGGACGCATTTTATACCATGAGTTCTGTGTGTGATTAGACGATTTTATTCAGATTAGGAAGGCTTTATGGAGGCAAGAAGATTAATGGCTAGAGTCTTCACTATTGTAATCCCAACTTAAGTATCTGAAGCTGTATAAAATCATCATATTGTTAGCAGAATAAATATGAAAACGCGTCATGGTACTGAAGAGGTTAAAACATTCACGTATTTTTAACTTCCTACGAGTTGTTCCTTAATTTTGGCCAATTCTTAACTATTCTTTAAGTGAACCAGCATTTAAAGTGGGCCTTTTTTTAATATCTTGTTGCCCTTGGCTGGTTTCCATCCTGCATAATGAAAAAAACCCTCTTTCATCAACCATTTGCTTGCCTTTCATTTCCTCATCACCTGGAGACAACGGGGTGGGATGCTGCTGCCTTCACTAAATTGTAGAGTAATTAACCGTAACGACCGTGGCTGTACCTGCGTCCAGTCGTCCATCGTGTAGGGCTTCCAGGGAGGATGTAGGAAGGTGTCCCCAGGGGGTTCTCAAGACTCAGGGTGGCCAGTGTCCCTTCCACGGCCTCTCAAAGATGTCCCCCCCCCCAAGACCACCAGCCCCGCCCAGCCTTGTCACCCCCAGGCAGTCCTACGCATCTGGCTTCCTTCATAATGTTTCCTGGGATTCACCTGTGCACTTACTGGTTTTGGTGAGGCTGCAGTGATGGGGGTCTTAATTGTCTTGGTGACGTGCAGTGATGGGGGTCTTAATTGTCTTGGTGACGTGCAGTGATGGGGTCTTGTACTGTCTTGGTGACGTGCAGTGATGGGGGTCTTAATTGTCTTGGTGACGTGCAGTGATGGGGTCTTGTACTGTCTTGGTGACGTGCAGTGATGGGGTCTTGTACTGTCTTGGTGACGTGCAGTGATGGAGTCTTGTACTGTCTTAGTGAGAATGCAGTGAAGGGGCACTTGTCTGTAGTGGTGAGGCTGCAGTGAAGGAGTCTTGTGTATAGTGGTAAGATGACAGTGTAAGAATAGGAACAGGGGTGTTGTCTTTTTATAGTGGTGAGGAGACAATGAGAAGAGGAAAGGAGAATACGAAAATGTGTGTGTTTGGTAATGATAATAGCAATTCTTATTCCGCCAGAAGCCACAAACATCTTAACATAAAAACAATACCCAGAGAACAAACCATTATTAAAGAGAACATTCCCACCAGAATACCGGGACTGGTTAAGACTAACACTGACAGTAAGAACAGGTGCATAAAAATAATGAAAAAAAAAGAAAAACTGTCACAGAATAAGCCATAATTAAAGACAGCATATCAGCGAAGTAAAAACAACAGGATGACTTAAGACTAACCCTAAAAGTAAACTCAGGTACTACACTATATACACCAAAGGGCTTGTAAATACCAGGTTACACTGTTTACTCCATACTGCAGCTTGTCTCTCCCTCACGGCTCTGCCACAATGTAACAATGTAATAAAGGATGATGACAAAGAGATATACTAATAATCTTATTAAAAAGGGAAAGCTGTAAACAATAGCAAATATCAGAAAAAAACTGTACACTTAATTTATTAGTAGAGTGACATTGAAAGTAATATGATAAAACAATAATGTGTGCATAGAATATATTATCAACTAAAAAATCATGGAAATTAACGAAGATATAGAGAGAGAGAGAGAGAGAGAGAGAGAGAGAGAGAGAGAGAGAGAGAGAGAGAGAGAGAGAGAGAGAGAGAGAGAGAGACATTAATCATTACGACACCAGCTTCTTAATGGGTGTTAGTTGATATCAAGCGTGTTACTTTCTCTTTTTAACCTTGCCCTTAGCCTTGTGTGTGTGTGTGTGTGTGTGTGTGTGTGTGTATGTGTATGGGAGGGAGGCCCTTGTGCAACAGTTTCAGGCGCCGACATATATGAAAAGGAGAGGAGGGCAGGTGGGGGTAAACTGATAGATAGATAGATAGATAGATAGATAGATATATAAATAGATGAATAAATAGATAGGTAAATAGATAGATAGACAGATAAAAAGATAAAGGTTAAGATTGACTAATATACAGGATACTTCATTGACTGCCTGAATTGAATAGAAAAGCACAGTGTATTCATCGATTGATTGACAGAGTGAATGACTGAATGAATGACTGATAAATGGACAGCTAGATAGATAAACATATAGAAAGACAGATAAAAGAAAAAGACCTTGATTAATTGACATGCAGGAAGATTCATTCACTAACTGGTTGATGAACTGACTGGCAAACTGACTGACTAACTAATTCATTGACAGTCGGCGCCGCAACAAGACGAGTGGAAGAAGCAAACCGCGTGTGAGAATGCATTGCCGTGGCTCAGACAACGAAAGAGTGGGAGCAGGTGTGGCGGTGAGAGGTGTGTGGGTGGAGTCAGGTGCTTGTGTGGAAGAGGAGGAGGAGGAGAAGGATGTACGTAAGTGGATGCGTGGGAGACTGGATAAGTGGAGGACTGTGAGTAAAGAAGACAACACCTGTGATTGTAAAGATGAGTAAAGATGAGATAGATGAGCAGGAAAGGGAAGGTCATTGGGTGGTGTGATGGTGTTGGGATGCTGGTGCTGCTGGTAATGCATGGTGCTGGTGCTGTTAGTGCTGGAGAGACGGGGAAGGTAAGGGCGGGGTTGGGTGTTGCCGTGCTGACGAGATGAGGCTGTGAGGAGGCGGTGAGGCTGTGTAGAGGAGAAGGAAGCGATGGTTTTAGGAGATAGATGAAATATTGTGGCTCTGGAAAGTATTCGTGGTGAAAAGCAAAGCGTTTCTGAATATTGACCAATGTGTTTTCAATTTTCTGTGTGCATTCATGTGGTCAGTTGAAAAGAAAATTAAGGGAAGTGTGATCTGTATTTCTGGCTTGGGGTTTGTGCGACCAGGCGTGGAATGGGCTTGGGTCTGAGTGAGGCACGAGCGCGAGTCTGGTGGTGATGGACGCAGGAGTGGTCGTGGGTCTGGGGCGTGGGCGGCGAAGGCACTGAAAGGCAGGAGATTTAGATGTCCAAGCTAACTTAACATTACGTGATTTATCTGATGTAATAGTGTTACTGTTTGTTATTTGTTGTTGATGGTGGTGGTGGTGGTGGTGGTGGTGGTGGTGGTGGTGGTGGTGGTGGTGCCGGTGGTGGTGGTCTTTGCTGTTCTTATTGTTATTGTTGTTGTTCATTTCCCTTTTCGCCCCTCCTTGCTTTCTCGACTCCAGTTAACTTCAATCCATTTAAAGATAAAGTACCATAACTTGCTTTACTTTTAGTTTCCTTCTACGTCTGCAATCCCTACACACACACACACACACACACACACACACACACACACACACACACACACACACACACACACACACACACACACACACACACACACACACACACACACACACATTCCTTCACATCTCCCCCTCTAGGCTAGCCGCTGCTCACTGCCTTATAATACAACCGGCTGGATATTTTACGATTATATATGTTGAATCCTGTTAGGCCAGAGAGAGAGAGAGAGAGAGACAGGAAGAGAGGCTGGAAGAGAGAGAGGGGGAGAGGAAGAGGAAAAAACACCAGTAATCTGCCTCAAAACCATCCACCTCTCTTTTAACTCGTCCTTCCCCACTTACGTCCTCCCCTTTCGTGTTCATTAAGGGGAAACGGAGGTGAACGCCCATTAACACCCAACTTCATTACGTTTTACTGAGGACTCCAGCTGCATGGGGAGGGGTGGAGGATGGAATGGGAGGGAAAGAGGGTTAGAGAAGGAGGCAGGTATACAGTAAGGAAACCTGCTAGATAGAGAGGGTGTAAGGAGTGAATAAGGGTAATGCCTCCCGCGGGTTTCTCCTTAAAACTCTCACTAAGACAAAAGATAATTAGACTTCAAACGAGGTTCTCACAAGCGCACTGGACCTCACGCCGAGTTGTGTGTGTGTGTGTGTGTGTGTGTGTGTGTGTGTGTGTGTGTGTGTGCATCTGCAGTTTATTTTCCTCTTCTTGAGGGCAGGAGGGGAAAGAAGAGCAGAGGGATAGAAACAGGAAGCAAAAAGAATAGATTGGCACTGAGGGATGGAAAGGTCAAGGAGAGAGAGAGAGAGAGAGAGAGAGAGAGAGAGAGAGAGAGAGAGAGAGAGAGAGAGAGAGAGAGAGAGAGAGAGAGAGAGAGAGAGAGAGAGAGAGAGAGAGAGAGAGAGAGAGAGAGAGAGAGAGAGAGAGAGAGAGAGAGAGAGAGAGAGCAGAGAGGAAGAGAGAGAGAGAGAGAGAGAGAGAGAGAGAGAGAGAGAGAGAGAGAGAGAGAGAGAGAGAGAGAGAGAGAGAGAGAGAGAGAGAGAGAGAGAGAGAGAGAGAGAGAGAGAGAGAGAGAGAGAGAGAGAGAGAGAGAGAGAGAGAGAGAGAGAAACACAGAGGAAGAGAAACAGGAAATAGTGAGGATAAGAGGACAAAGAAAATAAAAAGGAAAAATAGAAAACAAAGGAAGAAAAACAGAAAGATGGAGAGAAAAGAAAATTGGAACAGAGGAAGGGAGAGGAGAAGAAGAGAAGTAAAGCAGAAAGAGACAGAGAAGAGAGAATAGAGGAAGGAGAACAGAAGGCGGAAGAGAGGAAAAGGTAAGAAAAAAAAATAAGAGATGGAGGGTATTAGACAAGTACAGAGCGAGAAAAATGACGGTGGATGGCTGGAAAAAAGGTTGGAGAGAATGAGAGAGCGGACGAAAGAGTGATGGAGAGGGAGAGGAGGAAGGAGATAAGGGTGGAGTAAAGCACACGTCACTCCTTCTGCCGCTGCTCCATCTTGATCCATCTTAATGCCTTACTCATTCCTAATCTCTTAATGTCATTGGAGGCATTGGGTGCGCGGCCGACACTTTTATGTACAGACGCCATGTGGAAATAGTACCGTGTGTGATTGTGGCTCCTGAAAGCTTTGCGCCTTAAACACTGCACTGCCAGTGGATGCACACACACACACACACACACACACACACACACACACACACACACACACACACACACACACACACACACACACACACACACACACACACACACACACACCATGCTTTTTCTTTCATATTTCTTTCTTTAATTTTTTTTTTCTTCTTTCCATACCCGTTCTCTCGCTATTGTCCTTCCCAGAGAGAGAGAGAGAGAGAGAGAGAGAGAGAGAGAGAGAGATTACCCTACACTCACTCAGCTTCCTGTTAAAAGGCTGCGAGGTCGACCCTGGCCAGCTCAGCGGATTCCCGGCAGGAGAGGCAAAGCAAAGCCGCAACCCTGCCGGCGCCATATGATCTCACTGGGGCGCCACAAGTCAGTGTTCCTTCCCACGCTTGCAGGCTATTAAGAGACAGCACGCCCGCTCATCTGCTTGCCTCACGCCCATCTCCTGTCACTTATTCCTAGCTGTGCCTGTTTCCTCACCTCACTCTCAAGGTCTTTAAATTTCCTTACCCACGTACAGGACATATGGAGTGTGTGTGTGTGTGTGTGTGTGTGTGTGTGTGTGTGTGTGTGTGTGTGTGTGTGTGTGTGTGTGTGTGTGTGTGTATTGGTGTTAGAATGTGTAAAGGGATAAGAGAAAATCATAAAACATGCAGTTATGAGTCGGGTTGATGGTTATGTAATTCTTTGTTATCGTTATTGTTGTTGTTGTTGTAGTTATTATTTTATTATTATTACCGTTGTTGTTGGTGTTGTTATTGTTATTCTAGTTCTCATTGGTGCTAGTTAATGTACTCTTTCCTTTCCCGTAATGGTAGTAGTAGTAGTAGTAGTAGTAGTAGTAGTAGTAGTAGTAGTAGTAGTAGTAGTAGTAGTGGTAGTAGTAATAGTAGTAGTAGTAGTAATAATAATAAGAGTAGTAGTAGTATCAGTATTCCAGTAATTGTATCAGGAGTAGTATGAATAATATTATCGAAACAGCTTATTTTGTGGCTTGTGGCATCCTAGCTCTGTCACGTGGGTACAAAGCCGACACTGAGGATGAGGGAAGCACAAAGGAGAAAGCGTAGGAGGAGGAGGAGGAGGAGGAGGAGGAGGAGGAGGAGGAGAGGAGGAGGAGAGGAGAGGAGGAGGAGAGGAGAGAGGAAGGCAGAACGGGTACCATGACCTCAAAAATTACAATACTTAACCATAAAATTGGCTTCATATTTTTCCCACTTACTTCATCAAGAACACAAACGTCACCGACCTAACTCTCTCTCTCTCTCTCTCTCTCTCTCTCTCTCTCTCTCTCTCTCTCTCTCTCTCTCTCTCTCTCTCTCTCTCTCTCTCTCTCTCTCTCTCTCTCATCTGTTTATCTATCTATCTACATCGATCTATTTGTTTATTTATGTTTGTATATATCTCTCTCTGTCTGTCTGTCTGTCTGTGTGTCTATCTGTTTGTCTGTCTATCTGTTTACCTATTTATGTATCTATCTGTCTATCTATTTATCTTCTGTTCCCTTTCAAAGTCCATTATTCTCTCTCTCTCTCTCTCTCTCTCTCTCTCTCTCTCTCTCTCTCTCTCTCTCTCTCTCTCTCTCTCTCTCTCTCTCTCTCTCTCTCTCTCTCTCTCTCTCTCTCTCTCTCTCTCTCTCTCTCTCTCTCTCTCTCTCTCTCTCTCTCTCTCTCTCTCTCTCTCTCTCTCTCTCTCTCCGTGGGAAGATCAAGGGAAGATGTTAGTGATGCACTGTATAACCCATGCCTATAATTGGTTCTTTGGACACACAAGGCTGCCTCTCATTGGTCGACGAGTGGTGACGCTGGACGCTGTTGTTTGTAATCGCCCTGCTGCGTCTCTGTGAGTAGCGTGACTGGCCTCCTTGATTACCTGTCTGCTGAATCTCTATGAAAAAAATGACTGCTTTTGTTGGTGTCATGTTAGGTATATAAAGGACGTGATTCTGTTGATGTTGGTACTGTTTTTCTTCCTCTTTCTCTGTTTCTGTGTCTTTCTGCATGTGTCTCTGTCTCTGTTATTTTTTTTTCGTTTTCTTTACATTTATCAGTCATTTTTACTCACTCCACTCTTCTCAGCATCTTGTTAACCCCTTCAGTGCTGGGACACATTTTTTACCTTGATCTTTAGGTATGATTAGACGATTTTAGTTGCATTGGGAGGGGTGTATGGAGGTCAGAAGAATAATGGCTAATCTTTACTATTCTACTCCTGTGTTTCTGAATATGTATTAAATCACCAGATAGTAACCAGAATGAATATGAACACGCGTCATGGTACTGAAGGGGTTAAGTAAGTAAGCACCCCGAGGTCACATTACGTATCTTCATAGCACCGTCACAGCACCGTATCACTCTCCTCCTCCTCTTCCTCCAGTGTCATACATACTTGCTGTACCTATCCCTGTTATGTACCATCATGTACCATCACGTGCCTGTGGTCTCCCTCTGACCTCGGCGTGCCTGTAGGAGGACGAAAGGTGCACCCCCGCTCATTACCTGTGTACCTGGTGCCCATAGCTAATTGCCTCACTCCCACCACTGCCCATAAATCGTGGACAGGTGAGGCAGGTGTTGTGTCCACCCTCATCACCTCTTGTACTATCCATTACTACTACTACTACTACTACTACTACTACTACTACTACTACTACTACTACTACTACTACTATTACTACTATATTCAAGTACACAGTGTAATTACATGCCAAGGTTTATTAAGTGAAAGAAGCAAGCAATTTAGATTTCCGATTTAAAAAGAAAACGAGAGAAAGAGAGAGAGAGAGAGAGAGAGAGAGAGAGAGAGAGAGAGAGAGAGAGAGAGAGAGAGAGAGAGAGAGAGAGAGAGAGAGAGAGAGAGAGAGAGAAAGTAAAAAAGGTATGCAGTTACGACACTCGAGGACGAAAGGGCAAACAGATGATAAAAAGTAACACTAGGAAAAAGAGCGTGTGAGCAGAGGTTGAAAGTAAAAGGTAAGATTGTGGTAAGAGAGAGAAGAGGATGATTAGAAGAGAGAATAGGAAAACAGTGAGAGAAGAAGCTGAAAGTGAGAGGTAAGAGAGGCAAGAGGAAAAGGAAAGGAAAGAATGAGGGAACGAAGAAGGGAAGAGGGAGTTAGGAAGGAGAGTATAGGCTGTAAACACGGAGAGAAGGGAGGGAGGGGAGGGTGTAAACAAGGAAAGGAGAGGCGAGGGGAGAAGAGGGGAGTGGGGGGCGGAGTATTATTTATTCTGATCTGTCTCTAGAATTATCTCTTGCACAAGCCGGTGTAAAGGACCTTTAAATATATACACAGGTATGTATATTTACACAGCCACTCGAAGGTACGTATATTTATCGAATGCATCCTCCACACACACACACACACACACACACACACACACACACACACACACACACACACACACACACACACACACACACACACACACACACAGGAACAAACAGGCAGACGGCAGAGAGGCGCCGGCGGACATGAACATGCTTGAGCAAGCGCGCGCCACACACACACACACACACACACACACACACACACACACACACACACACACACACACACACACACATTTAGAGCGCCGTCACTAAGTGGAGCAAAAAACAAGAAAAAAAGAGGGAAAACATATGCTTTAATAAACATTTCATTGCCTTACACACGAGGTGCACTCAAGTGGTTAGGACGTGACCATACTGAATCTATTTTCCACAATGAGTCCAGCATGGCATCGAGGTGTCTGGTGTGATGTTGCTATGCGTCTGGGTGTTACTAGTGTGGGGAGGAACTGACTACCTGGATGCCTGGGTGGGGTGGAGGCCGTGTGAAAGAGTGACAGACAAGTGGGAAGAGGAGGCCGAATGTTAACCCTTTCAGTACTGGGATGCATTTTTACCTGAAGTTGAAAGTGTGATTAGACGATTTTATTGATATTAGTAGAGGTCTATGGAGGTCAAAAGAATAATGGTCTCAGTCTTCACCATTTGAATCCCCCATATAACTTTCTGAAACTGTATAAAATCACCAAATAGTAAGCAGCATGAATATGGAAACACGTGATGGTACTGAAGGGGTTACAGATGGATAAAGAAGGAAGTAAAAAAGAGAAGCGAGCTTTAAAGAGAGAGACGTGCAAGGAAATATGATTAAAAAAAGAATTGAAAAGGAAAACACGCGAGTTATAAAAAAAATAATAGCTCTGGAAAGGTAGTGGAAGCAGAGAGAGAGAGAGAGAGAGAGAGAGAGAGAGAGAGAGAGAGAGAGAGAGAGAGAGAATAAAATTCGTCTTTTATCTCCCAATATTCATGATTGCCTCAGTAATCTGCAAAATAAGAAAAATACAAATTGTGGTTTGTATTTTGTGCGCATGTATTTTTTTATTTATCACACACACACACACACACACACACACACACACACACACACACACACACACACACACACACACACACACACACACACACACACACACACACACACACACACACACACACACACACACACACACATGCTTACTGTACATATTGATCTTCTGCCTCTCAACATCATCCATATTTCATCCAGGACTGTCTGAGGAATGTGTAGTCTTTAATGCTTCATCAGTTTTCCCCTTCACACCTTTCATAAATCATTCTTGAACACTCTTTTTCGTTTTCTTTTTTCTTTTTTCTTTATCTCACGCAAAGTTCCTTCACTCACGACCTTGTGATGCGCCCACTGGTTTAATGTGACTCTCCTTCTTGATGCTTGATTATTTATTGTCATGTTTGTGGTGTAGAGTTGGTTTGCTTTGTTGCTTTTTGCTGTGTGTGTGTGTGTGTGTGTGTGTGTGTATCTCCTGTTTCATTTACCTATCTATCAATCTGTTTGTTTACTTTTCTATCTATCTATCTATCGCTCTGTCTATATATTTATCTACCTCTCTCTGTTTATTTCATTTATTTCATTTATTTTAGAGTCTGTTTTATTCATCTATTTCATTTACCTACTCTTTCATTTACGAGTTTTCATCTTGCCATGCCCCGGGAAGTGTGATTTTCCACTTAGTCTATTTGCCTCTTTATTGCATTGTCATCCTTAATTTTCCATTTATATTTAAGGCTTTAATAATGCATTTGTCCTTGAAAGTATGTCTTTATTCTCAATTTTCATGCTTCACTTCTCCTTGTTATATATTTCTTCTCATACTTTCTTGTTTAATTCAACCTCCAGTATTACTTTTTTTTTCTTTCTTGCTCATAAGCCAACTTGTCATGCAGGCATCTCGGTATTATCATGCAGATATACACATTAATACACGCAACGTACGTAACAGCTTATATACATGCCACCATCAATACATACACAATCACTTTACACATGCATACATAAACACATACATGTATAGTGATAGCTGCACATTTACCATACACTTGTATACATAACTCTTTATCAACTTTAAAGAGGTTATCATTCAGATACTCGAGACTGTGTGTGTGTGTGTGTGTGTGTGTGTGTGTGTGTGTGTGTGTGTGTGTGTGTGTGTGTGTTAGATTTAAAGGTCTGTTATCGTTCCTCAAGGTTACTCGTCTCTTGTAACGCGGGTGGGTGAGAAGGAGGAGGAGGAGGAGGAGGAGGAGGAGGAGGAGGAGGAGGAGGAGGAGGAGGAGGCAGGAGTGGTAGGGGGAATTATGGTGGGGGAGTTTATTCCTCACATTGCACTACACCACACACCCCAAGTTGAGATGTGTGTGTGTGTGTGTGTGTGTGTGTGTGTGTGTGTGTGTGTGTGTGTGTGTGTGTATGTGTGTATGTGTGTGGGTTGGGGTCAAAGTAAGGGTGAGAGGGGGCCACTAAGTACCCCACCACCTCTTCCCTCACTGCCTCTCCCTTCCTTATCTTCTCACTTACCTCCTTACCTCCATCATCTGCCTTACTCATCTCTCCCTTTTATTCCCTCTGTTCCTCCTCCTCCTCCTCCGCATCTTTTCTCTCACATCCATCTCATTACATAATTTCTATCTTATTTTTATTTTCCTTCATTACGATTGTCTCTCCCTTTTTTGTCTTTTCTTCCTTATCACAAACTTTCCTATTTTATTCATGTTACCTAGACTCTCTCTCTCTCTCTCTCTCTCTCTCTCTCTCTCTCTCTCTCTCTCTCTCTCTCTCTCTCTCTCTCTCTCTCTCTCTCTCTCTCTCTCTCTCTCTCTCTCTCTCACCTCCACTCTTTTACATTACCCCTGCAACCTTTAGCGTCTGACAGCTGACATTGGCTCTCTGACTCATTTCTCCGTCAGCACAAGCCAGAAGCCTCCTTCCTGACGCGGTAAGAAAACCCGAACCAGAGGCGCCGCTGCTGGTGCTTGTGCTGGTGATGCTGGTGGTGGTGGTGGTGGTGGTGGTGTCAAAATGGAAGCATACGTAGTGACAGCAGATATTTGGAGGTTTCAAGACATTTGTCCCTAAATTTTGGCTAACTCTAGATCTATCTTTAGGAAACTAACATTTGAAGTTGGCCTTTTTATTTTAATCTTAGTTGGTTTCCCAATTGCATTAAAAAAAGACAAATAAATAGATGGGGAGAGGTTATGGTGGTGATTGTGGTGGTGGTGGTTATGGTGGTGGTGTTGCAGTGAGGAATTTTAGGAACGAAAAAGGAAGTTGTAAAGAAGGAAGGGGAAGTTTACGAAAGAGGGAAGTGGTGTGGAGAGGAAGAGGAAAAAAAAAAAGATGCAGGAATGATAACCAGCAGGAAGCGATAAGAAAAGAGAGAGAGAGAGAGAGAGAGAGAGAGAGAGAGAGAGAGAGAGAGAGAGAGAGAGAAAAAAGAGGAAGTGATGGAGTAGGAGGAAGTATATGCATTAAAACAGAAGGAATCAGGAATAAAT
>NC_059304.1:14423892-14441392 GCF_017591435.1 Portunus trituberculatus
GATCGTATTCTCAAACACTTTTGTGCTTCAGCTCCACTATTTCAAAAGGCTTTATTTTGATTTACATGAGTTTTTAAGGTGGTTTTTTCTTATGGTTCTAGAGGCAGAGTGACAAGATTTCTATGTTATCAAGTGGAGAAAAACTCTTGAAAACCCTGCTAATCATCTCTGTGGCCTTGGAAATTAGGTATAGAGAGAGAGAGAGAGAGAGAGAGAGAGAGAGAGAGAGAGAGAGAGAGAGAGAGAGAGCTTAAAAGGGATGAAAGAAAAGAAAGTAATGATGAAGAAGCACACAACCCTCCCCTCTCCCTTTCAACCTTCCCTGTCTGCCACCCCCTCCCTCTCCTCGGCTTGTGGTGCATCGAACACTAAATCAAGTATGGTAAACACGCCCCGACACTTGGCCACGACGATGCCTTAATGGGCTGGTATGGACACGGCTGGAGGACTAGACTCTTTTCCTATAGGTGAGCCAGCTAAGAGGGACAGGTGCACGAGGAGGCAGGACGCGGAAAATGGGAAAGGAACGAGAGAGAGGTGAAAAGAAAGGAACATTGGAAAGTAACGAGAATGTATAAAGCAAACATGGGAAAGGAAATAGAGAAAAGAGTAAAAGGAAAGGAACATTTAAGAGTAACGAAGAAGTATACGGGAACATGAAAGAGGAAGGAGAAGAGAAGAAGAAGGAGAGAATGAGGAAGAAAAGATTATGATGTAAAAATTAATGATCAGCTAAAAAAGGACAGGCGAAGGAGGAAGGGAATAAGGGAGGGAGGGAGGGAAGATGGGTGGGAGAAGATGAGAAAGATGAGACTTAAGGAATGAGAGATAACTGAGAGAGATAGGAAACGGAAGGAAAGATTATGATTAGTTAGTGGTCAACAGGTGAGAAGGGCAGGTGAGTGGGGAGAAATGGGAAAAGGGTGGAAGGATGAGGAGATGATAAAACTGGAAATAAAAGCATGAAAAAAGAATATATGAATAAAGTTAGGTTCGTTGGTGAATTTTACATGAAAAAAAAAACAGAACAGAAAGACAAAAAAAAAAAGATTAAGAGAGAGAGAGAGAGAGAGAGAGAGAGAGAGAGAGAGAGAGAGAGAGAGAGAGAGAGAGAGAATAAAGAAAAGCGTCACGCAGTAAGAAGGATAAATGTGCTACATCCTCCAAATTAAAAGAATGCTTTCTCTCTCTCTCTCTCTCTCTCTCTCTCTCTCTCTCTCTCTCAGCGGGCGTACTTGGACTCATTTTCTTGTCCTGTAACGAGAGGGCGAGTACACACACCATTACCTCACCGCAGCACAGAGAGGCGAGACCACAGCCTCTTGCCTCTCCCTCGCTCTCCCTTCCCCTCTCCTTCCTCCCACTCCATCCCTCTCTCCCTCTGCGCCTCTGTCCCTCTGTCTCCCTCTCATCCATTTAAAGAAAGGGAGAGAAAACACTTTTCCTTCAACTGTGAGCGAAAAAAAAGATTGACAGAGAGAGAGAGAGAAAGGGAGAGAGAGAGAGAGGGAGATGGAGAGAGAAAGAGAGGAAGGGAGATTTGTAGCATAACACTCTCACTTCAAACCACTTTCCGTCTACCACACCCACTGGCTTTCTCTCTCTCTTTCTCTTTCTCTCTCTCACTTACTCTCTTTGCCTCCCTCGATGGGCATGTTCTATTTTGTCCGTTTCTCTTTCTCTCTCGGTTGTAAATCTTGTTCCTCGTGACTGGCATTCTGGTGCCCGGGTTGTGGTGAGGAGCCCCGCTTGGTTCCTCTAGTCAATTTGCTGCTACGCTTCACTATTTTGACTTTTTCTTCTCCTATTTTACCTGCTTTCTTTTTTTTCTGAACTGATTCTCGTTGACTTTCTTTTTTTTTTTTTTTTTAGTCAGATGTTTGGTTAAGGTTTAGTTAGTTAGTTAGTTTTTCTGTTATTATTTTTATTTTATTCTCCTTTTTTCTGCTTTCCTTTTTTTTAACTGATTCTCGTTGTCTTTTCGTTTTTTCTTTCTTTTAGTCATATGTTTAGTTAAGGTTTAGTTCATTCTTCTGTTGTTATTTTTATTGATTGATTTAGTTTATTTTTTTGTTTTATTTCATCCTTAATTTGTGTGTGTGTGTGTGTGTGTGTGTGTGTGTGTGTGTGTGTGTTTTGTGGGAGATTTACTCAAATGTTAAGTTAAGGTTCTATTACTTCTTGTCTTGCTATTTTCATGAATTTAGTTTATTTTTTCGTTCTTATTTCCTTCTTATTTCTTTTTTTTTTTTTTTTGTTTAAGGGGATTTACTCAAATATTCAGTTAAGTTTTTGTTAACTCTTCTCTTGCTTTTTTTTTTATTAATTTAGCTTATTTTTCGTTCTTATTTCCTTCTTATTTCATTTTTTCTGCATCATTTTACTAATATTTTTTTTTATAGGTATTTCACGCCATCAATAGAAAAGAAACACACCAGTACATGATTAAGCATCGCCGTATCCTTTACAACTAAGTCATCCCTTTAAACGAACGAACCTTTAAAAAATAAAACACACACACACACACACACACACACACACACACACACACACACACACACACACACACACACACACACACACACACACACACACACACACACACACACATCACCTACACTTCGAAGTCTCGCCGAAGTGTAAACGGGAGGAAAATTTAGATGAAAGCCTTGTTGTTGTCGAGATTTAATTAGGAAAATAAGAGATGTTTAAAAGTTTTCACTGTAGATAGATAGCAGAACCATCATTTATCGCCTCTGATATGTGCAATTGCAAGAACAACATTGACTATCACCACGACTGAGGATATTCGAGGCTAACAACAATAATAAACCTTTAACAGTGCGTGACATGTGCGCTGGAGATGATGAAGTGGATAATGGGGTGATGACCAAGAAAAAATAATGATGATGATGATGATAAGGAAAATAACTTCTCGACAACACAAAACTGTCAATATGAAAAAGAAGCCGACAGTGACGACTGCAACAACAAAATCATCATCAATCAATCAGAACAATAATATAAAAGAGGAGAAAGAGGAGGAGAAGGAGGAAAAAAAAAAGATGAAGAAGAATAAAAGAAAACAAAGTCTCGACATAACATAAATCGTGCCAGTGTCAAAAATAAATAAATACATTGAAGAAAACAAACTGTAGAACAAGAGCGCGAACAAGAAAAGAAGAAGAAGAAGAAGAAGAAGAAGAAGAAGAAGAAGAAGAAGAAGAAGATGAAGAAGAAGAAAGTGATGACAGTGAAACATAACAACACAACAACTACTGAAATTTATCCAAGCCAAGACTATTGTTTACCCTCCTGGCCACACTCAAGGTTCGTATTCTGAAACGCTTTGCTCTCTCACCATCACTGTTTCCCAAAGGCTCCAGTTGAAGATACTCGTCTTTTTAATAATGTTTTTTTTTCTATGGTTCTGATGATGAATTGGCAAGATTTCTAGTTTATTATAAGGAGAAACCGACTTGAAAACCCTGCCAGTATTTTTTTCTTTTTGATGCAAAATGGGAAACTGGCCAAGGGCGACAAAAAAAAAAAAAAGGCTCACTTGGTTGCCAGTTCCCTTAAAGAACATAAGAGTTCTCCAAAAGTTAGAGACAAATGTCTTGAAACGTCCCTCTTAATAGTCAAGTCGTAGGAAGATGGAAATACAGAAGCAGGTAGGGAGTGCCAAAGTTTACCAGAGAAAGGTATGAATGATTGAGAGTACTGGTTAACTCTTGTATTAGGGGGTTGGACAGAATAGGGATGAGAGAAAAAAAGAATGTCTTATGCAGCGTGGTCTCTGTGGCCTAGGAAAATTGTCGTTGTGAGAGAGCAAATCATTTCTGAATACGGACATGATCAGTCCTATTATCTTCCACGTGTTGGGGTGGCTGGAGGTAGAAAGTTTCGTCTCTCACAATGCTGTCCCTCCACTCTTCACTCTAAGGGGCTCACACCTCACTAGTAATGAAGTGGCCGACTCGTATGTAAGTGCCGCCCGGCTCGTCGTGGCTCTGCTTACAATTTATTGCTCATTAAGACCACTGTGCTATTTATTGGAGGACTGTGGTGGTGATGGTGGTGGTGCTGCGTGTGGGTATTGGTGGTGGTGGTGATGGTGGTAATGGTGGTAATGGTGGTTGTGGTGGTGGTGGTGGTGGTGGTGGTGGTGGTGGTGGTCATGGCAACAATATCAACAATAAAAACAACAATGGTAATTGTAATGATAATAAAAACAGTAAGGTGGATCTAATTGTAGGTGTGTAAATTAGATTATGACCTCATGTTGTTGTCTTTTCATTTGTTTATTTATTTACTTATGGATAATGACGTCATCTGCAGCTTAAGTTTCGGTAAGGAGTGTGTGTGTGTGTGTGTGTGTGTGTGTGCGCGCGCGCAGAGACGAGTTTAAATAGTGCTTCATACATATTTTTCCTTAAACCCTTCAATACTGGGACACATTTTTACCTTGAGGTTTGTGTACGATTAGACCATTTTATTACATTAGGAAGGTTCTATGGAGGTCAGAAGATTAGTGGCCAGAGTGTTCACTATTTTTAATACCCTACATAAGTTTCTGAAGCTGCATGTATAAAATCACCAAACAGTAACCGGAATGAATGTGGAAACGCGTCATACTGCTCAAGGGGTTAATGAACTCAAACCTTGAAAAAATATTCATGTTAATCTAATCGTAAAAACTCAAAATAAAATAGTCAGGAGGGAGAAAGGGAGTCTGGAGTCACGGCGGCGTTACAAATAGATTCTTGACAATGAAGTGGAGATCAAGGGACGGGGTAGGAAAGTTTATGTGTGTGGCAGGATCACTCTCACTGATTGGCGATAATTGGGGCAATCCATCCCTCCCCCAGGTGAGCGGCGGCGGTGATTGGGGGCGGCGCGAGGCAGGACAATTAGGAGCCCCTCGTAATGACCGTTCTTCCCGTGGCCTTCGTTAATCCTGTGGTGAGTAGCTTTGATCCCATCGCTAAGCCTGTCTTCCTCTCCGCCCTGTGCCACCTTTTAGCTTTTTTTCCTTCTTCTTTTCCTTTATTTTTTTGTCTTCTTTTATGCCGTTTTCTTTTCTCGTGTTTCTGGTGTTTTGTATCTTTTTCTCTTTTTTTTTTTTGTGTGTTGTTATTCATGTTTTTTTCCCGTTCATTTGTTTTGCCTGCTTTGTTTTTTTTTTTCTTTTATTCTTTTTTTATTTCTCTTCGTAAGTGCGCTTCGAGACGTTTCAAAGGTATATCTTAGCGAGAGTTAATATATTCTCTGTCACTGTCTCTCTCTCTCTCTCTCTCTCTCTCTCTCTCTCTCTCTCTCTCTCTCTCTCTCTCTCTCTCTCTCTCTCTCTCTCTCTCTCTCTCTCTCTCTCCTTAACCTTCCATTTCTCAATTTCGACTGTTTTTGTTTCATCAAGTCTAACAAACGCAGAAGAGGAAGAAAAATTATGATTGACTGAAAATGGCAAAGCTCAACATTTTCATTAACTTGAGAAGGATGGAAAGAAAGGAACAGAGACAACACAGGAATGTAGGAACGAGGAGGAAGAGAAAGAGAGGAAAGAATGTCATGACGGAAGAGGAGAAGGAGGGGAGGAGGAGGAGGAGGAGGAGGAGGAGGAAAAGGGAAGAATGGAAAGAGTAAATAGGATTGAACAAATAGATAAAAGAGAGAAGAACGATAGACTGTGAAAGAAATTTGTGCTTCTGAAGGTTTTTAAAGGACATTCCAGCGTCTGTAAAGGAGAGGAGCGCGGACCTGGTCTCATGTAGTTACCTTTACCTGTTGTGTCTTTACCTGTACCTGTGAATACCTGTAAGTCTCGTACACGACTTCCTCCTTCCCGTATCTCAAAGCTTCATTTCTCACCGCTGTTATTTTCTCCTCGTCTATAAAATGGCTGTTTTATTATCTTTTTTTTCTTATTTTCTTGATTGTCTTCACTTGAGAGTATTTTTATGTTTGGCTCTCTCTCTCTCTCTCTCTCTCTCTCTCTCTCTCTCTCTCTCTCTCTCTCTCTCTCTCTCTCTCTCTCTCTCTCTCTCTGTTTTTCTGTCTGTTTGTGTGTCCAGGGATTGTCTTCTGTGTACTGTCTGTCTGATCGTCTGATTCTCTCTCTCTCTCTCTCTCTCTCTCTCTCTCTCTCTCTCTCTCTCTCTCTCTCTCTCTCTCTCTCTCTCTCACTCATGTCGTAATGGGAGGGAAGTGACACCGTGGCGCCGGCTGCCAGTCCTCTACGCTCCGGCGGCTGCTCGAGGGCCGCCAGGTGACAGGTGAAGTCACGTGGGTGTCAAGGCCGGGAACATCAGCCACACAGCCCCGCCCCACACCGCCCCACCCCATGTCCTGCCCAGCCTTGCCCTGCCCCGTCCCATGCCTCGCCACCCCCGTCATTCTCGTCCTATTTTCTCACATGTCATGGATTGGGAATGTGTCGATGAGAGAAGCTTTTTACAGACTGTTGAATGTATGCACCCGCGCCTGCGCATACGTGTGCTTGCACGCATGCAAGTGCGGCTGCATACAATACACACACACACACACACATTCTTCGATGATTACAATAATGATTATGATGAAAATAATGCAATGCGTGTATTTTTTTTTTTCTCAGGAGTTCCAGATTTGTTATCACTGGCCTGTTAGCTCAGTTGGTTAGAGCGCCGTGCTAATAACGCGGATGTCGTGGGTTCGATCCCCATACGGGCCAAGCGCGGGATGTATGCATTTTTCTTATGTATTCACTTTGTAAAGAAATCATGCATTATCACTACACTCATAAAACAATCCTCAGAAAGATAAAACTAGATATCTTTTCATTCTTGCCTTCATTTTAAACTGGGTGTTAACTATTCCCTCGGTGATCAGGTCCAAAATGTCGCTCTTCACCCATTTGTCTTACTGTCTGATGCACTCGTCCGTCCTGCAGTCAGGTATCCCGTCAGTCAATATGTATTGTATGACTATGAATGGAATATGAGGTAGCTATTTAGTCACTTATATGATCAATCTCTCGCCCGTATTCAGAAGCGCCTTCCCCGATCACTATTCGACAACTTTCCAAGGCTGCAGACACTACCAGCCGGGTTTTCATGATAGTTTCTCCTTTTAATAAACTAGGAATCTTGCTAGTCTATCACAGGAACCATAAAAATACTCTAAAATAACACGAGTATTTTCAACAGGAGCCTTCGGAAAGCAGTGATGGTGAGAGAGCAAAGTGTTTCAAAATACTGGCCTACCTATATCAGGGTGTCAGTGAATTTGCAGTCATCCAGGAAAGCAGGACGAACGGTATGTGGATATTTTCCTCCAAGATGTTCCCTACCAGCCAGTCATCCACCTCATTCGCCCTGTAAGTCACCCAATACGGCCAGTCGGTTAGAAGAGCCATTCATGCAGTTAACGACCCAGTGAATCATTCAGCTAACATCACTCAGTCAGGCAGTCAGCCACACTCGTACACCCAGCTGCCGAACCACTCAAGTCGCAAATCGGTCAGTTAGCCAGCCAGCCATTCATCCGCGCTCTCATTCAACCTTCCAGCCTTATAAAGTCATTCACTTATCCATACAACGACGTCATCTACCCGCACGACCACAGCCCTACACACACACACACACACACACACACATTACTTACATGCTATATCCTCCATAACTTCTCGAAATATCCTGGACAGACGAGTCATAAGTCAGTCACTTCACCGTCTTACTTTTTCAAACATTTCCTCATCATCATAATTCTTCGCCATTCATCTTTCTCCCATTTCCCTCCTTTTGCTCTTGATCAGCGACTCCCTATCTTCCTTCTCTTCCTTCCTTCCTTCCTTCCTGCCCTCCTTCCATCCCCCATTATCTCCCTCGGGCCGCGGCGTGATGATCCATAAAACTAACACGTTACGGCCCTATAATCGTCTCTTCATGGCCAAGTATCGCGCTCGTATCTCAAATGGTTTCCCACTCCGCCCCGCCCAGCCAGCCCCGCCCATCCTCCCTCGACGCTGCCCTCATCTCTGTTCTCTCTGACTGTCTGTGTGTGTATGTTTTGTGTGACTGTTTGTGTGTCTACGTGTGTGTGTGTATTGGTTTGTCTGTGTCTCTCTCTCTCTGGTTTTCTAGTTCTTGGTTTGAGTCTCTCTCTCTCTCTCTCTCTCTCTCTCTCTCTCTCTCTCTCTCTCTCTCTCTCTCTGGGCTCGTGGTCGATGATTTAAAGGTTTTGCAGTAAGTGAATGACTGCGATGGTTTGCTTTTCTCGTCTTTTATGGCCCCTTTTTTTCTCTCTCTCTCTCTCTCTCTCTCTCTCTCTCTCTCTCTCTCTCTCTCTCTCTCTCTCTCTCTCTCTTTTACGCTCTTTTTATAGTTTTTTTTTCTCTCAATCCAAGTTTCAATGACCTTTTCCTCCTTTTCCACCACCACCACCACCACCACCGCCACCTCCTCATCCTCCTCCTCCTCCTCCTCCACCTCCTCCTTCTCCTCCTCCTCCACCTCCTCCTCCTCCTCCTCCTCCTCCTCCTTTTCCTCCTTTACGATTCCTAGAAATTGCAGTGGTGTGGTAGTGAAGGAGATACTGATGGTGTAAAATGTGGTGTTGACTGCCTAAGATGTATAAGAAGTGATGTATTTTAGTGATGACTGTTTATTGTTGTTGTTGTTGTTGCTCCTGGCGTCATTGTCTTCATTTTCTCTTTCTTTTTCTTATTTTTGACTAAGAGTTTAAAGTAGCGAAAAAAAAAACTTAATATCGTTGTTTTTGTTGTTAATAATGATGGTAATGAGGGGAGTGGTGGTGGTGACAAGCTAATAGGAGATAATAGCAGCGGCAGCGGAGACGAGGGGGGTATGGTGATGATAGTTGTAGTGTGGGTGATAATTATAGGACATAACGACAGTAGCGCTGATGGTGGTGGTGATTGCAAGGGTGATGGAGATGGACATGGTATAACAACTTCTCCCTCAGCCACATCAAATCCTCAGTACCATGACGCGTTTATATATTCATTCTACTTGCTATATAACAATTTCACACAGCTTCAGAAACTTATATGGGAATTAGAATAGTGACGACTCTGGCTATTAATCTCCTGACCTCCATAGACCCTTCCTAATGTCAATAAAAATAGTCTAACACCCGAAACTAAAGGTAAAAAAGCGACCCAGTACTGAAAAGGTTAACCCACCCTTGCCTTCCTTCAGCCACTAATACAGCGCCGTGTGTCTCGGCATCGCGTGGGGTTCCTCAGGGTTGGCACGACTCAAGCAGGGGTTTATACACACTCCACTGCCCTCGTCACTAAAGGCACTAGGAGAGTCATGCAACGAGGTCACTGCCTGGTCTCTCTCTCTCTCTCTCTCTCTCTCTCTCTCTCTCTCTCTCTCTCTCTCTCTCTCTCTCTCTGCATGACCCGAAGAGTATAAAGACGAGTAAAAAGGAACATTTATTAGAGAGAGAGAGAGAGAGAGAGAGAGAGAGAGAGAGAGAGAGAGAGAGAGAGAGAGAGAGACTTTCCATTTTACTAAGAAACCTTAAGTCTTTTCTATTTTTCATTTAGAAGGACCGACAAATGTGTAATTGTTTGTGTTGTTTTTCCTTTGGGTTTATTTTATATGTTCTTTGTGGTAAACCCATTCTAGAGGAGAAACTATTGGAGGAAGCCTTTAACCACCACCTCCTCCTCCTCCTCCTCCTCCTCCTCCTCCTCCTCCTCCTCCTCCTCCTTTTGCAAAGAGATTTAGATACTCTCATCGAATGGTCAAACAAGTGGCAAATGAAATCCAATATAGATAAATGCCACGTTTTACACATAGGAAACCAAAATCCTCAGGTGACATACAAGATGAATAATACCCCAATGACGAGTGTGGACAAAGAAAAAGATCTTGGTGTCATTGTTTCAGCAGACCTCAAGCCTAGCAAACACTGTACTGAAGTCGTCAAAACTGCGAATAAATTAGTTGGTTTCATTGGACGATCTTTCACTTTCAAGTCCGAGAAAATAATATTAACATTATATAACTCACTCGTCCGTCCACATCTCGAATACAATGTTCAGTTTTGGTCACCGTATTACAAAAATATATATCGAAAAATTTGAAAAAATACAATGCAGATTAACAAAAAATGAACCCAAGGCCATGTGCGGCGCCCTTTAAAGAGAAGTGCACTTTTACAATGGTTGTACGGAGCTGGGGCCTGATTGACTGCTGCCTCTCTTGAAAGGGCCAGGCAAGGCTGCCGCACCAACTTTTTGACTCCACACTGTCTCTACATACATACTACACTACACTGCATACACGCACAGATAGCCCAGAGTGAACGGTCACTACTACTACTCTCGACCTGTGACGGGCTGTGTTTGGAGAGGGCCTTGTCAACCATTGATCATCATCGGGAACTAAGTACCAGGGATCAATGTTGCAAGGGGTTATCAGCGTACGGTGTCCCTACAGGGAAAGTATGCTATGCTTTCCTCCACAAACACAAGTAGTCAGACGTAGATTACACATTTCCTTTTCACTCTCTACTAAAATTCCATGTGATTTTTTGAAATCATATTGTTTCGCCTTTTTTCCTTCCAGCCTCGGCTGGAGGGAGGGGTAGGTGGGGAGGAGCCTTCTGCTTTGCTGTCCTGTCTCTACCACTGGTAGTTAGTAGATAGTCTCCACAAACAGCCTAGTAAGGACTTAAGGGTCTGTTGCTGTTTGTCTTCCTTTGTATTCCTTTGTATTCCTCTTCCTCCTCCCCCTTTTCCTCCTCCTCCTTTTCCTATTTCTCTTTTTCCACTTCCTTTCCTCCATCTCCATCTCCACATCCTTTCTTCCTCCTCCACTGCCTCCTCATGACCCTGCTCCACCTCCACCACCACCACCATCACCACCACCACCACTACCTCCTCCTCCTCCTCCTCCTCCTCTTGGCTCTGCTCCGGACACGTCTTGCCTGTGGGAAAAATGGAGGACTTTTCTGGTTGCTGATTAGTTGCAAAAGCTGTGTTGTCGTCTGTGTCTGACTCCTGACCTTGTTGGGAGACGAGTCATGACTGTTGTGGATACGGCGGCGTCAGTGTGTGTGTGTGTGTGTGTGTGTGTGTGTGTGTGTGTGTGTGTGTGTGTGTGTGTGTTCTATTGTCCAAGTTACCAAGAATAACTAAAGGTGCACGAGAGAGAGAGAGAGAGAGAGAGAGAGAGAGAGAGAGAGAGAGAGAGAGAGAGAGAGAGAGAGAGAGAGAGAGAGAGAAAGTTGGAGATGTAATGGGAAAGAAGAGACTGGGCGGGGGAGGGTTGGGATTACTAGTTCATTCTCCTCCTCCTCCTCCTCTTCCTCCTCCTTCTCCTCCTCCTCCTCCTCTTCCCCTCTTCCTGTCTCCTTCTCCTCCTTCTCCTCCTCCTCCTCATCTGTCCCCTAAGATCATTGTCCTGCTTCTGAATCACTTCTAAATTTTACCCCAACTACGTAAGCTCGGTCAAGGAGGAGGAGGAGGAGGAGGAGGAGGAGGAGGAGGAGGAGGAGGAAGAGGAGACAAAAAAACAGTGGTGATGACTGTGATGGTAGTGGTGGTGGTGATGGTGGTGGTGTTGGTGGGTAATTCTGATCATTGTGGTGAAAGATGGTATGGGTTGTGGTGAGGATGGTTTGCTGCGGTGGTTATTTTCGGTGTGGTGGTGGTGGAGATGGAGAATAAAAGAAGCAGAAGTGGAGGACTCGAAGATAAAAAAAGGTGGAGGAGATGGAGGAGGTGGAGGTAGAGATGGAGAAGGCAACAGCGGCGCCACACATTGAAACCTCTTATCTCCTAGCCACAATAGCCTGCAAGAAACACCTCCACTTTGCTTCCACCTCGTCCACCCACCCCACCAACCCCGCTCCACCTGCCCCTGCTGCGACCCGTGACTCCACTTCGTTGACCTCCTGCCCCCGTCAGTTGACCCGCTCCCCCACTAAGCACACACACACGCTGCACGGATTGCTCTTGTGGCTCCCGAAGAAATATATTGGGCATCTTAGCACTTCACCACTACGTCACCACTTCACCACTTCACCATCTCACTGCTTCACAACTTCATCACTTTATTACCACTTCACAACTACTGTACCTCACAACCCAAGCTCCCCTGTACATCACCACCTCACCACCACTTCTCCATCTCACCATCTCACCATTTCACCACTTCACCACTTCACTGCTTCACCACTTAATTACTTACCACTTTAGAACCACTGCACCTCACCACTCAAGTTCTTTAGTACCTCACCACCTCACCACCACTTCACTACCATAGCACCTCACCACCACTTCATCACCTCACCACCACTGGGCAGGATAGCGAAGTGAACTGGTAATCTTCTCTTTTCTGTTGGTATAATTTTTTTTTTTTTTTGCTTTTCTTCTTTATTTGACATCTTATATACATTTTGTTGAATTTTCTTTTTATTTGATATTTAATGATTTGTTCTTATACCAAGTAGCGATGAACTCTTTCTACTTCTGCTACTGGGTGTGTGGAAAGGGGGACAGAGAAGAGGTGTGTGTGTGTGTATGTCAGTGTGTGTGTCTGTCTTTCTGCCTGTGTGAGTGTGCTTGCGTGCCTGAATCTCTGCGCATGTGCGTGTGTCTCTGTGCTTGCGTGCGCGCTTGCATGCGTGTGGGAATAAAGTATTTGAGATGTATTATTCAAGAAATGATTTCTACATCTATCTCTGTCGTTGCTTGTTTACTGGCGCAGGTGTTGGAGAGCTTGTGCATTAGGAATGATACAGAATAAACAGGCGGAAAATAGTTGTATTCTTACTGTTAGGAGAGTAATAGAGCGTTAAGAATTTACTCTCGTCTATAAATGCCTCTTTCTGTTTGTCTGTGTGCCTGTCTGACTATGGATCCATATCTCTCACTGACTATACCTATTTCTAGACACCTTCATTCCTCAGCCCGTCGTTCATTACCACATAGTATCGGTAAGTGAATTTCTACGAGTTAAATCTGTCACGTTTCCCTGGAGTGTTTCCTAACAGCTTGGGACGTGGATGCTTGTTACCGAGTGATGAAAGAGCGAGCCAGATATGCTGAGGTCGCCGGCAAGTTATGGCTGGAATTTGTTTATCATATTCAAGAGGGTTACACCACTAGGCCTGGACAGAGAGAGAGAGAGAGAGAGAGAGAGAGAGAGAGAGAGAAATATAAGTAAAATAAAAGAAATAAAAGCGGGGAGAGACATAATAAATGGGAATTGGTTATAAGACACACGAAGAGTCTTACCGCATACACACACACACACACACACACACACACACACACACACACACACACACACCAAGGTTGTTATTAATTGACACTGGCACCATTTCATGATCATATTATTTCGTCCATTGAGAAAGGTGAGAGAGAGAGAGAGAGAGAGAGAGAGAGAGAGAGAGAGAGAGAGAGAGTGTTAAACACCAGCTAGTTCTTTTGATCCTCTTCCTCTTAGTTCTCTCATAAAGCGCATCTAAACACTTATTTTTTTTTTTCATCGCTGGTGAATGTGCTGCAGTAGTCAGGCGGTCAGCAAACAACAGTTCCCAGCCGTCCTGTCACGTGGTGTCTCGCTCCGAACGTCCATCACCAGCATGCAGACAGGCAGGGAGTGAGTGGGAGTGCTGAGGTCCGCTGCTGATTCACACTTACCCTACTTTCTCGACTTCCCTTAGGGCTGCTCTCACCTTGACATTTTTAGTCCATTTAATGATCTGATAGGTAGTGTGAGGTATTTGATTCTTGAGGGTTCTCCTTGACCCTTTCAACAAAACACTGTGGAGAGTTCAGTGTTGTCTATTGCTTAAGGTCGAATAGAGACAGTATGATATGTAGGGGAAGAAAAGTTAGGGTGAAGCAGAAAAAAAAAGCATGAGTCTTTCTTGAAGTTTCTATATAACCTTTCCCCTCTCATTTGTCTCGTCTTTGTCGACACTATGATGCTGCAGTAAATCAACGGTTCCGTGCGGTGTGGAACGTACCCTGTTGGCAGCCTGTGGTCCAATCAACGCGCGATGTCGTAAAGTACCCGAGTTACACAACGGCGTGGTATCAATGCAGCTGCGGAACAAGTTATCAGCGAGGCCAAATAACCATATCACGAAACGACCTCCGCGGTGTCAGGCAGGGGCTTATTTAACCATCACTCACTTTCTTCCATGCCGAGAAAAACAAGGCATAGGCCGAGACAGGCCAGACCAGACCACCAGACCTCCAACGCATCTGGGCCACCTCCGCCGAACTGACCTGATCCAAAATTACCTGAAGCTGACCTGCAAAAAACACAGACCTTAATGTAGCGGGAAATTAGGGAGAGCGGCGGCGGCGGTGAAGGCGAAGGCACTCAACAGACGTCCAGGAGCGACAGAGACAGGACAGCCGGTGATTAATGGCGCCCTGACGACCCGTGAAATTTTTGCAAACCCTTAGAGGCGTTTGATGCAGGACCATGAAGGGGCGAGGACGGGGGAAGGAGTGGGTAAGACGGGGGTCAGGGAAGGGGTGGCTGGCGGTCCGGGGCAAGCGAGAGTGACCGTGGAACCACCGAAGATTGTGGCTGGACAAGAAAGGGTTTGTTGGACGACCTGGAGCGACAGGGGAAGGCCGCGGAGAGGCTGTAAGTGACTGGAAGGTGACTGAGGAAGGTTGAGACGACTAATTCAGGTTGGAATTTACTGAGGGGAAATGGAGGACTGTTACGAAAGACTGAAGATAACTGACAAATGTAACGGAGTAGTTGAGAAAGATACGAGTGACTGTTCGAGGTTGAGGTGAATGATAGTCCCTGAAATCAGCTTAACCCCTTCAGTTCTATGACGCGTCTTCATATTCATTCTGCTTACTATTTGGTGACTTTTTGCAGGTTCAGAAATTTATGTGGGATATAAGAATAGTGAAGATTCTGGCCATTAATCTTCTGATCTCCATAAACCCTTCCTAATGTCAATAGAATCGTCATGGCAAAAATGCGACCCAGTACCGAAGGAGTTAAGAATGTTTGAAGACTGTGTGTATGTAACTTGTAAATGTGTCGTCTCTGAATATGATTGCACTAACCGATAGACGCTAGGACAGGCTGAGAGATAACCAGTGAAGGTTGTCGTACTGGAAAAGACTGGAAATAACTGGGTAGCTTTCTGTGTTTTGATTTTAGTGGAGTAACTTGTAGAGGACCGAGACAGGCTGAACAATGAGTGATGGGGGCTGTCTGGAAGAGGTTAGCTGGCTGATGCACCTAACTGTCGGTGTCTAGGGCTGACTGGAATGACTGGTGGAGTGTCGAGACAGGCTGGTGGGGGTGGAGGTGACTGGGCTGGGGTGTCTGGTGGGGGTAGAGTGAAGGTGATTGGAGGATGTCAGGGGTGACTGTGTATAATCATAGCGGTGGAAATTGAGTTTTTCTGGCGGCCTCGCATCTTTCAAGAGCGCAGAATAGGGGATCGGGAAAGGAGGAGGCGAGATGGGATAGAACAGCTCTGGTTAAGGATCGGGAGTGGAGGAAAGGGGAATGCGAGGTGGTAGGAAGGAGGGAATAGGATAGGGAAGGAGATGAGGCTGAGATGCGGGGTAGGGACGGAAGGGGGGGGAAGCCGGACAAGAGGGATACGAGAAGGGAATGGGAAGGAAGGAAGGGGGCAAGAAAGTGGTATATTCCAAACCTGTGTCTCTTCAGGTTCCTCCCTTCCCCATTGAATTGTGCCCAGCTAAGCTGACGATAGGAAGGATAAAGGATGATAGAAATGAGTGTGTGGTGAAAAGATTGACAGCTACAATAATAGCTTTAAGGGTGTTGTTTATATTGTTGTTGTTGTTGGTGGTGGTGGTGGTGGTGGTGGTAGTGGTGAAATGATAGTAATATTGATGATAACAACAACAACAACAACAACAAAAACAATAACAACAATAACAACAACAACAACAACAACAACAACAACAACAACAGCAACAGCAGTGTGCGGTAAAAATATTGACAACTACAATAATAGTGTTTGAGATGTTGTTTATGTTTATGTTGTTTTTGTTGTTGGTGGTGGTGGTGGCGGTGTAATGATAATGCTAATATTAATGACAACAACAGTAACAACAACAACAACAACAACAACAACATTAAAAATAACAATAGCATTTATAGTATTACGGATATCACGGTTTAAAGGGACAGTCAAGGTTTCTGTCAAAATTCTTAACTCTCGGGAATTTTTTCGTCATGACTGGAATTTGCAAAGCATGTGTGTGTGTGTGTGTGTGTGTGTGTGTGTGTGTGTGTGTGTGTGTGTGTGTGTGTGTGTGTGTGTGTGTGCAGACATCTCAGAGCGGGATTATGTAAAGGCCACATTCCTCTGGACGGACTTGCATTAAAAAGTACTCTTCCCTCTTCTCCTTTTCCCTCCCTCCCTCTATCCGTCCTCCTCCTCCTCCTCCTCCTCCTCCTCCTCCTCCTCCTCCTCCTCCTCCTCCTCCTCCTTCTCCTCCTCCTCCTCTTCTTCTTCTTCCTCTTCCGCCAGCATACTTTTTCCCCTCCGCAGTACTTGCATTCACATTCCCAGCAAGGTCTCGTAGATTAGTATTGAGTAGTGAAGTAGATAGCATCGTTATAAACCCTTTACAAGACGCGTTTTTATGGCGCGTCATTCATATGTCCCCGTGCTCGCCCTTTCTCCCCTTCATCTTCTTCCTTCTCATGCTGCCTCTTAATCCTCTTCTTCCTCAGCGTTGCCCCGGGAAGAAGAGGTAGGAAGAAGGGAGGGTTCCATGGGAGAAGGGAGGGAGGTATTGTGGTGTAGGATAGGGGGAGAACCAAACTAGTGATATACTAACCCCATTTTGGCTGTCTTTTATTGGTGCTCCCCGGCATGGTCAGTCTTGTATAAAGCCGGTGGAGCAGAGGCTGGTCTGGCCGGCTGCCGGTGTCTTGAGGTGACGTGCGGGCGTTGCTTCCCACTGAGGACATGTTGCAACCCTCCCCGACCCGCCGAGCACCGCCGCGCCGCCTCGCCTCCAAAAACCCTCGGAAACCCTCTATAAACGTTGCTGGATCGTACTAACAAGGTTGAGGTGATGCTCCTTTTTTTTCTTCTTCTTCTTTCGTCTTCTTCTTCGTCTTCCTCTTCTTCTTTACGGGAGTGTTTTTTTTCGCGTCGGGGCTCTCAGCAGTCACTTAATGTCATGCGCCTTCACGACTCGGACCCTCCACAAGCACTCCACCTCCACATTTGCTCCACGATAAATACTCCACCTGGGCTTTGCATGAGAGAGGAAAATGGAAATCAGTCGCCTAGAGTCTCATCGTCTGGCGGAGGCTGAGACGGCTGTGGCTTCGGCAGGGCGCGGCGGTGGTGGTAGTGGTGGTGGCGATGGCTACACTGGTGCTAATGGCGGCGGCGAAGAAGGTGCTGGTGGTAGTAGTGTTCGGCGGCGATGGTAGTGGTGTTGGTGAGAGACAGTTGAGACTAAGAGAAGACTGACTGTGGCTGGCGTGACTGGCAT
>NC_059304.1:14446392-14448892 GCF_017591435.1 Portunus trituberculatus
TTGCTTCCAAGAAAGAAAACTAATGAAGAGAATTTATTGATGGCGAGCGTAAATAATTGAAGACATATTGAAGTAATGGTGCTTGTTGGAGTGATCATATTCTTCCACGTGTATGTTTGTGTATTTGTGTTTTTATACAGCTTGAAGTGCTTGCCATATTTTTACTGCTTACTTTTCCTTTTTTGCATTCAGCTCGGTGCAAACAGCTGGAACCTCTCAAGGGCTTCATTAAATAGCAAGGCAGACTAACAAGAGAGAGAGAGAGAGAGAGAGAGAGAGAGAGAGAGAGAGAGAGAGAGAGAGAGAGAGAGAGAAAGAGAGAAAGAAAGAGATACTGAGTTATGTAAGACCCACCCACACCTTACCAACACCTACACTCTAGTTCCCTGCCGTGCATTTACACACACACACACACACACACACACACACACGTCTTCCTGTTCCTTTCCCTCCTACACTTTCCTCCCACGCCGCCGTTACCTCCGCCAGTCATGCCCCTTGGTGACTGCCTGACTTACAATATATTTTTGGTCAAGAACTCTCCTACTCGCTGCTCTTATCGCACCTATCTCCTTTTTTCCCTTTCCCGTCATCGCCATTCTCTTTATTTTCTCACCTCTGCTCCTCCTCCTATTCCTCTTCTTCTTCCTCCTCCTCCTCCTCCTCCTCCTCCTCCTCTACCTCCTCCTCCACCTCCTCTACCTCCTCCTCCACCTCCTCCACCTCCTCCTCTATTTCTTCTGTCTCTCTTTCATTGGCAGTGTGATGTAAGATATATATGTGCGCACGATAGTGAATGAAAGAGAGAGAGAGAGAGAGAGAGAGAGAGAGATTTTATACGGTGTGTGTGTGTGTGTTTGTGTGTGTGTGTGTGTGTGTGTGTGTGTGTGTGTGTGTGTGTGTGTGTGTGTGTGTGTGTGTGTGTGTGTGTGTGTGTGTGTGTGTGTGTGTGTGTGTGTGTGTGTGTGTGTGTTGCCTCGTAGTGTGCATGAAGGAAACTTCCATCTGTCAGCAGTAACACAATATAACGTGAAACACACACACACACACACACACACACACACACACTTTTGATTGATTGCTTCTTTGTGGGACAGTGTGTGTGTGTGTGTGTGTGTGTGTGTGTGTGTGTGTGTGTGTGTGTGTGTGTGTGTGTGTGTGTGTGTGTGTGTATGTGTGTGTGTGTGTGTGTGTGTGTGTGTGTGTGTGTGTGTCCGTCTGCGTGGTTGTCTGCGTGGCTGTCTATAGTTTATTTTTCCTTGTTTTTGTGTATCCCAATATCTTTAACACACACACACACACACACACACACACACACACACACACACACACACACACACACACACACACACACACACACACACACACGATGACAAACATTTTTCCTCCCCCTCCACGGAATATATCTTAAAATATGTCATGACGAGGACTGGTCTGATCTAGAAGAGGTGTCTCCCAATCTTATTTTTTCTCTCTCTCTTTTCCTTCCCCTTTTTTTTACATATCCCTTTCCAGTTCTAACGTGTCCTGAAGGGGAGGTAACGTATCTCCTTCAGGTATGTCCTCGTATGCCTTTATATGTCCCCAGAGCGTCCCTCGAGCCCTGTGTGCTGGGGTGGGCCGTGGGCAGATTTGGGGTGTAGGTGTGTGGTGTAGGTGTGTGTTTGGGAAAGGGAGTGTTGTGTTGGTGAGGGAAATTTTTACATTGGGCGACTATGTGAATATGGGTGAAGAGAGAGAGAGAGAGAGAGAGAGAGAGTGAGAGCATGAGATCATCCCTGCACTTCTTCCCATCTTCCTCCTCCTCCTCCTCCTCCTCCTCCTCCTCCTCCTCCTCCTCCTCCTCCTTCTCCTCTCCACCTACTTCGCAACATCTTTTAATAAAGCTGGCATCTTCCTTTATTCTTTCAATCCCTTTCTGTCTCTCTGGTATGTCTGTCTGTCTGTCTGTCTGTCTGTCTATCTGTTTCCATCTGTCTGTCTGTCTGTCTGTCTGTGTATGTACGTATGTTCCTCTGGTCTGTTTTTCTGTGAAAGAGAGAGAGAGAGAGAGAGAGAGAGAGAGAGAGAGAGAGAGAGAGAGAGAGAGAGAGAGATAATAAAATGAGGAGTGGTCAGATAAATGTTAAAGGTTATTCAACGTTAAGATTCACCGCAACTCTTCACTAAAGGATAAAAAAAAGAAAAGACTGAAGTTACTTTATCAACAGAGAGAGAGAGAGAGAGAGAGAGGGAGAGTGAGAGGGAGAGGTTAACAGGGCTACCTAACGTCATATATATCGAAACACCACAATCACCACCAACATTCAACATTCACTACCAGAGAAGGAGTGGTGAAAGACCGTAAGTTTATTATTGTATAAGTCGCAGGTTACATCCCCTTACCTTCCTCCACCACCACCACCGCCACCACCACCACCACCACCACTACCCTAGAGTCATAAAGTCGTGAGGTTGATTCCAAATCGTAAAATATGAAGCTTGAATCGGACAGGAGTTA
>NC_059304.1:14453892-14478892 GCF_017591435.1 Portunus trituberculatus
AGTAGAGTGGCTTTTATGACGTTGGGCAAGTAGGAAATAGCTTCTTTTGTCCATGTAAGTAACTTTTCCGGCACTTTTCCATACAGACGTGTACCTTTAGGCTTGAGAATCCCCCTCGGATCACTCCAACTTCTATTTCTACGTATGAGGAAAGCCAGGGAGATTCTTTTGGGACGTCTTATGTGCCGTTTTCCACTGGCCCCTCTCGCATGCAGGAAGGTGAAGGTACTAATAGTTTGGCCAGTGTCTAGCTGAGCCACGGTGGTGAGGATAACATGTGGTACTTTCCTTTCGATAAGTGGCGCTTGGAGATTTTCACTACTGGATTTGGAATGTCTCAACAGCAGTGCCTGGAGGAATACTCGGAATGGACGCGAGGTGTGGGCACATAACGCTGTGTGGTCCGTCCGGACTGGCGAGGGGAGTGTAGAAGTTGTTGCATATCCTCAAATAGAATCGCTAGTTTTCACATTATTCAAGTCATTAATTTGGCAAGCGTATCTTTACATGGTGACAGTTAATTCAACACTCATCATCTTCTCTTCATGGTTGCATCAAGCCAGGAGACGGAATGTGGCTTTGGGCCGGTGTGTGTCCGTCACTGTAGTGCACCTGTTGAGAGGATTAGATGCTTTCCAAGTCATAGGTGCACATGACAGTGAGTGTTGGTAGTCAGCAAAAAATGGCCCCAGGCAAGGGAGTGCTCACTGATGGCTTCGTGACGGGACGCACTGATGCTGGGCTTCGGGATGGTCAGCCACGTCTGTGTGGCGCCGCACTCTCACAACAACCTTATGACATAACTTGCATCGGTAGCTCAGCGCCGGCGAGGCTCAGGCACCGCGGCAAGAAAACAAAACATGTCCCGAAGATAACACCAGTCACGAGCTCGTCATTGGAGAGCAAGAGTCCGTCCCGCTGTCATCCGCCGCCTCCCCGTGATGGCATAGAAACAGAAGGACGGGAATAGGCGCAGACATGGCCACAGACATGGGCACATTTCAACAATATTTGGAAAAGCTCATATCGAATTCTTCGTTTGCTCTCTCTGTTTTCAATTGAATCATCGTTCTCCCCTCCTTCCTTTCCCTTAGGCAAACATCCTCTGTGTAGATAACAACGATAAAAATAAACTCCATTTCCTCTCTCTCTCTCTCTCTCTCTCTCTCTCTCTCTCTCTCTCTCTCTCTCTCTCTCTCTCTCTCTCTCTCTCTCTCTCTCTCTTTTATTCATTCCTGCTTCTCCTTCTAGCAATGTCACACCGCTCTTTTTTGCTTCATTCTTGCACGATTAGGTCACATGAAGGAGGCAAGGAGACAACACGGAGCGGCGTCATCATAATCTCCCTATCCGAGCGGCGGGCATGGGCGTCACGGCAGCCTCTGTGGTGTGTGCGCCGCGCCCACCAGCACTCACACGCCGCCCCAGGTTTTTACAGGATTACACCATTTTATATTCTCTTTTTCATGTTTTTTTTTTTTTTCTTCGGATGATTTAAGGATCTATTAATATTGTCGCTGGATCTTTAGTCTAGCAGGGCAAAAAGGTCACGCTCTCTCTCTCTCTCTCTCTCTCTCTCTCTCTCTCTCTCTCTCTCTCTCTCTCTCTCTCTCTCTGTGTGTGTGTGTGTGTGTGTGTGTGTGTGTGTGTGTGTGTGTGTGTGTACTACAAGGAAAATAAGCGACGCAACATATATACCTGGTTTATTGTTTAGTGCATGAAGTTTAGCAGCATCAGTGTGCGAGGATGAAAGGAGCGTGTCTGAGCCATGTGTGTGTGGCTAGGGAAGTACTGAGGTATTGCGGTATTTATTCCCACACATGACGTAGCGAAATAAGGGCAGATAGTCATTAATTATCGTATGCCGCACTGCTTTTCACTCTCTCTCTCTCTCTCTCTCTCTCTCTCTCTCTCTCTCTCTCTCTCTCTCTCTCTAGTTTTCCTCTACCTCACCACCGCAGTGTAATATCCTACTGTTAGTTAATGGTGAACTTAAGAGTCTACAGTACGGTTCATTTTTGTCTTATTCGGCTTTTATTTGCCATCGCTATGAATAATATTCTGCATTTCTTCATACTTCCTTATAGATTTGCATTATCGGGGTTGGTAACAATAGTGCAACACCGGAGACTTAGTTTTGGATAACAAGATATCACTGAAAAGAAATGAAACTGTTAGTAATGAATGAATGATATGAATGACTCGATCACATCCTTTGCTCTCCGTTGCGTCCTCTGAAATCTTACTCCTGATTCCCTGAAGACTAGTTTGCTCAGGTTGAAATGAAGTCCCTCCAGTCATAGGGAGAGCGCACTTCATTGATGAGACTCATTTCACTAAGGTCAATGTTTCTCCTTGACTCGCACATCGACTTACTCATGATGACGTTACATATCCACAGCTTTCATTTAGCTTTCGTCAGTATCGTTCCATTGGTGTGATTACTGAGAAGAACATATCGGTTATAATGTAGCCGACAGGAGTGAAGTGGCGCCGCCGAGCCGCCCTCCGTGTCACTGCCACCGTCAGGAAAACAACACACTTCCTGCAGAATAAGGGGAACTGCCGCTAGTAACAGGAAACCAATGACAAAAATATTGTATAGTTTCTCCCCCAAGGTTGCTGATATAATTTGATAGACACGTGAAAGTATATACATAGTGTGTGTGTGTGTGTGTGTGTGTGTGTGTGTGTGTGTGTGTGTGTGTGTGTGTGTGTGTGTGTGTGTGTGTGTGAGAGAGAGAGAGAGAGAGAGAGAGAGAGTGTGTGTGTGTGTGTGTGTGTGTGTGTGTGTGTGTGTGTGTGTGTGTGTGTGAACGAGTATAAAGAGGCAGTGATTGACGCACTAATTCTAATTAAGACAGTGCCAGTTATTTAGAGACACTGTACTTCTGTTCCTCCAAGTTGTCCCTCGTTCACATAAAAAAAAAAAAAACATATTGATAACAAACATAGACATTATCATTTTTCTTATATAATTCCAACCTTAATATCCCCATTTCCCCACTGCCATCCGACCCTTCCCGCGCTGCAGACAAACCACACCAACACTCATAAACTTTTGAAGGAGGGTGGGCTGTGGGTGCAAGCGTACCTATCAGCGGTGTAGGCCTAAGCAGCACATCGCCTCCGTTGCAGTATGAGTTGTGCTATGTGCGTCTCACCACCTGCATGCGTTAGGCCACTGCACTTCACTCCTTGCTTAGTGTGCCCTCAACCCTTTCAAGGTATCCACTTAACCTTTCACTTTCAAGCCGAGATTTATAGATTAACGTAAAATCTGCTGTCGTTTGTTCTTCGTGTGTGTTTCTTTGCGTGTATTCTTTGACATCTCTACTTGATCGCTTCGTGCTCAAGACAACTCAGTCAGTCATTCAGTCAGTCATTCATTCAGTCATTTAGTCTGCCACTCAGCCAGCCACTCAGTCACACAGCCATCCCTCAGTCCTACATTTTCCTCTGATCGTTACCACCAGCCACAATAGGAAAAAGACCGATTATTATTGTTATGAAAATGTGTTATCACTAATGTACAGCCGCGAAGTTTAATGCTACAATTGTTGATGATGTAGAAGTAGTAATGGTGGTGGTAGTAGAAGTAGTAGTTGTTGTTGTTGTATTGTTTGTAATACTCGTAGTAGTAGTAGTAGTAGTAGTAGTTGTTGTTGTAGTAGTAGTAGTAGTAGTAGTAGTAGTAGTAGTAGTAGTAGTAGTAGTAGTAGTAGTAGTAGTAGTAGTAGTAGTAGTAGTAGTAGTAACAATAACAACAACAGCAATAATGATAATAAAAGGAGTAAAAATAATAATAATTATAATAATAACAACAACAATAATAATAATAATAATAATAACAATAAACATCAATTTACCTCGCCACACTTCCTTTTCTCTCCCACACTCTCACTCACTCCCAGGAATAGTCTGTCAAGTACCATCGTAACTATCCTCCTCCTCCTCCTCCTCCTCCTCCTCCTTCAGACACTCCCCCGCCCCCCCTCACCTTTGACACCCTCTCCAAGAAAACTGGTTACGCCCCTTGGTCACTGAACCTCCAGTACCACCCAGGACAGTCTGCCGTCTCTCTCTCTCTCTCTCTCTCTCTCTCTCTCTCTCTCTCTCTCATCTGTTTATCTGTCTATTTATATCGATTCATTTGCTTATTTATGTATGTTTGTATTTATCTGTCTGTCTGTCTATCTGTCTGTTGTCTGTTTGTCTGTGTGTCTGTCTATCTATATGCGTATCTATCTGTCTATCTATCTATCTTCTCTTCCCTCCCAAAATCCATTACTCTCTCTCTCTCTCTCTCTCTCTCTCTCTCTCTCTGTGGGAAGGTTCGTCCCGGCGCTGCATCTCGTCTCTCGGGCCTGTAATGAGCGGAGGTGTATCGTATGTAATGTTGGTTCTGTGTTCCTAAGCCGGAGGTGTTTAAAGAATTATTGGGCAGCGTCGCGTACCTGCCACTCCCCAGGCCGAGATCCACCAGACCGAAACCTCCCCAAGACCTTGATGGCATCACCTTCCCTTCTCCTCCCCATCCCCTACTCCCCCAAACACCTCCATCCTGCCCCCCATCCCTCTCCCTCCCGTAGGATTCAAGAGGCGGTGTTTTCATTTATCATTATTCTTTATGGAACAGCTTGTTAGATCTTAATTACTTGCCAGGTCCAGGGAGGATGAGGGGCGGTGGTGTTTGTTGTTGATGTTGCGACGAGGAGGAGGAGGAGGAGGAGGAGGAGAGGGAGTAGTGGAGGTGTAAGAGGATGAATAGGTGGAGGAGAAGGGAGGGAGGGAGTTTATTTAAATGGAGGTGATGTGTAGTACATGACCAGGAGGATGATAATCAGGAAGAGAGAAAGGGAGAATCAAAAGCGAAGAGATAGAAGGGATAGGAAAACAGAAAGAAAGCCTGTAATTAAAACGACAGCAGAGAGAGAGAGAGAGAGAAATTTTGTTACAAACACTCGAACTCCACTATCTCCCTTTCTGAGATATCGTAGACTTCCACTGCTCTCTCTCTCTCTCTCTCTCTCTCTCTCTCTCTCTCTCTCTCTCTCTTCTTCTTCTTCTTCTTCTTCTTCTTCTTCTTCTTCTTCTTCTTCTTCTTCTTCTTCTTCTTCTTCTTCTTCTTCTTCTTCTTCTTCTTCTTCTTCTTCTTCTTCTTCATCATCTCCTCCTCCTCCTCCTCCTTCTCTCCGTCTTATCGTGCTCGTTCACCGGTCTAGGGAAGAAGGAGAGAGCGCCGGATAAGAAAACGGAGGATGAAAAGGAGAAGGAGGAGGAAAGAAGGAGGAGGAGGAGGAGGAGGAGGAGGAGGAGGAGGAGGAGAAAAAGGCTATAGACGCATGACCACAGTGTAATGCCTACCTCCTCCAAACACCTCACGCACCCTGCTGAGAACACCACAATATTCCTGGCATTTTTTTTCTCTCTCTCCCCTCCCTCACACCGCTTCAGATGGAATTAGCCAAGTTTACTCTTACGCACAAAAAAAAAAGGTTATTTAATTACAAAGAAACATTGCGTTCTTTTTTTCTTTTCTCTCGCTCTGTCTCTCTTGTTCTTTCTTTTCTTCTCTTCCTCCTTCTCCTAATCTCCTCCTCCTCCTCCTCCTCCTCCCTTCACACACTCCTTCGACTGCAAAGAAAAACAGTGTTGTAATAACTGAGCTCCAGCCAAGTGTTTGTGTTGGTAGTGCAAGAGTGGCGAGGGTTGTGGCGGGGTTGTATTGTGTTGCGAGGTGTTTTTCTTGTCCTTCTCCTCCCGTAGGTATTGTCTCAGGGAATGGAGCCACGCAGGGGGCATGAAAAGCGGCGCCTTGGATGTCTGGCCTAAACAAGTTTCTTATTTCGTCTTTTTTCTTTTAACGAGAAGATAAGTTTCCTTGGCAGCGAAATGAAACTCACGAAGGGATGTAAGGGAGTTCATGGGAAAAGATCAGCACAACACGGTGCTTTGAAAATAAAATAAGGAAATAAGTGAGTGGGTTTTTGGTAAGTGAGTTTTGCTTCATGATAGATTAAGTTTAAGGAATAATGGGTTAGGTGATTTCGCAAGATATTTCAGTACAGTATTCTCTGAAGTTTACAGTTTTTATATGTAGGAGAGGAGGACTGGCCAAGGGCAACAAAAATATAAAGGAAAAAGAAAAAGGCCCACTCAGTCGCGAGTCTCCCTACAGAGCCCATAGCCAAAGGACAGGGACAAATATTGCAGGAAGAACGATTGAATAGAGACTTACATACTTGCATTTCCCGTTTTAGTATCTATAGAATGGCGCAGCGTTAGATCAGTTCTTCCGGATACTTTAGTGGTGAGTGTCTTCCTTTCTCGCAGCTGTTCCTTTTCCGTCAGGTTAGAGATGAGAAGTGTATATAGGACATGTAGTTGTGTTGGCGGCGGCGACGGTAGTATATCGATGTGCAGTAAACGGATACGAACGACATACAAACACACACACAGAAACACACACACATTCTCTCTCTCTCTCTCTCTCTCTCTCTCTCTCTTCTCAAACAGAACAAAAAGCTGCAGGTCATGAGAGTTTGTCTGATGGGTGGGGTTACTATCTCAAACCTTTGCTCGCCGCCTCGCCGTTCGCCCGCCCCTGCTGACTCTTCCTCAGCCCAGCCAGGCGAAACCCTCCGGACGCCGCCGCTATCCTGTGAAACTTTCCCCGCAGCCTCCACTCCCTCTGATTTTCGCTCGTTGAATACTGAGTGTAGTGCAACATGTGGTCACCTGCTATCCAACTCCACGAAACTCAGAGAAAAGTGAGTGAATGCTTCTGCAACTCTTGCCGACTGTTCTGCTGCGCCTTTATGACCGATACATTGCCGCCGCTGTTTCGTTCTCTTCCCTCCGCTCGCTCGTCACCACTCCTCCCAAGACTTCTCCGCTGCCTGCGTGTCCAGGTGATATGTGTGCCAATAGCAGGTGCCCCACGGGAAGGCCTGGTGGGGACACAGGGCGTGAGGAAGGGCGTGAGAGAATGACGGGCTGAGGAGGGTCGTGGCCGCCCAGCAAGATGCATGTGGCTGATATTTAAATTCCTACACGGCCTGACAGGGGCGTAACCCACCGCGGAATGGCGGCCTCTCGCGGAATGAATGATAGATGCCTTCTATGGGGGGGCGGGACTGCGGGTTAGAGTGAGATGACAATTATGAGGCGACGGATGGAATGTTGAGGCGCTGCACCAACACCCCAATTTGCCGAGCCCCTCGCCCACCTCACACCTGTCAGCCTGTGTGTGTGTGTGTGTGTGTGTGTGTGTGTGTGTGTGTTTGTTTATGTGTGTGTGTGTGTGTGTGTGTGTGTGTGTGTGTGTGTGTGTGTGTTTGTGTGTGTGTGTGTGTGTGTGTGTGTGTGTGTGTGTGTGTGTGTGTGTGTGTGTGTGTGTGTGTGTGTGTGTGTGTGTGTTTATATATATATATATATATATATATATATATATATATATATATATATATATATATATATATATATATATATATATGAATTAGACACAACATATGTGAAAACACACACACACACACACACACACACACACACACACACACACACATGTTCACATAACTAGCCGACCAAGCAGCAGATAAACAATAAAAACAAGCAAAGCATCCCAGTGTGCGTGCACTAGCATACACACGGAGGTAAACAAAAACAACAAACTCCTTGAAAAATAAACAAGAAATAAAAAAATAAACACAAATAAACGAACAGTTCATCACAGCTCGAACACACACACACACACACACACACACACACACACACACACACACAGCGGCCTCCGTCTCACAAGTGTCTGGCAGTGACCGTGGTGGCTTAGGTCCTTGTTGCAAGCGATGACGTCACTTGTCCGCGTCAAGGTCATTAAATCCCCAGCCTCTCGGTCACCATTGCCATATCCCTCCCTCCTCCCCCTCCCCTCCAAGGCACCGTGCCCCACCCCGCCTGGCCCATACAACCCCCACTTATCCTGGCACCACCACACCCCGAGGCACACCTAGACACAGACACACAGGTGGCGCCAGCAGAAGGTGTACATGTGTGTGTGTTGCAAGAAAATGGTGGTGTGGCATCAGTCTTCCTTGCAACCTAGAGGGCGGCCGACTCTCAGGGACGTAGTTGCCAACGTGTCTATTTTTGTCTTCCTTCATTTTTTTTTTCCTCCACTCAAGTCACATTGCGCAAAGAATCAAACATTAGGAATCATTTGCAAGCTACATATGTTTCGTCTGAGATGTTATTTAGCAGTGTTCTCTCTCTCTCTCTCTCTCTCTCTCTCTCTCTCTCTCTCTCTCTCTCTCTCTCTCTCTAAGGACAAGGAGGAGGAGGAGGTGGGGGAGTGTGTCTGTTTATGGTGACGTGGGGGAGTGTAGGGATGTGGGTGTTGTGTTGTGATGGTGTAAACAACAGTGGTTCTTGCAATGTAGCGGTGGTGAACACTGTAGCAACGCATGGTTTGTTGTACCTGCTGTTGTTAATGCTTCTTGATGTGTGTATTAATGTTGTTGTTGTTGTTGATGTTGTTGATGTTGTTTGGTAGTGGTGGTGGTGAGTGGCGGAGGTGGTGTCACTGATAATACATGTGTGATGCAACATGTGGGTCTGTGAGGTATGTGATATAGTGCTTGAGTGTTGGTGGTGGTGGTGGTGGTAGTGGTGGTGGTAGTGGTAGGGGAGTGATGGAGTGGTGGGTGGAGCTGCATCTTGGTGGAGGAGTGTTGATTCAATGTCAGTCGGGTGTTGTGGTGCAGTGTTATTGTGGAGGCGAAGTGTTGATGTGGTGGTGCTTGTTAGTGTGGCGGAGCGTGGTGGAGTGTGGAGTGTGGTGGTGGTGGTGGTGGTGGTGCGGATGGGGCAGGAAAGACGAGACGTGTGGCGACACCAACGCAATAAGCTTAAAATTCCTGTCTTACGTAAACCTTCCTTTGATGTAGCCTCTTTTACGTAAATCATCACCTGCCCCTAGTCCCTCCCTAGGCCTCCCCCAGCCCCGCCCAGCCACGCAAGCACCCACACCTCCACGCAAGCACACTCACCCCTAGCTAAGACACAGAATTTCCCTCACACCTGCATCCGAACACACCGCCCCGAGCACCGCGCACCACACATCCCCGCCCCACACACTACTGCCTGCTTCCCTCCCCGTTCATGCACACTGAAGCACCCCACCCAAAGTCAATCCTCAAATGGCTCCTCTCCCCTTCCAGGCTTCCTCTTTGCAACACACCACACCTTCGCCCCTTAAATTAAACTCTCCCTCCATCCCTCCACCCCTCCACCCATCCACCAGTCAGCCACCTCATCCGCGCACTGCTCCACCTCTTCCTGCCTCCATCTTGAGCAATTCAGCCTGACATGGGTAGCAGACACGCTCCGTTCATCTGTCATGCGCTGGGTCCTCGTAGCATCGCCAGGGGTTCATCACGAAATTTGGTTGCTGCGGCGTGGGCATCTGAACAGCTGAGATAGGTGCGGTGCTTAGGCGGCGGGGGGTCACATGTCACTCAGACTGTGCTTGGTGGTGCGTCAGCGACAGAATAAATGCTTGTGAACTCCTGACAGAGGGAGAATGAAGGGCATGAATACAGACGTCAACGAAAGAAGTATCAAAGAGGGGAATGAGATAACTCCATGTTTTGTTGCTGTTGTTGTTGTTGGTGATGGTGGTAGTGGTGGTAGTGTTGCTGTTGTGTGTGTGTATGTGTGTGTGGATGTATGTGTTTATTTTCTCACAGTGATTAGCACCGTTCTTGAGATCGTTAAAACTCAGGACGGGTGTTGCTTTCAGCCAGAATGGTATGTATAGCACGTTAGCGTATTCACGGATGCAGTTCATTACATTTGCCCAATGAACGACCACCACAATGCTGAAACCTCATACTTCAGTCACAGGGGAAAAAAAAATGTGCTGTACAAACTTCGAAACTGCTTTAGTCTCATCCACTCCTCAACCACCACTACCATCATTATCTCCTCCTCTTCCTCCTCCTCCTCCTCGACAACAACACTCTTCACGGGGTCACTCCGTCCTCTCTAACACTGACTGAAGGATCGTCTCAGAAAATTGCTGCCCCACCTCCTCCCGCCACTCCTTCCCTTCGTGTATTGTATCAGGGCGAGGGCGATGCAGGCAGGCGACGAGGGTGAGGACTGAGGAGTGCGATGGTGCCGGCAAAGGTCATATCTCCTTATCCTTTTTTGTCCGCACCCTTAATGTCATAATGATGATGATAGGGAGCAAGTGACGCTGTGAAATAAAGAAGAAAATGAAAGATTGATTTGATGTGAGAGAGAGAGAGAGAGAGAGAGAGAGAGAGAGAGAGAGAGAGAGAGAGAGAGAGAGAGAGAGAGAGAGAGAGAGAGAGAGAGAGAGAGAGAGAGAGAGAGGCACTTAGTTTCAGGTACGGTCGGGTCAAGCCTGGGTCAGATCGTGGCCAGATTGCGAAGCTGAGTCTTCGTTGGCTATCCGACAGGTCGTGGCCCGGTCGTCTGGGCCTTCTCTTCTCTCATGCCCCTCTTCGCCGCTTCGGTCAGAGAGAGAGAGAGAGAGAGAGAGAGAGAGAGTGTGTGTGTCTTCGGTGCGCCTCACGCCAGGTCGGTCCGTGTGAAGTGGGCCCCGCGAGGTGAAGCCGAGGGGCGCTTCAGGCTTCTTTACGAGACTCTCTGATTTACCACATTCACCCGCGCGTTACATGGGGTCAGTGAGGCGGGGGGGCGGGGGAGGCAGTGGCGATGAGGACAATGGCACACGAGAACAGGATGGTGCCGAGGCCCAGATCTTTGGTGGCCCCGCGGGTGCCACAACAAGTGAGGCGCCGCCGCCCTCCCACGTTGCCGGAGACCCCTTCGCAAGGCCTCGGCCGAAGCTAATTGATGTCAGTTATAATTACGGTTGTGATGTATGGCCGCCCGCTGCCCTCAGCACGCTGCCGCGACGCTCAATAATGATATAATTACGCTATCTGCCACTACACCGGTAGAGCAACACCCCTTCCTCCCCCTCCAGCCTTTCTTCTCGCACTTTCGCCGCCTCGCTCTGTCTCTTTTTTCACCAGCCTTGACCCCGGGAGCTTTGCGGCATCCAGGCATGGAGTGCCAGTGGTCACCTCGGCACCGCTGCGGGACGCCGGGAGTCTGTCCCTACCTGCGGCTCCGTTTTGAAGTGGTGGATGTGGGTTAGGGCCTTTGTTGACAGTGGGGGAGGCATGGAGCTGGGCGGGGCGGGGGAGGGGCAGGGGGCGAGAAAGCAGCACCAGCACGTCATGGCCCGCGGCGGTAGTTTCTCTTTCGCCGTCATTATCGTCGTCAAAGAGTCGGTGAGGCGCAAAGCTTGTTACTGAGCCACATCACACCACATTTTCCTGTCGTATTATTAAACCAAAGAGCGAAACGGGAGAGGACAATTTCTTTTTTACTTATTACATGTGTTTCTTTTTCTGTTCGCTCCTTTGACGGGGGGAGTAAATGTACAGCAAGTGAATTCGATTAAAGAAAAGAGGGATTATCTATATTCCTCTCAATGCATGAACACAAATGCCGCATCATAGCTTGCCACATGAGGTGATACTTAATCCTTACGTTCCTTTCAATCTCTCATATTACCTTGCGTTCCTTTTCATAGTGTCTTTCAATGCATTCCTCACCTGTAAGACTTTCCCATCCGCCATGGCTTTGATGCAGAACACTCCACACTCCCTGGTGACTCTGGCTCCTGCTCCATCCATCTTAATAATGCAGGAGTTGACCGCCATCTTCACTCTTTCATCCGCCTAATTGGTATGCACAGGGTTACTGATTCATCTCGTTCCTCGCTTCAAGACAATCCTCAACAGAAAATGGAAGTGCTTGTTTAAGATTTTTTTTTTTTTCAGATTTAATTCCTTGCTATTTTTTTCTATGTTTTTAGGATCAATCGTCATCTCCTGGAAAACGTTATAATTTACCTATTCGCATGTTTTTTTTTCTTTTTTTTACTTCTTTACTCTCTTCCGCGTCGTCATCTTTATGTTTCTTCTTATGTATCAATTAATTTAAGATGGTTAGTATTCGTTCGTTCTTATGTATTCCTCTTCCTCCTCCTCCTCCTCCTCCTCCTCCACCTCCTCTTCTTCATCTTCGCTTATTCCTTTCTCTCCCTCTCTTTCTAATCTTCTTGATCTTTCATCTCTTGTATATTATTCCAGCTCTCTTTCTCCCAGCATCCCTTTCTTCCTTGTCTTCCTCACCCCAATCCTCTCTCTCTCTCTCTCTCTCTCTCTCTCTCTCTCTCTCTCTCTCTCTCTCTCTCTCTCTCTCTCTCTCTCTCTCTCTCGTATCATTTGTTCTTCATGTTCTTGTTCTTGTTCTTGTTTTTGTTTCTTTTTCTTCTCCACTTCCTCCTTCTCCTCCTCCTCCTCCTCCTCCTCCTCCTCCTCCTCCTCCTCCTCCTCCTCCTCCTCTTCTCCTTCATCACACATAATTGCTAACTTCTGATAATAAGACACAGAATCCATTAGTAGCGTTACCATTTTTACCTGCGAGAAGTGACAGGTATCTCTCACCTCCATCAGGGCTTCTAATTACCATCACTACTATCATCACCATCATTATTATAGCAGTAGTGGTAGAAGTAGTAGTGGTGGTGGTGGTGGTGAAGTGAGTGGGGAGCGCTGTGAGAGAAGAAAAGGGAGAGGGGAGGGAGTGGGCGTGCTAGTGGGTGAGGGGGTTAAGGGGGGGCTTGAGTGGGAGGGTGGGTCAGGATGGTGGGCGGGCTTGAGGGAGGGTGGGCGGTTGGGTGGGCGGGCAGGCGGGCTGGCTGGCGGGACCACTGTCTGACATTAGTATGCAGTGCACGCCCTCGAGTATTAAGTTACATTCATTCCTTTCTCCGCTGGCCATTATAATTACGCCTTTTTTTGTGGGTTAGCTCGTTGGCCTGGGTTGTGTCGAAGGCGGGCAGAGGCGGGGCAGGGCGGGGCGGGGCGGGAGTTGGGGAAGGTGGGGGTTAGGTGGGGGATGGACCAGGGGCGGCCACACAAACAAGCAGATGTCGTCTCCATCATGCTCTCTCTCTCTCTCTCTCTCTCTCTCTCTCTCTCTCTCTCTGCCCCGCTCCCCCCGTAGCGGCGCCCCACGTAGAAGGCAAGCCGGCGGCCCCGCGGCGGCGCTGGGGAGTGTCGAGTTATCCAGGCGAACTCATAGACAGATTCCGGTTTTCGATTAAAGGGATAACTCGAGGATAGATCCGCCTGTGTCTCTTTTTGTAAATTCCTCTTAAATTATAGTGCTATTAGTAATGCTATTGATGTCCCTACTGCTGCTGCTGCTGCTGCTACTGCTACTACTGCTACTACTGCTACTACTACTACTACTACTACTGCTACTACTACTACTACTACTACTACTACTACTACTACTACTACTACTACTACTACTACTACTACTATGTACATGAAAGAATCAACTACTATAATTTACTGCCCAGATCTAACTTAACCTAACCTAACCAAAACCTGTAACAAACCTAACCTAACTACCATAACTAACTCAGTCTAACCTAACCCAACCTAACCTGACCTAATATAACATAACATTAGCGTAATCTAACCTAACATCTCATAACCTAACATCTCCTCACCAGCTCAGCGTCGACCTTGCTCAGTTATCTTCACTTGTGGGGGAAAGAGAATTTAATGCTTGCTTCCATTACTTCCCTTCCCTCTCTTGCCTGCCTTCCCTCCCCGGCTTCCTCTCTTCACCCTCTCCCTCTCCCCCCAGCCCTTCTCTCCCCTCCCCTCGCCGCCCATTCCACTTCTCCCTGGTGACGTGGGCGCCTTGTTGCTCTGCCGACTCGTGGGTGGTACAGAGAGGATGAAGGGCGGCGGGTGGAGGAGCAGCAGCAAGAGGAGGAGGAGGAGGAAGAGGAGGAGGAGGAGGAGGAGAAGGAGGAGGAGGTGAGTGCAGAGTTAAGGTGAAAAGCGATTTGAGGGTCGAGTTGCTTTTGAGAGAGAGAGAGAGAGAGAGAGAGAGAGAGAGAGAGAGAGAGAGAGAGAGAGAGAGAGAGAGAGAGAGCACTTATGAGGGTGAAAGAGGTAGTGTTTGTGGTTATACATATAATTCTTACCTCATCTCTCTCTCTCTCTCTCTCTCTCTCTCTCTCTCTCTCTCTCTCTCTCTCTCTCCAGACGCAGGCACAGGCGGTGGGGCGCGCAAGAAGGGAGTGTCGAGGTGTGGGTAGGTCACGTGTGGGTTGTCCAAGGCCCTTAAATGTCCCCTCTCCTCCTCCTCCTCCTCCTCCTCCCTCCTACCCCTATCCCCTCTCCCCTCTCCACTCCCTCTTCCACTCACTCTCTCCCTCACTGACTCGCTCCCTCCTTCCTTTTCTTCCTCTTGTATCCTTTTAATTTCATGTGCCTTTAATCTGCTGGCTTCTATATTTGTCTGAGGTCATGATTCATCTATTGCCTTCTTTGTCCCCTCCTTCCTGCTCTGTGTGTGTGTGTGTGTGTGTGTGTGTGTGTGTGTGTGTGTGTGTGTGTGTGTGTGTTAGGGGGTCTAAGGGGCTGGTTTTTGTTGTTGTTGTTTTTGTTGTTGTTGTTGTTGATGTTTTTTCTTGTTCGTGTTGTTGTTGTAAACCTTTTTTTTTTTTTTTTTTTTGCTTGCTCGTCATTCATTATTATAATTATTATTCGTCTGTTTTTCTTCTTTTTTTTTACTTTTCTGTATTTTTTTTTCTTTTCTTCTTTTTCTTTTCTTCGTCTTCTTCTTCTTCTACTTTTTTTTTTTCTTCTTCTTCTTCTTCTTCTTCCTGTTCTTCTTCTTCCTTCTTTCTCTTCCTCTTCCTCAATCCTCCTTCTCGTATCCCTGTTTTTACCCTTTAAATTCGTTTAATGAGAACAATTTTCCTCCCTTCCTACTCTCTCTCTCTCTCTCTCTCTCTCTCTCTCTCTCTCTCTCTCTCTCTCTCTCTCTCTCTCTCTCTCTCTCTCTCTCTCTCTCTCTCTCTCTCCGTCACTACATAAATATTTCCTCCCTTACAAAACCAGAGAGTAGCGCAGGTCAACCTCCTCTCTGCCGCATGTCAGTGACTCCCCCAACCCCCACACCCCAACCAGTCCCCTACCAATCCCTCTCTAGACATCCCCATCACCACCACCACCACCACCACCACCATCACCACCACCACCACAATTTCCCCCCCACCCCCTCACCACCACCACAGCCTTCCTCTCCACTGCCACCTTCCCTCAACTCAAGTTTTGCTTCCTCCTTCGTCGTCACCATCTTGTTCTAAGCCTTCTTCTTCTTCTTCTTTTTCTTCTTCTTCTTCTTCTTCTTCTTCTTCTTCTTCTTCTTCTTCTTCTTCTTCTTCTTCTCTTCATTATCTTTTTCTCCTCCCTATTCATTATCATCTTTATCATATTCATATCTACCTGAAAGTGACTCTCTCTCTCTCTCTCTCTCTCTCTCTCTCTCTCTCTCTCTCTCTCTCTCTCTCTCTCTCTCTCTCTCTCTCTCTCTCTCTCTCTTTTTTTTTTCTTTTCTTCATTCGTCTCATCCTGGGTCATGCTTTTTCCCTTATCTGCTTTTAATTTTACTCTCCTCCTCCTCCTCCTCCTCCCCCTCCTCCTCTTCCCCTTCTTCTTTTTCTTCTTCCTCCTCTTCTCCTCCTCTTTTCTCTTCCTTACTCTGATCTTTTTTTTTCATCTCATTTTCCGCTTCTCCACACCTGTCTGCTTATCTTTTTCTTTCTTTTTTTTTCTTGTTTCTCTTTTTTTCGTCTTTTCGTTTTCCCCTTCTTCTTGCCCTTTTCTCTTTCTTCTCTTCCTTCCCCATCCTTCCTTCATTTCTTTCAACATCTCCAGTCGTCTTCCCTCTTCCTCTTCTTCTTCTTCCTCCTCCTCCTCCTCCTCCTCCTCCTCCTCCTCCTCCTCCTCCTCCTCCTTGTGAAGAGCGTGAGGTGGGGGTCATTCTCTGTGGACTTCCCCCCTCCCCCCTTTCTGACCTTGGGCGTCCCCTAGACAGGTCAGGCGGGGGGCAAGACGTGACCCGCCCCCTCCATCCCCCCCTCCTTCCCCTCATCCCCAACATCTTCCTCCCATCCTCCACCTTACTCACCATTATCCTCTCCCCTCCTATCCATCCCTCACTTCTTCATTGCCTTCCTCTCTTCCTCATCCTTGCTTACCCACTAAGAAATCTTTATATTTTCCTAATTTTCTTGTTTTTTCCTTCATTATTTCCTTTTTTTCTCTTCTTTTTCTTTTTTGTGTCTCAGTTTTTTTTATTTTGTAGTCTACCTCCCATACGAAAGAAGGAGATGTGCTAGAGGAATACACACACACACACAAACACACACACACACACACACACACACACACACACACACACACACACACACACACCGCGTAAGTGTAGTGGTTAGCACGCTCGACTGACAATCGAGAGGGCCGGGTTCGAGTCCCGGCGCGGCGAGGCAAATGGGCAAGCCTCTTAACGTGTGGCCCCTGTTCACCTAGCAGTAAATAGGTACAGGATGTAACTCGAGGGGTTGTGGCCTCGCTTTCCCGGTGTGTGGAGTGTGTTGTGGTCCCAGTCCTACCCTAAGATCGGTCTATGAGCTCTGAGCTCACTCCGTAATGGGGAAGACTGGCTGGGTGACCAGCAGACGACCGAGGTGAAAAATTACACACACACACACACACACACATTTTTTCGGCCAATCACTGAAGACCTTGAGGCAAATAGAACCAATTAAAAGACCGCAAGATTATATTATTGAGTACTCGCTTCACCATTAATGTGTGTGTGTGTGTGTGTGTGTGTGTGTGTGTGTGTGTGTGTGTGTGTGTGTGTGTGTGTGTGTGTGTGTGTGTGTGTGTGTGTGTATGTTTAGAGGTGGGAAAAAATATCATTACCACCTGTCCTTCTCTCCCTCACTTCTTCCTTATTCCTTATGTTTGGAGGAAGAAGATGAGAAGGAAGAGAGGTAGTGAATGCAGAGAAGTTGGGATGATGAGTAGAGAGAAACAGGAGAAATTGATAGTAAAAGAAATAGCATTAATTGAAAGGACGATGGGAATAAAGGAAGAAAAAAGTAATGGCTTGAGGGATGCTGAGACAACTGTGTAAACCTATAAGAAAATAAAGGAAAAAATATATAAAAAATAGGCCTACACGTGGCAGGCTCTCTAAATTATGTGTTTCATCACTCGCTGCATCGTAACAGTTAACCAATACTGCACTTGTTTGCGGGTTCTGTGTGTTCATTGGCCGTCTAGTGAGATGGTGCAGCCAATCAATAGCTTCCCTCCCTCTCTGTCGCTGTAGGGTCCGTATTCAGAAACGCCTTGCTCTCTCACCACGAGTATTTTCGAAGGCCGCAGAGATGATTAGCTGTGTTTTCCAGAGTGTTTCCCTAGTTAGTAATGCTGAAAGCTTGTCAGTCTGTCTCTGGAACCGCAAAAACATCTTAAAAGACTCGTGTTGATTTAAATACAGTCCTTTTAAATAGTGAAGAAGAAGCGTAGAAATGTTTAAGAATACGTGCCAAGATGTCACCAAGACGCCATTTTGAGATTTTTTCAGTTCACAGTGTTACCTGTTTAACCCTTTCAATACAGGGACACATTTTTCTTGGGATTTTTTGTACAATTAGACCCTTTTATTGACATTAGGAAGGGTCTATGGAGGTCAGAAGATTAATGGCCACAGTCCTCACTATTTTAATCCCCTATATGAGTATCTAAAGTTGTATAAAATCACCAAATAGTAAGCAGCATGAATACTGTAAAGCGTCATGGTACTGAAGGGATTAACAGCGTGGTTTTGTTTATTGTGCTTTATGAATATTTATGGTTATCTTTATCTTTATTGTGTGTGTGTGTGTGTGTGTGTGTGTGTGTGTGTGTGTGTGTGTGTGTGTGTGTGTGTGTGCGTATGTTTTTTTCAGTGTTACGATAAGCCAATCTTTGTCTGTCTGTCATTCCATATGTATGAGTGTATGTGTTTATGTATGTATAAGAAGAACCAGCATCATCACTGACACAGCTGAGTGAAGTCACATAATCTGCAGAGAGAGAGAGAGAGAGAGAGAGAGAGAGAGAGAGAGAGAGAGAGAGAGAGAGAGAGAGAGAGAGAGACCGACAGACAGACAGACAGACAAAAAGAGAGACAGACAGACAAACAGACACAGAACAAACAATATTTTTTCAGATACAATTGTCTTTTTGTCAGTGCCAGTTGTGGAGGAGGAGGAGGAGGGGAAGGGAGGAGGAGGGGAGAAGGGAGGGGAGAAGAGAAGGAGGGGAGGGAGAGGAGAAGCAGAGGTGGGAGTGGCAGGAGACCGGAGGGGGAACAGTATTGCCAGAGCGGAATGACACGAGTCAGTTTTACCAGACACAAAGTTAAAGGGCGGGGAGGAGGGGAGAGAGAGAGAGAGAGAGAAGAGAGGGGGAGAGACTCAGCTGATGTTGGTAGTGTGTGTGTGTGTGTGTGTGTGTGTGTAAAAACAGGATAGTAGGTGAATGCGTAGATGATATTAAGGACACAGACGAGAATAGGCAAGAGGGGAGGAGAGGGGAGAGAGAGGAGAAAGAAGAGGAGGAGGAGGAGTAGGGGGAGGGAGGAAGAGGTTGGGAGAGGCATAGGGAGGAGGGGAGAGGAGGAAGGAGGACAAGACAAGACAGGATGGAGAAGAAGAGAAGAGGGGAAGGTGGAGGAAGGTTGAGGAGAGGAGAGGAGAGAGAGAGAGAGGGGGAGGAGGAGAGAGGGAAGGGGAGAGGGTAGAGAAGAGAGATAAGACAAGGGGTAGGAGACAAGAGGGCATGGGAGGGGAGAGGGGTGGGAGAATGAAGAAGGACGGGCAAGGAGAGGGAGGGTGGGAGAGGGGAGAGTGATGAGGGAGGGGAGGGAAGGGTGGGAGAGGGGAAGGGGGCACAGTGATTGGCGCAGCGAGCCTGTGAGGTTGCTGGCCACCTTGCTGTCCCTTTAAAGACCTTGAGACGCTCCTGAAGCAGACATACCCCTCCCTCACCCTTCTCCCCTCTCCTCTCCCCTCAACACTCCTCCTAACTCCCTCCTCCCTATTCCCTCTCCACTCTCCCCTCTCAACACTCCTCCCTCCAGCCCCCCCATCTGCCGTCACCTCTCCTCTCACTCTCCTCTCCACTCCCTCTTCTCCCCTCTCCTCTCCCGTCCCGTCCCCTCGGCTCTCCTCCCTCATCCCTCCCACACTTCAGCACATCCTCCTCCTCTCCTATATCATCTCTCCGCGAATCTATTAGTTTAGTCTTAGTCTTTAGTCAACGAAGTCATCTCTTGGTCACTCCAGCGCCCTTCTGAGTGCAAGGCTAGTCATGTTTACCTGATGGGTGTCCTCGAGTGTCCTGCGTGTCCTTGTTGCTGGCGGAGCGGCGGGGCAACTGGCACCGTTCCATGCTCCGCCTCGTCGTGTCCCACCCCGCCCCGCCTCGCCCCGTGCCGAACCGTCCCGCCCCGCGCAGCTCCGGCCCTCTCTTCTCTCGCCACCATGTGTTGTATGTACTTACCTTGCAAAGTTTGTTTCCTGTCCCCTTGTGGATGTGTTTTGTGGCCCCAGGGGAGTCTGGCCACAGGGGAGGGGGATGGGGATATGTATCGTAGAAGTGGAGGTGGTATGTGGACTTGCAGACTGGATGAGAGAGAGAGAGAGAGAGAGAGAGAGAGAGAGAGAGAGAGAGAGAGAGAGAGAGGGAAGGAGGAGGGTGTGGGAGAGCATAAAGGAATACAAAGGAAGAACGGTCAGCAGTGGACTTGTTGGTTCTTACAAGGATGTGTGTGATAAGCTACACTGTTTGATGTGAAGCAAGAGATGTAGGCTCGTAAAGAGAGAGAGAGAGAGAGAGAGAGAGAGAGAGAGAGAGAGCATGGGTGTGGTTGCCGGAGGAGAAGAGGAGGAAAAGGAGGAGGAGGAGGAGGAGGCAGGAGCAGAGGGGAGTACACTGGACAAACGTAATGAGACCTGCCAGGGAGAGCAAGGAAGCGTAGCCAGACTGCTTGTCCTGGAGCCTCTCAGGTGTGGCCGCGAGTGTGGTGAGGCGCGTTGAGGCAGGTGTGTTGGGGCGGGCACGGGAGGGTTGCTGAGAGGGGCCACAACATCAGAACACCATAACACCAGGACACCAGGACGCCAGGACACCGTGAAGACATGTAACCAAAAGGTGGTGTGTCCCAGGGGATGTGACGAAGTGTGGCCGGGGTACCAACACAGCAGTGAGCAGCATGATACATCAGTATGAGCAGAGGGAGCTGGGGGAAGGGGAAGGGTGAGGGGAAGGGGTTGCAAGGAGGGGAGGCCAGGTGAGGGAGAGGGAGTGGAGGGGAAAGGACGGTCACCTCTTCTGGTCAGCCTTGGAGAGGGAGAAGAAGCAGCAGCAGCAGCAGAAGGAAGAAGAGGAGGAGTTGGAGGAATAAGAAGACAAGGAAGAATAAGTCAGAGAGAGAGAGAGAGAGAGAGAGAGAGAGAGAGAGAGAGAGAGAGGAAAAAAGTAGAAAGATGATAACTGACAATACTCGTATCTACGTCTACTGTTAATTTGCTACACACACACACACACACACACACACACACACACACACACACACACACACACACACACACACACACACACACACACACACACACACACACACACACACACACACACACAGCTTCTTCCCCAGCTAGCTATAAATTAATTTGCGTTGTACTTTTACGGAAATTATACTTTCAACATACCACTGACAATTTCATAAGTAAAAACACATCGTATTTCACCACCGCGAGGTTGATGCCTTGACACTTGAAAAAAAGAAAGAAAAAACATATATATATAAAGTTTTCCTTCATGCAAGTTTTTAACCCCTTGAAAACATCTGATTTTATGCCTCTCAGCTAGCAACCGTAAATTCTGCCCTTAGCAATTAACAATTTATCGCTTTGATAATTATATTCTCTTAGGTTGCACTTGTCCAATTGTTAGTTTTACATTTTCGTCACACGGTAGTGGCAAAAAAACGACGGTTATCGCGGTAGAATGCATATGTAAGTTAGCGTTTTACATTTTTATCAACCAGTAGTTGTTAAAAAAAAAAGACTGATTATCAAGGCACACATATAAAAGTTACCCTCTTCATTATCCCGTCGAGCACTCGCTGTACCCAAATGAATGAAAGTCACAAAACACACGTACAAGTTATCATCTTATACACACAAGTAAGTAAGTTATCGCCTCCTGCTGTGATGGGACAGATAAGTTAGCATCTCCTCGTTATATACAAGATAACATGGCCTCGTCAGGGATGCAGAGAGTGGCCGTCCTCGTCACACAAATATCTCACAAGACAGCGTAATCGCGGCGGCCGGGCGGCGGTGGGGGTTACAGGGCGTCACTCACCTTGCCTTCGCTAGTGCGGACGCGTGGGGAAGCCTAATTCGTGATACCTGACGCGGTGACTACCAAACAGGAGGGTCACTGCGACCGACACTCAGCCCGTGGGAGTTGTAAACCAGAGAGAAGACCAGGGAGATGTGACGGACAAGCTGATAGTGTGTGTGTCTGTGTGTGTGTGTGTGTGTGTGTGTGTGTGTGTGTGTGTGTGTGTGTGTGTGTGTGTGTGTGTGTGTGTAGGTGCACGTAAAGAGGCAAGAAAAGATAAATAAAGGATCAATGGTACTACTATTTGGTGTTTGTGTTGTGGTGATGACTTGTGTGTGGTATTCGTGTGGTAGTGCTGCTACTTATCATCATCATCACCATTATCATTATCATCACCATCATCACCACCACCACCACTATTACTGTCTATAATCACTGGATATTTAATGATGAAGCAAAAAAATATGGCGTTGGTGTGTGCAGAGGGTGCAGACGTGAGGCGGCGGCGGCGGCGGTGGAGGTGACGGCGGCAGCGGTGGTGGCGGCGGCGACGGTGGTGGTGGGAGAGAAAGAGTTGTATGCCTCAGTATTTTGTTTATTGTAAATCCTGTGGCGAGGCAGACACAGACACATCCGGGACCATGCAGAGAGAGAGAGAGAGAGAGAGAGAGAGAGAGAGAGAGAGAGAGAGAGGAAGACAGACAGACAGACATACATAAGTGCGTCACTCAACTCATCCCCCTCATCCCCCTTACCTTTCCTATGCCTCCCCTCACCACAACCCCGACCACCACCACCACAACCCCTCACCTTCCTCCCCTCCCATCCCTCCCTCCCATCCATCCCTGCATCCACCTACTCACCTGGCGACGTGCACCTCCCTCGCACGTGCTCATTACTGCTCACCTGCACGCACCACCCACCGCTGACTCGAGGGAGCAGTGCCATGAGTAAAGACGCTGGCCTCTTCTTACCTCTTGAGTGTGACCTTGAGACGAGGGGAAGGTGGTGGTGGTGATGGTAGTGGTGGTGGTGGTGGTGGTGGAGTTTGTGGAGGCGATCCATATCTCTGTCTCACGTTTCCTTCTCCTCTGGTTCGATTTTACTTCGTCATGTTCCTTGTGCCTCTTCCTTGCTCCTCCTCTCTCCCCCTTCTTTCCTGCCTCTCTCTCCCCCCCTCATCAGGCTCTCTTCCCCCTCCTTCTCTTCCTCCTCCTCTTCTTCTTTTTCTTCTTCTTCTTCTTCTTCTTCTTCTTCTTCTTCTTCTTCTTCTTCTTCTTCTTCTTCTTCTTCTTCTTCTTCTTCTTCTTCTTCTTCTTCTTCTTCTTCTTCTTCTTCTTCTTCTTCTTCTTCTCTTTCCTATAGTCTCCGTTGCCTCCTTTTTTTCATCTCCTTCTTCTCTTGCTCATCCTCCTCCTTTTTCTTGCTTTCACTTGCTCTTTCTTGCTTCCTCCTTCTTCGTGTTTCTTCTGATTATTTTTCCCTCTGCTCTTCCTTTTTCTTGCTTTCTTTTCTCTCTTATTCTTTTCTATTTTTTCATCTTTTCTTTCTCTTCCCCCTTTGCTTATTTTTATCGACTTCTTTTATTCTTACTATTTTTTTTATTTGCTACATTTTTTACTACAGCTCTTTCTGGTGTTGGTGTATTTATTTCTTTGGTCTAATTGGTGAGTTTCTCTGGTGAAAGCTTGTATTCTCAAACATTTCTGCTTTTCATCTCCTCTATTTCAAAAGGCTATTTTTTTTAATTTACATGAGTTCTTTTGGGTGTTTTTACGGTTCTAGAGGCAGAGTGACAAGATTTCTTCATTATAAACAGGAGAAACACTCTTGAAAACGCCGCCAATCATCTCTGTGGTCTCTGTGGAAAATAGTCGTGGTGAGGGAGCAAAACGTTTCTGAATATAGCCTCTAATGCGAAATATCTGTGGCCTGTTAGCTCAGTTGGTTAGAGCGCCGTGCTAATAACGCGGATGTCGTGGGTTCGATCCCCATACGGGCCAAATATGAATCTAAATTTTTTTCGCTTTGTTTTTCTTTATGTGTATCTAAGGGAGTCGGTGAGGAAACTAATTAATATTGTTTTTGTTGTTGTTTTTGGTGTTGGTGGTGGTGGTGGTGGTGGTGGTGGTGGTCGAAGAAAAGAAAAAATGGGTGACCTTCTCTCGTGTTGCGTTCCTCCCCATCACCAGGCAGGAAATAGGTAAGGGACAGATGGTGAGGAGCTGTGACCTTGTGAGACAGTATAAACGGAAAGCTCTAGCAGTGTTTTCTCTCTTCCTCTCTCTCTCTCTCTCTCTCTCTCTCTCTCTCTCTCTCTCTCTCTCTCTGCATTAAAATCATCAAATAATGCACTCCGTTCGCAGATTTCTAACTAATAACAGGCCTGAAATATCACATCCCATTTCAGAACGTGACAAGATAAAAGAATTACAGTTTATTTTCATTTTATTTTCTCTTTCCTTTTTTTTTTTACCACTACCAACTAAAGTATAAGTCTCTCTCTCTCTCTCTCTCTCTCTCTCTCTCTCTCTCTCTCTCTCTAAGTGGCAACCAGACAGCGTTTTCTCTATCACGTGACCACTATCGGCGCAATGTATTTATTTCACATCCCTCAGATTAATTATTTCGTGACCATAAAATTACCTTATCTATATTACACATCTATCAGCTGAGTCGTCCACGTATATACAACTACCCTCTTATCTCCCTCTTTCTTCCTACTCCTTCCTTTTTTCCCTCCTTTTCTATCTCTCCTTTTCGACATCATATTATTGTCGTTGTCCTCGTATTTCTTGTTCTTGTTCTGCTCCCTATCTTCTTCTTTCTCCTCCTCTTCTTCCTCTTCTTCTTATTATTATTATTATTTTTCATCTTCTTCTTTCTTTTCCTCCTCTTCATAGTGAAATTTCTATAGTTTTTCTTACACGCAGCCTTGTATGAACCTGTTTTTTTTTTCTTTTCTCTTTCTCTCTCCGTTTGTATTCGTATATATTTTACTTCCTCCTCCTCCTCCTCTGCCTCCTCCTCCTCCTCCTCTTCTTCCTCCTCCTTCTCCTCCTCCTCCTCTTCTTCCTCGTCCTTCTCCTCCTCCTCCTCCTCGTCCTCCTCCTTCTACCCCTTTTCCTTCTCTTCTCTTCATCGTAATCCTTTCTGTAATTGTCATCCTACATCACAAACATCTCACTCCCTCCTCCTCCCCCTCCTCCTCCTCCTCCTCCTCCTCCTCCTCCTCCTCCTCCTCCTCCTCCTCCTCCTCCTCCTCCTCCTCCTCCTCCTCCTCCTCCTCCTCCTCCTCCTCCTCCCCCACACCACACCCCAGTCACGGTTCCCTCATTCCCGTCACCCCCTTCACATACCCCGCCCCTTCATGTATTCTCTTCTTCTCCTGCCTCTTCCTTCTTGCTTCCCCCTCCCCCCGCCCCACCTCCAGCAGTCGCCACCTCATGCCCTATTCGACCGCACACAAACACCCATTCTCTCCTCACGGTAATTTGGGCGCAGATTGCCTATTCACGACTCCTTTCCGAGGTCGTGCAGAAGCTATGTTGGAGCTGTTTCGAGGGCGTTTGTGTACTGTAAGGGCTGTGGAGGGAGGTGTCTTGGTGGTGTGT
>NC_059304.1:14483892-14516392 GCF_017591435.1 Portunus trituberculatus
GCCGCTTAGATTGAGGAGTTCTTTTGTGCTTCCAGGAGCTGAGTGGTCTGTGGTGGTTTAGCTAACTCTGCGTCTCAACCTCCTCTTTCTCTCTCTCTTCTCTCTTTCTCTCTTCTGCTCCTCTCTCTCTCTCTCTCTCTCTCTCTCTCTTTCCCCGTGGCTGCAGGCTAAGTGGTTCTGCATAACTTCTCCCTGTTCCGTTAAATTTGTTTGGATTTTTCTTGTGCTTGTTATCATTCTTGCTTTTTTCTTGTTTGTGTAATGTTTTCTTTTCTTTTCTTTTTTTTTCCTCGTTATTTTTTGGGTGAGTGTCATTTGTGTTTCGTTTTTTTTTTTTTGTTGTAGTCTATGTGTGGCTTCTTTTCTTTATCGTATTTTTCATTTCCTCCTTTTTCTTCTTCTTCATTTTCTTTTTTCTTCTTAGTCTAAAAAATAATTCAAATCACATGTATCGTTTTCTCCTCGTAAGCTTTTCCTCTTCTTTTCCTTCTTTTATTTCTTCTTCATTTTCTTCTTCTTGTTCTTAATCTTAAGAATGACTCAAATAACATGTATCGTCTTCTCCTCGCAAGCATTACCTCTTCTTTTCCTTCTTTTTTTCTCCTTCTTCTTCATTTTCTTCTTCTTAGTATGTAAAATGACTCAAATAACATGTATTATCTCCTCTTCGTGACATTTACCTCTTTTTATTTTCCCCTTTCTCAAACATATCGTCTGTACAAATTCCACTTTTACATATCGTCACATACAAACCCTCCATTTTAACATCGCCATTTACAGATATTTCAATGACTTCCATCGTACCATTTGCATAGAGTAAGGCTGTGGTTTGAAGTCCCGCGCCTGTCCACCCTGCCCACAAAAAGCGCTGATATAAAGAGGGAGTTAACACGGAGAAAAGGAAGAGAAGGGAGGAGGTGGCATCGCTCCGGAAACGTTGACTTGGAAGAAAAAAAAAAACGTGTAGAAACAAAAAGCAACGACAAAGCAACACGTGAGATTAAAAAAGGAGAGGGAGCGGCAGGAGAGAAGGAGTGGACGAGCTGGATGGAGGGAAGGAGAGGTGGGTAGGGAGGGAGGAAGGGGTGGTAAGAAAGGGCAACACAGGACCTATACAGCACCTTAGGAAATGCCAGGGTATAGGGTGCCAGCGGGAAGGAGAGGCCGAGGGAAGGGTTGAGTCCTTAGTCTCTTCCATTACATCCTATTTCCCCTCCTCCTCCTCCTCCTCCTCCTCCTCCTCCTCCTCCTCCTCCTCCTCCTCCTCCTCCTTCTTCTCTCTCTCTCTCTATTTACTCCTCCTCATCCATCCTTTTCTCCCTTTCCCCTTCTCCTCCTCTCCATTTCCTCCTCCTCCACCTCCTCCTTCTCTCTCCTCTCTCCATTCCCTCCTCCATATCAATCCATTTCTCCCTTTCCCCTTCTCCTAGTCTCCATTTTCTCCTCCTCCACCTCCTCCTCCTTCTCTCTCTCTCTCTCTATCCCTCTTCCTCATCCATCCTTTTTCACCCTTTCCCCTTCTCCTCTCCATTTCCTCCTCCACCACTACCGACTTCTCCTCTCTCCATTCCCTCCTCATCAGTCCATTTCTCCCTTTCCCCATCTCCTCTCCATTTCCTCATCCACCACCACCTCCTCCTCTCTCCATTCCCTACTCATCAGTACTTTTCTCCCTTTCCCCTTCTATCCATTTCCTCCTCCTCCTCCTCCTGGCCTGTCCCTCCCCAGTCGGTCCCTTTAAACTCTTCGACAGGTGAGAGTTAGCCTGTCCGCGGCGCCTCACCTGGATGAGAGAGCAACGGTGTGGCGCTGGTGAAGGTGGTCCCTGTCACGAGTGAATTTAAGACACCTTTACCTGTCTCCTTTTCTACCTGCCTTTTTTTTTATTTATTTATTATTTTCTTTTTTTTTTGTTTAGGATTGTTGATGGAAAGGTTACGTGCATGTGTGTGTGATGGGAGGTTTGTGTGTGTGTGTGTGTGTGTGTGTGTGTGTGTGTGTGTGTGTGTGTGTGTGTGTGTGTGTGTGTGTGTGTGTGTGTGTGTGTGCGTGTGTGTTTTTTTTTGTTGAATGTGTGTTCTTTCATCTTTTTATTTGTAGTTCTCTCTCTCTCTCTCTCTCTCTCTCTCTCTCTCTCTCTCTCTCTCTCTCTCTCTCTCTCTCTCTCTCTCTCTCTCTCTCTCTCTCTCTCTCTCTCTCTCTCTCTCTCTCTCTCTCTCTCTCTCTCTCTCTCTCTCTCTCTCTCTCTCTCTACGAGCTCGCATGTGAGCAATGTGAGGCATTTCCTTTCGGCTTTTAACTGGTTATTCCCTCTTCTCCCTCTCCTCCTTCCCTCCCTCTTCTCCCTCTTTCTTTCCTTCCCCATTCCTTCGTGTACAGTTTTCTTGCCGAGTTCATTGATTTCCTTTTTTTCTGTTTCTTCAGGGAAATATTTTGTGGTTGCTTCTTTTCTTGCGTGATTTTTTGATGTTTCTTATGTAGGTACTAGTTTGTTAATGTACTGTCATCTCTCTCTCTCTCTCTCTCTCTCTCTCTCTCTCTCTCTCTCTCTCTCTCTCTCTCTCTCTCTCTCTCAAAGCGCTAAATATGGTAGAAATGCTATACCGAAAGACTAATTAATCACGAAGAATTAAATAGATAATCTTAAAAATTTTCATCCTTATATCCTGCGCGCACTTCTAAGGAGACCGCCACGGTAAGACTCTAAATGGCGTGTAGGAAGTTGAGAGTCACAAGATTAGCAACACATTTAGCATCCTTACCAGCACTCGCACACACACACACACACACACACACACACACACACACACACACACACACACACACACACACACACACACACACACACACACAGGACTTCCTATACAGGGTTTTCTGACTCATTCACTTACTTATTCACTGCTTGAACGAAGAGAAAGTGCGAATTTATGAGAAGAGCTTAATACTAACTGTGCTACGATGGTACTTTCTCTCTCTCTCTCTCTCTCTCTCTCTCTCTCTCTCTCTCTCTCTCTCTCTCTCTCTCTCTCTCTCTCTCTCTCCTTCAGGTCGTTGCCTTTTTGGTCTTTCTTCTGACATTCACTTCTTTTTTTTTTTCTTCCCTCTCCTTACTTCCACAAGCAACCGGTATCCTTCCTTACTGCTTCAGTGTGTGTGTGTGTCTAGGGGTTAAGTCTTCTGTCTGCTGTCTGCTGTCTGCTCTCGTGTCTGTCTGGTCGTCTGTCTGCGTGCCTGTCCTCTCTAGCTGCCCATATAAAATTCATCTCTTTAATGTCTTCAGTGGCTGTCCATTTGCCGTTTATTTTTTTTCTAGTTTTTGGTACATTTTTTTTTTCCTTTTCTTTCTTCTTTTTATTGGTGTTATTGTTTTAATTCCTTCATTCAGAAAGAGAGGGAAAAAAAAAGAGAAGGAACACACACACACACACACACACACACACACACACACACACACACACACACACACACACACACACACACACACACTCCTAGACCACTCCCGAAACCCTGTCAACATCCAAGACGAGAGGAAATGAGCAGCATCGTAGTGAAAGGAGTCACGGGAAATAATTGTGGTCGGTTCCCATATGTGTTGGAATAAAGATCTCAGGGCTTGGCTAGGCTTGGCTGGGCTGGGGTGAGTTGGGGTGTGCTGGAGTGTAGGGTTAGGGTGCGTTGCGTTAGGCAGTGCTGGGTTGGGCTGGGTTGGGTCAGGTTGAATGGTGGTGCTGCGCGGTGGTTCAACTTCATTTATTTCGAGTCTTCTTGCTTGGAACGTCCTTTCATTGCCTGTTGTTGTGCTATTTTGAGGTGCTTCAGATTGCGTGGCTCCACTCTGTGCTTTTAGTCTCTTGCTCCTTGACAGACCCACTGATGAACTGTCCTCGCACGTGCTTGAGTCATCCACTGCTTGCGTTATTGTGTCTTCTTGCGCTTCATTGTGCCTTAGAATCTCTCACTTTGCTCTCATTTAACGCCGGAGACTGATCTGCACTGCGTTCGCCTGTTGCCTCTCCGTTTGTGGCTAGCTCGGCTTTTCTAATTAGCATTCAGAAAGCAGAATAAATATTTGTCGAGTGTAAGTGACTTTCCTCCTGTTTACGTGCGAGTGTTTTTCTGTTTGTGGGTGTGTGCAGTGCTTGTTGCGAGTCCCGAGTGTGTAAAAGGTGCGTGTTTGTTATGTTTATATTTTATGCGCATGTGGGAGGAGAGAGAGAGAGAGAGAGAGAGAGAGAGAGAGAGAGAGAGAGAGAGAGAGAGAGAGAGTAGTGTCGGGAGGAGGAGATAAAGGAGAAGAGAGCCAAGAAGTTAATTTATTGGAGGTGAGAAGAGGAATGGTGAGAGAGAGAGAGAGAGAGAGAGAGAGAGACCAATGAATGAAACACGTGCTCTAAAACTATAACGAGTAAGAAGAAAATAAAAAAAGGAAATACGAGAGGGAAACAATGAACACTTAACACACACACACACACACACACACACACACACACACACACACACACACACACACACACCTGCACCTCACATCACCACTACCACCACCACCACAACCATCGCCGCCACCGCCTCCATAAATCGCAGGAGACAAGCAGAGAGACAAACACCACCTCCCCACAGATCACCTTCTCAGTCAGCATTACTCGCTCCTAATCCGAGTTACGGCAGGGGTAGTGGCGTCCATCGGGGGCGTACAAGTGTCGCTGTCACCCTTAAACGACTCGGCGCGGGCCCCTGCCGGAGGAATAGGTTCAGGTAATGGGTTAATATAATCATTAGAGCCGTGTGTGTGTGGTGTGTGTGGTGTCCCTTCCCGCCATTATTACCACGCCTGACTGGGGAGGGAGATAAGCCCCATGTGTGTGTGTGTGTGTGTGTGTGTGTGTGTGTGTGTGTGTGTGTGTGTGTTGGTTGTCCTCCTCCTCCTCCTCCTCCTCCTCCTCCTCCTCCTCCTCTCTCCACACAATGTCTTCCAAGTGACGTGCATCTGATAAGCATGTGGCCGAGACACAGGCAACGCTCACAATAATGTTGGACTATAGGACATAGGACACACACACACACACACACACACACACACACACACACACACACACACACACACACACACACACACACACACACACACCACGCAAAACACGACACACACCCGATGATCCTCTCTCAGTTGTTTGTACCTCGTTGTGTTGCGTGTGTTAAGTGGCATCATGATTTTTGTCTCAGTAGTAGTAGTAGTAGCAGTAGCAGTAGTAGTAGTAGTAGTAGTAGTAGTAGTAGTAGTAGAGATTGCAGTTCATTCTTCAGGTTCCAGGCTTGAGTTCCGTCCACCGCCCATTCCAGTAGTGAACCAGTGGGTGACTCGCGTGGCATCCATTACCCCTGCCCGCACCTGTTGCTGTCTGGCTTCATATTGCGCAAGGCGGCGACACTTACACCTCCCTTACCTGTTGCGTGCTTACCTGGAGTTGCATTACCTGTATCGGGAAAAGAAAGAGAGGGAATATCTTACTGTTTTTCCTAGTTGATGGCGGTGATGGTGTTGGTGGTGGTGACGATGGTGGTTTTAAATTCATTCTCTCAGCCTTATTGTTTGCTTATACAATTTTTCTTGTATTATATTTTCTCCCCTCTCTTTCCTCCATTATGTTCCTACACGCACGAGGAAGTGACATCAGGTGAGGTTGCTGTGTCTTCTGCGTGCTCTCTGTGTCAGCGGCAGGGAGTGTGAATGGAGGTGCTGGCGCCGTCTACGTAGCTGTGGGCGGGGGCGAGAGGCGCGGCTGTGGAGTGTCCTCGGTGCAGTGGCGGCGGTGGCTGTGGTGTTGCTGTATGCCCACCTTGTTGGCGGGCGCGGGGTGATGTTTGGGACAGCGCCACCAACACGCCTTATATGTCCGTCGCCATTTAAGGGAAACAGGAAATCCTCACCTCTCTATGAGTTTAAAGTGAATTTTTTCCTTCCCTCCCGCCCTCTCTCATCCCTCACTTGCCTCCCTCCCACCTGCGCCCTCCGCTCCTTCCTTCCTGGAGGGTTTTAAAAGGCAGCTGGAGAGAGAGAAAGAGAGAGAGAGAGAGAGAGAGAGAGAGAGAGAGAGAGAGAGAGAGAGAGAGAGAGAGAGAGAGAGAGAGAGAGAGAGAGAGAGAGAGAGAGAGAGAGAGAGAATGGCAGTTCAAGGTCAGAGAAAGTGGTCATGTTGTGTCTGAACAGGTTGGGGGTCAAAGAACTGTCAAGGTCAGGGAAAGAACAGTGCATGAGAGTCAGACAGTCATGCACAGACACACGAACAAGGAGATGAACACACGCTCGCCCGCACTGGCTACGAGGCACTGGCAGGCACACACACACACACACACACACACACACACACACACACACACACACACACACACACACACACACACACACACACACATTGAATAAGAAAAAGAAGAAATGACGAAATTAATTTAGAGGAAAATAATGAAATACTGAAAATCATGCAGAGAGAGAGAGAGAGAGAGAGAGAGAGAGAGAGAGAGAGAGCATGTATAGGAAATTTCCTGTCTCCCTCGGGCCACCCACGCTGGGGACGTGCTGGTATGTTTGCCTGCAGCAGTACACACCTGTAGCGCCATCCATTCTGTCCCACAGGTAATGGCTTCTATACACACACAAAAACAACTAACTCCCGCTGCAGCCTCCGCCACCCTTCCCCTCAGCCGGGCCAGGATTTTTTGTGTTATGTAAGTGAAGTCCGCGTCTACCTGTGGCCTACCTGCTCCTGGCCTTCCCTTCTTCTGTCCATTTACTCCCTCAACCTTCCTCCCTCCATTACTCCTTCATTTCTCTCCTTTACTCTCATTTTTCTATCTGCTACTCCCGTTTTCTTTTGTTCATTACTCCTTCAATGTTCTTCCTTCCATTACTCCTTCACTCGTCTCTCCATTACTCCTCTTTTGTCTTTTCTCCATTCGTCCCCTTTTCTTCTTTTTCTTCCCGTTACTCCTTCATTTTCTTGTCCTTTACTTCATCATTTTTCTCTTTTTTTTCTTTTGGTCCATTGCTCACTTTACTGTCTTCTTTCCATTAAAGTTTTGGATTTGGTTGTGTTGCCACGTCCGCTGAGTGTCTCATGTCTCCTCACCAAGTCCCTTTCTGTTATGTCATGGTGCTTCCTGTTCTGGTGGTGGTGGTGGTGGTGGTGGCAGAAAACCCGCGGCCGCCGAACTGCTCTTGAGACCGGCGACTCACTCCTCTTCCTCGTAACCAACGTCATTATTCTCTTTTCCAGAATGTTCGAGAGGCGAGACAACCCTATGCAGGCCCCAAGTACTCGTTAGGGACGCCCACGCCCACAGCACACCCACGCACGACGACGTAAGGCAAGGCAACCATTTATTTGATATTTATTGTTTTGTTCAACTTCGCCCGCCGGGGAGAGGACGGCGGGGGCGCGGACCCACGCCCTTGCAGGAATGAGAGAGAGGGAGAGAGAAGGGGAGGAGGAAGGAAGGGAGGAGGGAAGGAAGGGTACAACGTTTTGGTGACCTTGTGACCTCACCAGCTGACCTCTTTACCCTCCAACATGAACAAGAGAGGAGAAAGTGGCCCTACACAACGCCGTACCGAATATAGCGCCTCAAGCCTCGTTCAGGGAGGTTCGTGCGAAAACTCGAAGCTTCGGGACGTGCGGTTCGCTCCCTCCCGCGGCAGGCGTCGGCGGGGGAACCTTCCATTAGGTCTCGTAAAGTGTGGCGAGACAAAGGACTCATCGAAAAGACGCGATGAGAGTCTGACCGTCGGGGGCAAAAGAGCCTCGGTCACCCCTACCTTGCCCCGCCCCGCCCCGCCCCGCCCCTATCCTGCCTGCCCGGCCCCTAATCTATCCAGCCTCTCTCTCTCTCTGCCCCTCCTTGTCCCGCCTTCGGTCTCTATCCTATTCAGCCTCATCAGTCCCTGTCCCTCCCTGTTCCTATCCAGCCTGCTTTGTCCCTCTTCCTATCCGCAGCGCCTCGCCCCTTCCCTATCCAGCCAGCCTGCCATGTCCACGCCCTCCCCATTCCCACGTTTAGACTGGCCTCTGTGTCTCCGCCCCACCCTGCTCCATCCTGTCTTGTCCTGCTAGAACTGCCTCAACTCTCTGCAGTCTACTCTGTCTGTATTCTGTCTCTATCCCTCCTGATTTCTGGTATCCTTCAGTGCTGTCTGCCACGCGCCTCCCCGCCACTATACCAGTGTTCCATTCATCCCCAACACAGTTCTACAGCTGCAACGCCCCGCCTTTCACCTGCCTGGCCCATCCCCCATCCAGCACTGAGCATGCCTAGAACCGCCCCCAACCTAGCTGTGTCCATACAACGCCTGTGTCCCGCTGCATTCAGACCCGCCCCACTCTATCCCCGCCCCTCCGCCTTTAAAGATCTCCCAGACCCTTTCATAAATAGCCCCAAACTAACTCCGCTCCGCCCAACTACGTCTCATCCTCAGCCCGTCTTCGCCGCCCCGCCCAGCCACACCCTCCACGACTATGTATGTCTGCATCATGGAACAACAACTATACTATTTATTCTTATGCTCACAGAGGGGAGAGGGAGAAAGCAAAAGAGAGAAAGATTTTTAAAAAGAAAATCATATATCACTGATGTGCAGAAAAAGTACGCACTTCTCACCCACCCTTATAAATAAACACACACACACACACACACACACACACACACACACACACACACACACACACACACACACACACACACACACACACACACACACACAAACACGATCCAGGAAAGTCTTGAGATATATTAAGACTATAAACGAGGAAAAAGAAAATACTAAGGAAAAAAAATTACCCGGAAAGAAGCAGCGAGGGGCAGGAGGGAAACATGCAGAGGAGGAAGAGGAAGAGGAAAACCCGCAAGGCCATTAGAAAACAAGAGAAGAATGACAAAGGAGAAAGAAAGAGAAAGAGGGAGGTGTAACAAAAACACAAGGAGCGTAAGGAGCAAAGAAACAAGAGGATGGCTATGTAACAGAACACCTGGCAGCTTGTAACGATATGATCTAACAGAAGAAGATGATTCTAGTACAGGTCTTTACGTGCGTGTGTGCGTGTGTGTTAAGTACAGGAATGTGAGGCTTCTTCTTGCTCTCTCTCCCTCCCCTGTGGCAAGAAAAGTAAGAGTACTATCCAAAAGAATGTAAGAGAGAAAGTAGTAGTATAGCAGTAATAGTGGTTGTAGTAGTAGCAGTAGTAAAGGAAGATGAGAAATGCTATGAAGATGCATATATTTAGGAGTAAGGAAAATGAAGAGGGAAGGAGAGAACAAAGGAAGAGGAAGAGGAGGATCGTGGAGGAAAGGAATGGTGCATAAAGAAGAGTTTTCCGTGTACGGTGAAAGTACACGCCTGAGAACATGAGGGTGTGTTCCTGTCACTATTGCCGTCCTGATGTGAGGGTGAGGAGAGAGAGAGAGAGAGAGAGAGAGAGAGAGAGAGAGAGAGAGAGAGAGAGAGAGAGAGAGAGAGAGAGAGAGAGAGAGAGAGAGAGAGAGAGAGAGAGAGAGAGAGAGAGAGAGAGAGAGAAACAGGGACAGAGAGAGAAAGTGTATGATCATGTCTATTTAGTACTTTCAACTCCAGAAACGAAAAAAAAGAATGCACGAACTGTCCTTTCCTTACTCGCTGAAGCCTTCTCTATTAGTATTTTCAGCTCTGTCCACAGTCCGAGTGTAGGTTGGGCTTTCTCGTTCCTAGCGGGTGGGCTTTTAGCTAGGAGGTACCCCATGCAAAAAGTACCCCCTTTACCCCATAAATTCCCTTGAAAAAGCCACATGGTATAAACAAAAAAAATCAAAATAACTCTAGAAACGAATATAGATGCACGTACTGTTCTTTTCCCACTCAATGAACTAGTTTTCCTATCTATAATTCCAGCAAAAGTGTACATACATAGACCCTTCCCCTCTTGCCTTGCCTTGCCCCCGGTGTGTGCTCTTCTCTACATCACACCAGACGAGTCTTATGAGGAGCAGGAATGGCGGACCAGTTCTCTCCTGTGAGTCTTTGGAGAGGAGAGCTGAGACTGATGCACAGCTGATCTTGTTGCATTGCTATGTATGGAGATCTCGAGGCCTAGAGAAGTATATGTGAGGATATTTGACTGTGCCTGTGTGTGTGTGTGTGTGTGTGTGTGTGTTTGTCTGTATGTGTGTGTGTGTGTGTGTGTGTGTGTGTGTGTGTGTGTGTGTGTGTGTGTGTGTTTCCTCTCAGTCTCGTGTCCAAAGATTATTGTTATTGTTATTAGCAAATGTTCATCTTTTACATCCGGGATCACATAGAGATCTTCATTGTGGGTGGGAGGAGGAAGACGAGGAGGAGAGAGGAGGAGGAGGAGGAGGAGGAGGAGGAGGAGGAGGAGGAGGAGGAGGAGGAGAAGATTGTGCATTACTTCGTTGAGTCCTGAAGAAACTGTCCATAAAACTTTGTCTGACACCCCAAATTCCTCCTCCTCCTCCTCCTCCTCCTCCTCCTCCTCCTCCTCCTCCTCCTCCTCCTCCTCCTCCTCCTCCTCCTCCTCCTCCTCCTCCTCCTCTCTCCTCCTCCTCCTCCTCCTCCTCCTCCTCCTCCTTCAGCATCATCATCTCTCCCACCCCCAACAACTCCTCCTCCTCCTCCTCCTCCTCCTCCTCCCGACAAGTAATTAACAGGCCAGACCACGACTTGCTCATTGGTGTGACGTTTATTGTATATTTTTCTCATCCTCTTTTTTCTTCCTTTCTTCTCTGTAAATGTCCGTCTGTCTGTATGTTCGTAAGTCTATCTCCCTCATCTCTCTCTCTCTCTCTCTCTCTCTCTCTCTCTCTCTCTCTCTCTCTCTCTCTCTCTCTCTCTCTCTCTCTCTCTCTCTCTCTCTCTCTCTCTCTCTCTCTCTCTCTCTCTCTCTCTCTTTCCTTGAATTTTGGAAAGAAAGGATAAAAGGAACAGAAAGAGAGATGAGGAGAGGGAAATGAAGAGAGACGAAAAAGAGGAGGAGGCGGTGGAGGAAGAGGAAGAGATCAGTAAATTGAGGGAATGGAAAAATGAGGTAAAAAAAAGAAACAGCAACTTGTGTGGTATTAATGTGAGGAAGAAGAGAACTCGAGGAAGGAAATTCGGAGAAAGGAAAAAGGAAAGAAAAATGGTAAAAGGATGAGAATGAGGGGAAGGAGATAAGGTCATCGACTCTCTCTCTCTCTCTCTCTCTCTCTCTCTCTCTCTCTCTCTCTCTGCACAATTCGCCATTCCAGTATGCGCCTATTATCAATTTTCCCCCTCTTCTTTTTTTCTTTCCTCTCTTCATTCACTCTTTTCCTTGTTCATTTTCCTCATGCATGACTACATCTCCCCCACACACCCACACACCCACACCTTCTCTAAGAGTTACGCCAAAAACACCCGAGGCCGCAGGACATTTTAACTCCCTCAAGACTGTGACACAATTTTACCTTGAGGTTTGTGTGCGATTAGACCATTTTATTGACATTAGGAAGCGTCTATGGAGGTCAGAAGATGAATGGCCACAGTCCTCACCATTTCCATCACCTACATAAATTTCTGAAGGTGTATAAAATCACCAAATAAACAGCAGAATGAATATGGTAACGTGTCATGATACTCAAAGGGTGAAACACGAGCCGTTGTTACTGTGCACATATTATTGGATCGTTTGGTCATCAGCACGCCTTGTTCTCAGACCGTCACTCTTAATAGGCCCTCAGCTGCTTTGGTGTCTTGGTCAGGTTAAAATTACTTTGGGGTTCAGGATCAAGAAGTTTCAGCGCCGAATTTGGCTAGAGGGCAATGAAGAGAGAGATAAGGCAAGGGAAGTCAAGTTGGTTACTGTGTTGTGTGTGTGTGTGTGTGTGTGTGTGTGTGTGTGTGTGTGTGTGTGTGTGTGTGTGTGTGTGTGTGTGTGTGTGTGTCAGCATGCGGTGTCGTGGGAATGTTCTTGGTGTAAGCAGCCTGCAGGAGGTCACCTAATCCGCTAACAGGTGCATTGTGTAGTCCCAAATCGCTTCTTCGTGTGTGTGTGTGTGTGTGTGTGTGTGTGTGTGTGTGTGTGTGTGTGAGTCTGAATGTGTTTGTGTGTGAGTGCAGGTAACGTCCAGTATCTTATTTTTCCCCTCTTCTTCAGTGTCCATCGTCGGCAAGAAAATTGGCTTTAACGCGGAGGGTAATGAGGGAAGGAATGTCATGTAATGGAATGATTAGCATGTTCCGAGGGGAAATAAACCATAACATTATATGACTGTGGGAAAAAATAAATGACAGCAGTGATAAGGAAAGATAAAATAGGAATTGTTAACACTGCTTTGCTGGATAAAAAAGTGATAATAAATAACACTGAACGAGGAAGAAAAAAAAAAAAGGTGTGGTAGGAGAAGGAGGAGAAGGAGGAGGACGAGGACGAGGAGGAGGAGGAGGAAAGGAAGAGAAAAGAGAAGAGGAAGAAGGAAGAGAGGGGAAGCTGGTATCCAATTAAACAAAAACTGGAAACGAGAAGGAAAAAAGAGGCAGAGAAGAGAATAAAAACATGAGAAAATACTAGTGATGGAAGAAGAAGAGAAATAAAAAGAGAAACAAAAAGAAGTTGGGAAAGCAGGAAATATCAAAAAGAGGAAGAGAAGAAAGAGGAAGAGGCGTAGAAAAACAAATATAGTATACTGTGCATTGGATGAAAATGAAAAGAAAACAAGAATAGAGACAAACTAAAAACAAATATATAAAACAACAAGAAGAAAGCAAAACAAAACTAAAAAAAAAAAGCAAAATACAAAGAAAAAACAAACTAAAACAAGAGAACCACCAAAAAAAGAATAAATAGGGAGGGAAGAAAGAAGAAGGAAGGAAGGAAGGATAGGCGAAGGGAGCTGGAGAGGGAGGCTGAGGGGATGAAGGTGATGGGGCTAGGGGGTGAGGGGTTAGAGTGAGGGCGTCAGGGGGTCATGTTCCGCCTGTTAGATTCCCTGATAATGTCTCCATAAAGCCTGGAGACGCATAGGTACCGGGAGATGAGGAGATACACGTCATAAGAAAGAACCACGTGTCAGACTGTGTCAAGAGAGAGAGAGAGAGAGAGAGAGAGAGAGAGAGAGAGAGAGAGAGAGAGAGAGAGAGAGAGAGAGAGAGAGAGAGAGAGAGAGAGAGAGAGAGAGAGAGAGAGAAGTTCGAGAAGACGGAAAAAAAAAAAGAAAAGGGAGAGGAGGAGGAGAAAGGGAAGGGGTGAAGTGTTGAGGGGGGTGATGGAAGGAGAAGGAGGTGAAAAACTGGCTGCTTTTACGGAGGAATGAACTGTGAAGGAAGAAAATAACAGCAGCCTTAACGTGATCAGCCTTTACTGCCTGCTATCTTACGTGCCAGACTTAACATTTATTGAGGCTTTCTTCAGTCTGGGATGAGAAGAAAAACAAGAAAGACTTCCTCCTTCAGAAAAAAAAAAAAAAATGGCTTGAAATTGACCACGTAGGAGGATGAAAAATGGATTATGATTATTGTGAATGAAGGTAAGGTCAGGAAGGAGGAAGAGAAGAGAAGAGAAGAGAAGACAGAGAGAGTAGGAATGAATTACGTGAAGGATGAGGAAAAGGAGAACAGAAACAGGAGGTCGAGGAAGAAGAGGAGGTGGTGGAAGATGTTGAAGATGAATGAAGAGGAGGAGGCAAAAGGACGAGGAAGAGGAAGAAGAGGAGGAGGAGGAGGAGGAGGTGGTGGTGGTGGTGGTGGTGGTGGTGGTGGTAATAGTGTCTGTAATGCTGTAATAGGAAGACGAGGAAGAAGTGATAGGGTTGATGGCAGTGCTGGAAGAGGAGGCAGAGGAGGAAGAAGAAAAAGTAGGAGGACGAGGAGGAAGAAGTGGTGATGGTGGTGGTGTTGGTGGAGTTAGTGTTGGAGGAGGAGGAGGAGGAGGAGGAGGAGGAAGAGGAGGTGATGGTGGGTGAGGCTTGAAGTTAAGGGCGGAGCGTGCCGAGTCTGGAAGGAGCGGCGGTGGGTGGCGTGGGCGGGGTGGGCAGGAGATGGGCGGGGTGGGCGGCTGGGTTGACCATCCGGGTCACGGCCCCAGCAGGATACACTCATGCTGTGCGGGGTCAGTGTTGCCAATGGCCGAGGGGAGGGGGTGAGGGGCGAGTGAGGGAAGGTGGAGGGGAGAAGAAGGGGAGAGGGGAAAGATGAGGGTAAAGAAGGATAGACAGACGAAGAGGCAACGAGGGGTGAGAAAGGAGAAAGGACAAAGGAGGGATGAGAGAGAGAGAGAGAGAGAGAGAGAGAGAGAGAGAGAGAGAGAGAGAGAGAGAGAAGACCAAGGAAGGCATTAAGAAGTGGAGTGTGAGGCATGAAACAGTAAAGAGACAAGAGAGAAATGGAAGTGAAGGAAAAGATACATGACAAATAACAGAGAGGAGGAGGAGGAGGAGGAGGAGAGGGGGCGCGTGGGACAGAGGGAGAGGGATGAGACTAAGAAAACATCGAGAATGGAGGTAAAGGATGTGTGAAGGATATGAGGCGAGAGGGGAAAGGAGTTAGAGGAAGGTGAGGGACAAGAGGACTGTAGGAGGAAAATGGGGAAAAAATGGGAGAAGGTTAAGAGATGTGAAGATGGATGGAAGAAGAGGAAGTGAAAGGAAGGAAGAGAGAGATGGAAAAGATGAAAAAGCACAAGAGTCATTAAAGAAAAAAAAAACTTTAAATTTTGGCAGGAATTTACTTTTATCAAAAAGATGTAAAAGAGAAGAAAATCTTACAGACTTTGCATTTTTCTTCATTTTTTCCTCCTCTACATCTCTCCCTCCCCTCCCTCTCTCCCTGTCTCCCTTCTCTCCCTCCCTTCAAACAACAACCGATCACCTTCACCAGTTCCCTTCCTCGTACCCTCCACTATACGTTCCCCTCCTTCCCCTCCTCCATATCTTCCCTCCAGCACCTCCCCCACACATCCCCTCCCTCCACGTCTCTTGGGGAACTCTCACTTTTCGTCCAACCTCTTCTCAGCCACTCGCCAGCCTCCCTTTGCTCCCCTACACATACATCTCAATGCCACCCTCCTCCACCCCTTCCATTTCTCCTTCACCCACTCACTCACTCCTTCGCGTCCACTTCATGTCCCATCAAATCCTCCTCCTTCTCCTCCTCACTAGGTCTTCCTCCTCCTCCTCCTTTTTCTTGTCCTCGTCCTTCTGTCCCTCAATTTCTCCTCTTCCTCCTTCTGATTCTCGTCCTTTACACCTCTCGTTCACTTTTCACCACATCACAGGCCGCCATAACGACCCCATCACACTCCCTCACTTGCCATTTATTACCCTCCCTATCTTTCTCCCTCACCTGGACACCCCGCAGGTAAATATTAGCTTTCACTGCCTCCCCGTCGCTGCCTCCCTCCTGTTAGCTGGTAATTGATTTGAATATTCCACCACTCTTCTCTCTCTCTCTCTCTCTCTCTCTCTCTCTCTCTCTCTCTCTCTCTCTCTCTCTCTCTCTCTCTCTCTCTCTCTCTCTCTCTCTCTCTCTCTCTCTCTCTCTCTCTCTCTCTCTCTCTCGTTTGTGTGTGTGTGTGTGTGTGTGTGTGTGTGTGTGTGTGTGTGTGTGTGTGTGTGTGTGTTCTTTATTCCTCTTCCTTTTAAGTCTCCTTACCACTGCTTGTTCTTCTGTTTTACTATTGGTATTACTTAACAGCACGAGTTTTTGTTTGGTTATGCCACGGTGTGTTACCTTCCCCTCCTGCATCATTTTGCTTTATTTTAGTTTTCTTTTCTCTTTCTGCCTTCTCTTTCTCTTCGTCTTCCTCCTCCAGTCCTATTCATCTTCCTTCTCTTCCTCGTCCGTGCGTGTGTTTGTTTATGTGTGTGTGTGTGTGTGTGTGTGTGTGTGTGTGTGTGTGTGTGTGTGTGTGTGTGTGTGTGTGTGTGTGTGTGTGTGTGTGTGTGTGTGTGTGTGTGTGTGTGTGTGTGTGTGTGTGTGTGTGTGTGTGTGTGTGTGTGCGCAGTCCCCCGACGGCTGCCGGTGTACTAGAGGGACTCAAGCGGTGAGTTGCTTCGCCATCCATGACCCGCATTCCTGGGCTCCTCTGCCCCGCCCCGCCCCGCCCCGCAGCCCCGTCAGCAGCACCTGGTGGTCGCCTCGCTGGCGCTGTGCAGTGGTCGCTGAGCCTCGCCATGCACGCCTTACTGATTCCTTTCACTGTGCATGTTTGAGTAATTAGTTTTCACTGTTACGGTCCGCTTCTTGCCGCTTCTCTGCCCCGCCAGCAGTTCGTTTCAGCGGTGCCACAGCGACGCGGCTCGGTTGCTGCAGGCGCTGCACCAGCTGGCCTGGTGGTCACCCTGGGCCAGGCAGGGCCAGCCGGGGCCAGCCAGGCAAACTGTAATTATGTAAATCCTATCCTTTGGGGTTGAGCCGCCGTAACGAGGCCCACCGCCGCCCTTCCCTCCTGCATTTACATTTCGTTGCAAAAAAGCCATAAAACAGGTCAGGGGAGAGACGAGGGCATCGCCGGTGTCATCGCTCCGGCCAAGGTCGCCTCCACCCCATTCCTTCAATCCTCGAATCCTACAATCTCACCTCGCGCCCCATTCCTCCCGCCTCCCTGCGTAGCAACCTCCGCCCGTCCGCCCCTGCCACCCACACTCTTCCCTCCTAATTGACGATGACTAATCAATATAATTTGATCGGTTCATGATAGAAAATTCGGCAATCAATATTCATATTTATCAATATTCTGCGGCCCGCCCCGCCCGCTGCGTGTCGCTCCAGGATGCGCACAACCTAAACTCATTTCGGCGGCGAGGGGGCCAAGTTTGTGCATCTCGCAGCTCATTTGTTATGCGGGTCACGTGACCTCCCGAGGTGGCGGCGTGTGGGAACAAAGTCTGGTATTTTGATACCTCTCGCCCGCCGCCATTCATCCGTCTTTCGTATAGTTTCGGCCGCTGGGTCCGCTGGCCGCCAGCCGCCGCTGGGGTGTTGCACCGCCTGAGCGATGCAGCGGCACGGCGAGTGAAGGCCAGTGGATCAGCCGCCGCGCTCCTCGGCTGTTTGGCGTGTCTGGCCGCCGGTCTATGGCCCACGGCACTGCGCGGCCATTTAAACCAAGACCCTCCCGTATTGCCACCCCTCCCTCCTCCGACCCCCCCCGCCTGCCCTCCATCTCCTCCCCCGCTTACTGGCCCCTTCATTTTCCTCCTCCCCCTTGCCATTCCTCTATACACTACTTTCGCATTGTCATGCTCTCTCTCTCTCTCTCTCTCTCTCTCTCTCTCTCTCTCTCTCTCTCTCTCTCTCTCGTTGCATCGTTCAAAGTACCAAAGCCTCATATAACTTTAATTAGAACACTATTTTCTCCTCCGCTCTATTACATTCAATGTATTTTCACTTAGACATCCATCCGCTGCCTCTGCCTTCCCCTCACCCTCACTCTCTCGCAACATTTCCTCCCCACCCTGTCCTTTCCTTCATTCCCATTCCTCCCTCACCTTACACTTACTCACTACTCCCTGACCACTCCATCTAGATAAAGTAGAAGGCAGCCATCACCGTCTCCTCCTCCTCCTCCTCCTCCTCCTCCTCCTCCTCCTCCCCAGTCACACACTTAGTGGCCACAAAAAAAAAAAAAAAGCAAAGGTAGGGAGTGGGGGGGAGTGAGGATAGAGGGGGAAGACAAGGGGAGGGAAGCCGACCACCAAGTTGGGCCCACAGGTAAGGTAGACTTAATTAACAGTCAGGTAAGTTATTCGCGTAGGTATTTATAGGAGTGCAATTAGGCGTTAGACTTTGATGTCGGCGTTACCAATTGGCCGCGTTCATACACTGCAAACAAACAATACCCGTGTGCACATGCGTCTCACACACACACACACACACACACACACACACACACACACACACACACACACACACACACACACATTCTAGATATTTTCCATGACACTCATATCTTCCTTACGCCACAGAGAGAGAGAGAGAGAGAGAGAGAGAGAGAGAGAGAGAGAGAGAGAGTAAAGCAACGAGAGGGAGGAGCTACCTGACGCGGTGATACATCTTTCCGCTGGTTTTAATTTGCACCCATTAATGGAGATCGCGTCCAATTTATCTCTTGGCCACGTAATTTCTCCATACCTTGGAAGATGACGATCACTACAACCACCACCACCACCCACCACCACCACCACCACCATCGCCACCTCCACCGCCACCATCACCACCACTATACGCCGGGAACACCTCGCTGGGCCCCTCCGTCGTCTTTGTCTGGGGAGGTAACATGATCGCACCTCAAGCCTCGCAGACTCAACATGCAACGCCACGCAGAAACAACAAGTCAGTTAACCCGAGTAAATAAGGTCGATCCTCCCTTTCGGCGACGCACGATCTCGGTTTTTACGGGTAGCGAGGCGAGGCGGAGCAGTGTGCCGTGTGCGCGGAGAGAGAAAGAGAGAACCAGCGCCGAATTAGAGACACCCCGAGACTTAATCGAGACTCCAGGACTTCGAAGGTGTGTAAACAGGTCGACTCTTGTACAAACGGAGCTTCCATCATGACAGCCGCGCGGCCTCCCAAGTGAGAGTGATGGTGGCAAGGGTCCGCTGGTACTGGCAGGGGGCACGGCAGGGGGGGAGGGGCAGGAGGTGTGGGCAAGGGTCGGAGGTGGCGTTGGCAGGGGGATGAGGATGAGAAGTTGGAGGTGTAGGTAAGGGGCGGAGGTGGCGCTGGCATGACTGTGGTGTAATGACAGAAGTGAAAAAGCGGTGTTGGCAGAGACGGGGTTTTCCAGGGAAGTGTTGGCCGGGGCAAGGCGACGGCGATATTACCTTGACGTGTGGCGGAGGGTTGGCAGGTACAGGTGGAGCGTTAGCAGGCCAGCAACAGCAGCACTGATACGAGCATACAGGTGGTAATGGTTTGCATAAAGGAAAAAAAAAAAAACACTCCCCACAAGGCCTTCAGTAACAGTATTTGTCTTGGCTGTGGACGGCGAGATGAAAGTGAGAGATGGAATAGCAGAGGGAGGGAGAAGGGAAAGTTATCGTAATCATTGCGACTGCCAGGGTAAAAGAGCAACTAATTCTGCCGAGGACATTGGCGTGCTCGCGAGAATGTTAACAAGGCTTGAGTGGTGACCCCAAGACGAACGTATGTAAATGAGCAAATATGACACTGGTAGTTGCTAAGAGGGAGGAAGGGATCTGCAGGGGGCCAGGTGGGGCGGCAGGACCCCGGATGTGACGGCGGGAGTGCGTGTGGGGACTCCACGCAGGATGGGCCGAGCTGCGGTGCGGCCAAACAAGTACCACTTCTTTCGGCCGCGCGTGGGAAACTTTGCAAGCAGCGGCTGAGGGTCGGCCGGCTGCACGACACTGACTTCCCGCCTCCCTCACCCACCCTGCCCTCCCCATCGCTCCTCTTCCTTCCTCCTCCTCCCCCTGCCTTGATCCCCAGCATCTTCCCCGCTACGCGACACACCACCTGAACTGACCACAGCACAGACCCGGCTAGGAGGCTCCCGCGGGCACACATTAGCGAGTGCGGTTGTGCCCTGGTCAGGACTCAGGACCGCCACGCACGTGCCCTGCGGACAATTGTTGGCTCGCCTCGGCCTCCCCGCTGCCCCTCGAGACGAATTCCGCGCGTTACCCGAGGTCCGGTGGCGGCGCAGCTTTGGTGGCCGGCCGCCGCCAGGGGCACACGAGGCCAGACGGAGGCCGGCGTTGCAGGGCAGACCTCCCGGCTGGCGCAGGCACACACACACACACACACACACACACACACACACACACACACACACACACACTACAACGTTTTACATACAAGCAGCTGGAAAAATGTTTATCGCTCTCTGTGTCATTTTCAAAAACATTTTCTCTCTCTCTCTCTCTCTCTCTCTCTCTCTCTCTCTCTCTCTCTCTCTTCCTTATTTTTCCCCTATTCTACTTCATATAACCATACAGCAAGTATATTTTTCCTCCTCTTCCTCTTCCTCCACCTCCTGTAGTACCACCACCACCTCCAACTCCTGTACCACCTATTCTTCTCTTCCTTCTCCCCTCCCTGGACCACCACCCTTCTTGCCCTTCCCTTGTGTTTGCATCACCAGCTCTACCTGTCGTCCCTTCCTCCCTCACTCCATCTTCCTCCACTCGAGCCCGGCCGTCCCCAGTGGCAGGTTGGCACGAGTAAAAATAATCAATAGAAAAGGATTATTAGCTTTTGTGCGGCAATGCGATTCTTGGGACGAGGGAGAAAGGCAGTGGTGGTGGTGGTGGTGGCATTGTTTTAGAGAGAGAGAGAGAGAGAGAGAGAGAGAGAGAGAGAGAGAGAGAGAGAGAGAGAGAGAGAGAGAGAGAGAGAGAGAGAGAGAGAGAGAGAGAGAGAGAGAGAGAGAGAGAGAGAGAGAGAGAGAGAGAGAGAGATGCGTAGTCACGTGAAATGGTGTACTGTACAATCCTTCAGAGAGAGAGAGAGAGAGAGAGAGAGAGATGGAGAATGTATGGTGGGATTTGACAGGGAGGAAGACGAAGATGTGAAGGAGGAGATGAAGGAGGAGGAGAAGGAGGAGGAGGCAAGGGCGGTAAGGTAAAGGACGATGTGGGTCGAAGGAGGTTGGTTGATGAGGATTGTGTAGGTTCGTTACGGTCGTGAGGGAGGAGGAAGAGGAAGAGGAGGAGGAGGAGGAGGAGGAGGAGGAGGAGGAGGAGGCGAGGCAGTGCAAGGCGGCGGGGAGGGGTCGTGGAGGTTAGTTGGTGTCGTGGGGGGTAGTCGTGGAAGAGGACAGGAGGAACATACGAGGAGGAGGAGGAGGAGGAGGAGGAGGAAGAATAAGAAGATTAGGAATTAAAGGTATAGAGATGCAGAAGAAAGCATCGAGTAGAGGAAGAGAAGGGGTACGGTCAGTAGTAGTAGTAGTAGTAGTAGTAGTAGTAGTAGTAGTAGTAGTAGTAGTAGTAGTAGTAGTAGTAGTAGTAGTAGTAGTAGTAGTAGTAGTAGTAGTAGTAGTAGTAGTAGTAGTAGTAGTAGTAGTAATAGTTAACTTGAAAAGAAAGAGGAGAGGACAAGATAAAAAAAAAGAATAAGAAAATGCAGGTAAAGAATAAGAAAAAGAGAAAGGGGAGATTTAGAGGAGAGAGGGAGAAGATGTAGATTGTAGAAGAACATAAGAAGAAAAGGAAGAGAAAAAGAATAGGAATAACAAAGAACGAAAAATTAACCACAACAACAACAAAAAACAACAAAAAACAAAACAAAAGACAAAAAGACATAACATAAATAGAATCCCCCAAAAAAGGAGAATGAAAGAAAATGGAGAACAAGATTAAAAAAAAAAAAAAACAGAAACAAGCAACAAGAACAAAAAGAGCATCACAATCTATCTATGGCTGCAGTTGACCATAGAAGAAGAATAGGAAGCGGTGGTCAGGTCTATGGGCGCCCTTACATGAAGCCGGTGGTCTTTGATAGGGTGTAAGGGTGACGGGACATAAATAACATCCATTTAATTTCTCTTTTTTACTCTTCCTCATCTCTCCCTGCCTTTTTTTTTTTCCCACGTCTTCCTCTCCCCACCGCCCTCCTCTGCCTGTGTCCCTCTCCCTCTCTCCAGCGCGCCGTAAATCTGTCCCCCGCCTCGCTAATGAGGGAAGAGAGATAGAGTGAATTGCTTATGTATTTACGGACCGCCGCCCCGATCATCTGTCCTCTATAGGGGGATTCTGCTCAGACGGGAGGTGCTATACGTCTTTGCTTCTTCCTCCTCCTTCCTTCGTCCTTCTTCCGTGTTCCATCCTTCTCCTCTTCCTCCTCCTCCTCCTCCTCCTCCTTTACTTCCTGTTGTTGTATGATTTTCTGTTGTCTGGTGAAGTTATTTTGTTTCTCTCTCCTCTTGTCTTCTATCTCATCATTTTTCTTCCCTTCCTGTTCAGATTCTTTCTTCTTTTCCTCTTCCTCTTCCTTTTCTTCCTCTTTTTTGTATGACGTCCTGATGCCTGGTGAAGTTATTTTGCTTTTCATCTCCTCTTTTCTTCTTTTATATCTTGTTTTTTCCTTCTTCTTCATGTTCAGATTCTTCCTTCTCCTCCTCCTCCTCCTCCTCTTCCTCTTCCTCCTTTTGTGCCTGCTGAATTTATTTTTCCCATACTGTCCTCTTGTTCTTCTCTTGTAGATTTCCTGCATCTTCATGTTCAGATTCTTTCTTCTCCTCCTCCCCTTCCTCCTCCTCCTGATTTGTGCTTACTAACCCACATCACTTACTTTAGATGAGATACTGTAGCTTATCACAAGTAGCCTCGTAAGGAACCAGCACGTTCACTGATACTTGCTCTTATTGTATGCTCTTGCCTCCTCCTCTTCCTCCTCCACCCTCCTTCACTTCGTATCTCTTTCCATCTCTCCCTTCCTCCTCCATCAAGAAGAAAAGTTACCATATACGATGCAGCAATTGCCTCCTCTTCCCCCTCCACCCTCCTCCACCTCCTCCCTCTTTCCATCTCTCTCCTTCCCTCCTCCATCAGGAATAAAAGTTACCATATGCGTTGTTGCAAAATCAATACAGCCCACACCTCAAATTGCCAGGTGAAAATATAGGAACGATATGAAGTGGGCGACAGTGAAGGAATGAAGGAGGCGGTGCGGATGGCATGAGGGATGAAGGAGGGAGAGATGGAGGGAAGGAGGGAATGGAGGGAACCTGTGTGAGTGAGTAAGATAGGAGTCGGGAAGCCAGCAGGTGATAAGCCGCCATTACTCCACCACCTGTTCACGAGGCATCAGCTGGTGGCCTTACCTGGCAGTGCGCGCCCGCCCCCACCTCATCCACCTGTCCCTGTCCCTGTCACTTCCACCTCCACCTACACTAATATCACGGCCGCCTTGTCCTCGCCGTCCCTTGTCCGCCTCCTCCACATAAATCATCACTACCACCACCACCACCACCACCACCACCACCACTACCACCACAACCACCACCACCAACACTAGCACTACTACTACTACTACCACTACTTCTAATAATAATAATAATGCTAATACTACTAATACTACTACTTCTACTACTGCTACTACTACTACTACTACTACTACTACTACTACTACTACTACTACTACTACTACTACTACTACTACTACTATTTGTAATGCTAATTCCATTACTACTATTATTAGGTTAGGAGTCATCGTCTGCAGAGAGAGAGAGAGAGAGAGAGAGAGGCCCGTCGAAGCTACAGAATAAGCCAGCGAATCTTTAAGCGTGTTATTCTTTCGTCCTATTCACGCACCAGTTGCTTGAAAATATAAGGAAAGAAAATGAACAAAAGAAAAACAAAAATCGTCACATGCACACACAGAGGAACGGACAGCTACACACACACACACACACACACACACACACACACACACACACACACACACACACACACACACACACACATGGTTGAGTTGATATTAATTGTGATTTCCCCACCAGCCTCCAGGATACACGACTGAGTTGACTCTCTCTCTCTCTCTCTCTCTCTCTCTCTCTCTCTCTCTCTCTCTCTCTCTCTCTCTCTCTCTCTCTCTCTCTCTCTCTCTCTCTCTCTCTCTCTCTCATTTCTCTCCTTCGTTTCCAAGTTCATTGCTTCTATATTTATTTATTTTTTTATTTTTGTCTCCATTTCTTCATTGTTCCCTTCAATTAGTCTATTATTGTTATCATTTATTTTCTCTCTCTCTCATTTTCTTTTATTTATCCAATATTATCTCCTTATATTCTCTTTTATTGCTGTTTATTTATCTCTTCACTATTACATCTCCTCTCTTTTCTTTCTCATTTTCTCACTTACTCTGTCTCTCTTATGTCAACTTTCTTCCTCTCTTTCTTATTAGTCTATCCATTTATCCATACTTTGGCCCCTATCCTCCACGCCTCACTTATTCATCTCTCCCCCCCTCTCTCTCTCTCTCTCTCTCTCTCTCTCTCTCTCTCTCTCTCTCTCTCTCTCTCTCTCTCTCTCTCTCTCTCTCTCTCTCTCTCTCTCTCTCTCTCTCTCTCTCTCTCTCTCTCTCTCTCATCCCTTTCTGCCTCCTCTTTCTTCCTTCCTTTCTTCCTCCCCGCTTCCCACCCACTGCCTTCTTACCTTTCTCTCTCTCTCTCTCTCTCTCTCTCTCTCTCTCTCTCTCTCTCTCTCTCTCTCTCTCTCTCTCTCTCTCTCTCTCTCTCTCTCTCTCTCTCTCTCTCTCTCTCTCTCTCTCTCTCTCTCTCTCTCTCTCTCTCTCTCTCTCTCTCTCTCTCTCTCTCTATCACTATTAACTCGGCCACTTCTATGCTCCCTCCCTCCATCTAGATAGCTTTGTCGGGACTGTTGCAGTGGCGTCTATGGCACAGTGATTTAGTCAGTGATCCTATCTTTGAGGTTTATGTCTTTCCGCCTCCACCTTCCACCCTCCCGCCACCATTCACCCCTAAACCATCCACCCTTCACCCCCTTATCCCTACTTTTCAGCCTTACTTCAACTTTACATCTTTTACTTAACTGGATGTTTTTTTCAGTTTTCTGTTCTCTGTGTGTCAGTTTTTCATATGGTTTAATGATTTTTTTTTTATCTATATCTAATTTATTTTTCACTCATGTCCATTGCCTCTAAGCCATTATTGTTAGTTTATTCATCATTTATTCATCACCTATTCATGTAACTCCACACTCACCCATTGTCTTCTATCACCACATTCCACCCATTTTTTTTTTTCATCTTAATCCTTACTTTTTCACCCATTTCTCACTCACATAACTCGGCGTCTTCACTCCTAAACCCCCATTACTAATCCCTCTTATTCCTTGTCTGTCCCTCCGCCTCCTCCACACATCTCTGCGCTAATGGGTCGCATCTCTTGCAAACTAATGGATTACATGTGTGTGTCTGTCTGATTCGGGAGTGACGTCACCCACAGCTTCCCCCTTCCTTCCTCTCAACTCTCTCCCCTTCCTTCCCCTTCCTCGTCCTCTGAATTCCCCATCCACACAGGGCATTATCTCGCCTTACTGTCCTTTATTTCCTCTCCTTCCATATGCAGGTCTTCCGCTTCTACATCATGTCACAATCATTCCTTTCCCCTCCTCCTCCTCCTCCTCCCCTTCCCTTTCCTTCTATCCTCTTCCTCTCTCTCTTTCTGTCCCTCTCTCTCCCTCTCTCCACTGTTATCCTTTCTTATTTCCTTCCCTTCCCTCCGGCGTGCAATTAGTGAGGATGACTGTATATGAGAGAGAGAGAGAGAGAGAGAGAGAGAGAGAGAGAGAGAGAGAGAGAGAGAGAGAGAGAGAGAGAGAGAGAGAGAGAGAGAGAGAGAAACAAAGAAAGACTGCGACAAACACTAAAAAGAAAGATACATATACATAAATCCATAAATAGACGTATAGGGAGAGAGGGAGAGGGAGTGGGAGAGAGAGAGGGGGGGAAGAGGGAGAGGGAGGTGTAGGAATTTGACTGGAATAGCTCAAGGTCAGCGAGGAATGGGCCGGGATGGGTATCAAGGCTGATGGATGTCCCGGGCGAGCGGTGATTGATTCTAGCTGACTATTGGAATTCAGTTGTTTCCAGGGAGCTCTTAGTGGCGGTGCTGCTTTGCTACCCTCCTCCTCCTCCTCCTCCTCCTCCTCCTCCTCCTCCTCCTCCTCCTCCTCCTTCTTCTTCTTCTTCCTTGTTTACATCCTCGTCCCTCTTTCTCCTCACGTTCTCTTCTCTTCTTCCTTCTCCTTCCTCCTCCTTCTGCCTTTCCATGTCCTTGTTTTTCTCTTCCTCATTCGTGTCCTTGTACTTCCAATCGTTCCTTCTTTTCCTCTTCCTTGTTTTCTTTCTTCTTTGGTCTCGTCCATTTTCTTAATCTTTTTTTTCGTTCTGTCTCTTGTTTTGTTTTCCTTTTCTTGGTTTTCTTTCTCTTTGTTGTTGCTAAGGCATTCATTCTTGTTTTCGTTGTCCTTGTCTTGGTTCCCGTTTTCTTATTCATCCTCGTCTTCTTCCTTATGGTCCTTGCTCTCTTCCTCTTTCCTATGTTTTCCTCCTTTCTCTTCGCTGTTGTCTTCTTTCTTTTCTCCTTCTCCTCCTCCTTCTCCTCGTCCTTTTCTTCCTTGTCCTCGCTATCTTCGTCGTTGTTTTTGTTCTTTTTTTCTCCCTTCTCCTCCTCTTTCTCTTCCTCTTCCTCCTCCTCCTCCTCCTCCTCCTCCTCCTCCTCCTCCTCCTCCTCCTCCTCCTCCTCCTCCTCCTCCTCCTCCCTCCTCCTCCTCCTCCTCCTCTCTTCTCTTCCTCCTCCTCCTCCTCCTCCTCCTCCTCCTCCTCCTGTGCTTTCATCCTTATAATTACTATCTTCTATATCTTCATCATTGTAATCATCTTTCGCTATCTTTCTTTCTCTGCAGATTCTCCTTGTTCTCTCTCTCTCTCTCTCTCTCTCTCTCTCTCTCTCTCTCTCTCTCTCTCTCTCTCTCTCTCTCTCTCTCTCTCTCTCTCTCTCTCTTTACCCTCAGCTTTATCATCAGATATCTCATCTCTCTGTTCATCGTCATGTTCATCTCATCTCTCTCTCTCTCTCTCTCTCTCTCTCTCTCTCTCTCTCTCTCTCTCTCTCTCTCTCTCTCTCTCGCTCTCGCTCTCCTGCAGCTTAGCGTCACCCCAGGTCGGGCCTTGAGATGGGCCAAGAGTTGATGAATCGCAAGAGAGGTCAGAACTCCGGCTCAAGAGGTGTTTCCCACGGACCCGCGCTGCTGAGAAGAGGAGGAGGAGGAGGAGGAGGAGGAGGAGGAGGAGGAGGAGGAGGAGGAGAAGGGACATGGACCTCTTGCAAGCCCCCGTTTTCCTCCTGCATCTTTCTTCTCTTCCTCCTCTTTCTCCTCCTCCTCTTTCTTCTCTTCCTTCTCCTTCTCTTCCTCTTCTTCCTCCTTTTCTACTTGTCTTTTTTTTTCTTCACCTGCTTTGCTTCTTTTTTTCTTCTTCTTACTCGTACGAACACTTATGGTTATTTTCTTCTTCTTTTCTTCTTCTTCTTCTTCTTCTTCTTCTTCTTCTTTACCATCTTGTTGTGTTTCTCCTCTTCTTTCATGTTCCTTCCTCCTCCTCCTCCTCCTCCTCCTCCTCCTCCTCCTCCTCCTCCTCCTCCTTCTCTCTCTGCTGCATTTCTATTTCGTCTCTAAATAATGAGTTAGAATGTGATCTCAACTAAACAGCCTCGCAAGGACAAGAAGGTCAGTTGCCATTTGCCAGCCTACGTAATCCTCTTCCCCTTCCTCCTCCTCCTCCTCCTCCTCCTCCTCCTCCTCCTCCTCCTCCTCCTCCTCCTCCTCCTCCTCCTCCTCCTCCTCCTCCTCCTTCTTCTTCTTCAGTTTTTTCCTTCTTTCTTTTCATTTTTTCTTCCAAGGTTTTTTTTCTTCGTGCTCTTTTCTTTTTTATCTATAATTTCCCTCTCCTCGTCCTCTTTCTTCTATTTTTTCCCTCTTTTCTCCCTTTTCTTCTTCCTAGTTATAGTTTCCTCCTTACACTTTTCTCCTTATCTTTCCTATCTCTCTCTGTCTCTCTTCTCTCTCTTCTATTTTTCCTTCTTTTCTTCTCCTTTTTCTTCTTCTTAGCTTTAGTTTCGCCTTGTCTTTATCCTTTTATTTATTCTTTCTCTTCTTCATGTCCCTTTTTTTCATGTCCAGTTAACGTTGTAAGGGAAGAAATACAATTATAAATAGATGACTTTGAAGGAGGAGGAGGAGGAGGAGGAGGGGTAAGGGGAGAAGATGGAGAGAAAGAGAGAGAGGAGGAGAGAAGGAGATACGTGCAGTAGTATGTTGGAGAGAAAGAAAGAGGTGGAAGAGGGTGAACTAAGAATGGAGTGGAGATTTGAAGAGTGAGACGGCTGGGGGAAGCTGGGGGAGACATAGGGACTGAGGATGGCACAGCATTATAGGCAAATGGTTTGGGGAGGAAAGGAGAAAGGGGTGCAGCTTTGAAGAAGGGAATGAGACGGCCTGGGGAAGCTGGGGGAGTAATGGGGACTGGGGTGGGCACAACGTTAAGGGGGAATGACTGGGAAGGAAAGGGAGAAAGGGGTGGAGCTTTGAAGAAGGGGTGAGACGGCTGGGAAGAAGCTGGGGGAGAAATGGGGAGTGGGTAGGGCACAACATTATGGGTGAATAGTTGGGGAGGAAAGGGAGAAACGGGTGGAGCTTTGAAGAAGGGGTGAGACATGGGGACTTGGGGAGAAGAGGAAAGGGAGATTTGGGGTGCGTGTTCGGGGGAGTGTTTGTGAGAGAGAGGAGGGGGGGTTGAAAAAAAAAAGTTGGAGGGAGCGCAAACTCACGGTCGGCTCTACAGAAGCAATTATTTATGTGACGAAGTATCAGGCTGACTTCAGCATATTGCATTTGCAGGAGGATCCATTGATATGTAAATGCGTGCGTGACTCAACGATCTGAAGCCAGCCCTCTCTGACCGCGGCTGCCCCCCCCCCCTCTCTCTCTCTCTCTCTCTGCGCCTTCCTTTCTCTTCATTCCCTTTCCTCCTCCTCCTCCTCCTCCTCCTCCTCCTCCTCCTCCTCCTCCTCCTCCTCTTCCTCCTCCTTCCCTCTTGTCCTTCCTCCTTTTTCCTTTCGTCTCTCTCTCTCTCTCTCTCTCTCTCTCTCTCTCTCTCTCTCTCTCTCTCTCTCTCTCTCTCTCTCTCTCTCTCTCTCTCTCTCTCTCTCTCTCTCTCTCTCTCTCTCTCTCTCTCTCTCTCTCTCTCTCTCTCTCTCTCTCTCTCTCTCTCATACATACTACAGTGACTCACACACACACACACACACACACACACACACACACACACACACACACACACACACACACACACACACGATACATTCCTTCGTGATGACACACGTCGGGATCTTGCGCATTCTTAATCCCTAATTCTGTACCCCAACTCTTTAGAGGGTCGGTCCTAGCTAGGCAGCCACGAGAGGGCGGGGTGAGGGGAGGAGAGAGGGGAGTGAGAGGTAGGGGAGAGGGAGGGTCTTACCCACTTAATGCTACTACTAAAAAGATGGTAATTTTTCTCTGTGTGTCTCTCTGTTTCTCTGTTTCTCTGTCTCTCTGTCTCTCTGTCTCTCTGTCTCTCTCTCTCTCTCTCTCTCTCTCTCTCTCTCTCTCTCTCTCTCTCTCTCTCTCTCTCTTTCCTATCTATCAGGCATGAATGGACTTAGAGATGGCGGATGTCACGGGCGACCATCCTTCTGTGTCACGCATGGAGGGTATCGCGTTCCCTCCTTCATCCCTGTCCTTCCCCCCCCTCCCCCGATACCTCCAGGCAGCCTCACGCCCCTCCTCACCCACCCCATCTTTCTGTGCCTGAAGATATTTGCTTTCATTATAGGTTTCCCTTCATTCATCCTTTGAGGCAGCACCTTGTTTCTCTCTCTCTCTCTCTCTCTCTCTCTCTCTCTCTCTCTCTCTCTCTCTCTCTCTCTCTCTCTCTCTCTCTCTCTCTCTCTCTCTCTCTCTCTCTCTCTCTCTCTCTCTCTCTCTCTCTCTCTCTCTCTCTCTCTCTCTCTCTCTCTCTCTCTGTGTGTGTGTGTGTGTGTGTGTGTGTGTGTGTGTGTGTGTGTGTGTGTGTGTGTGTGTGTGTGTGTGTGTGTGTTGGGGTGTTGTTCATTGTATTGTTTTCCTAAGTTTGTGTATGTTTTTTTTCTCTTTTTTTGTTAGTGTTTGTATTTTCTTTTCTTTTCTTTAGATATCTTTGTTGTTTTTGTCTTTGCATATTTTCCCATCTTTCTGTGTTTTTGTCTCTATGTCTTTCTGTCTCTCCGTCTTGCTGATTGTCTGCCTGGTTTGCTGTCTGTGTGTCTGGCAGGCTGTCTGTCTGTTTGGCTGTCTGTCTGTTTTCTTTTTGCCTGTCTAGCTGGCTGTTTGGTTTGCTGTCAGTCTATCAGTCTGTCTTTCGGTCTGTCTGTCTGTGTGGCTGTCTGTTTGTCTTTTTGTCTGTCCTTCTCTCTATCTTGCTGGCTGTCTGTATATCTGGCTTACTCTCTGCTTGGCTGTCTGTGTGTCTGGCTGGCTGGCTGGCTTGCTGGTTGGCTGTATGTCTGTCCGTCTGTCTGTCTCTGTCTCTGTCTCTCTCTCCCTCTCTTTACCCTCACTCCGTCTCCCCTTCCCCCACCCTTACACCTCCAGACTCACATCACTCCCCGTCCTTCCTCCTACAACCTTGTAGTATTTCTTCAACACTCTCCTGTCTGCTCCCCACAAACCCACTTTTCCTGACACCCTCACCCACTATACCTGTCACCTGCAAAAATCCCCCACACACCTGAGTTTCACCGCAAGAGCAATTAATATGTCGTTAGGCGGACGTTTTCATGGCCGGCGACGCTGTAGTAGTGAAGTATGGTAAGGGATTAATGAGGACCTTTGTTGGTTGAGGGGATGACGTGGCTGGGTTAGGTAGGAGAAGATGGAGGGAGAGAAGAGGGTGGGAGATTGAGAGTGTGAGAGTGGAAGGTGTTGGGTTGGTGGTTCGGGGTTGTGGTGAGGTTAGGTTGGGTTGGAGTGGAAAGTGCTTCGATAGAGATGAAGGAGATGGAGGAGGAGGAGGAAAGGAGGAGGTGGGAGGATTTCTTTTGAAGGGCAAGAATGTGAAGGGGCGTTTCATTATTGGTGAGTGTGATGCGATGGCACACACAAATACACACAGATTGCTGTGTGTGTGTGTGTGTGTGTGTGTGTGTGTGTGTGTGTGTGTGTGTGTGTGTGTGTGTGTGTGTGTGTGTGTGTGTGTGTGTGTGTGTGTGTGTGTGTGTGTGTGTGTGTGTGTGTGTGTGTGTGAATGGTGATGGATGGAGCACAAGGTGGGCGGCAGGTGGGTGTGTGTGGGCGTCTGAGTGGGTGGTCAGCTCCTGCCTCGTGCAACACTAGACCACCACCACAGTCACCTTCATACTCCTCCTCCTCCTCCTCCTCCTCCTCCTCCGGGTCCACCTGCACCTTCTCTTGCACGCCTCAAAGTGAACAGTGCCCGGCTATATCAAAAGTGTAAGGAGGGGAAACTAATAAAGATGGATGAAAAATAAACAAGAAGGTTGATCGCTTCATCTTCATTGTTTTGGTGATGATAGTGGCAGTGGTGGTAGTGATGGTGGTGGCGGTGGTGGTGGTGGTGGTGGTGGTGGTGGTGTCTTGGATCCAGTAGTGGTCGCTGTTTTCATTATGGTCACAGTGTTGATGGCAGAATAAATCGTATGCGTGGCTTATCATATTAAGACAATGTTGGTTAATGTGCTCAATGAGTTTAATAAGGAGTGAAGGGTTTGAGGAGAAAGAAGGAGGATGATGAGGGTGAGAACGAGAAAGAGTAAGAGGAGAAGAATGTGGAATGAAGAAAGAGAAGGAAGAAGAAGAAAAAGCAGACAACAATTGGCCATTTTTCATTTGCAATTTTCTTTCATTTGATACTCTTCATTACTTCATTACCCAAATCTTTTTAAACTCCACCCTTCGTTTTATTTTCTTTATTCATTATTATTGACTCAGTGTAGCTAGTGAGCTTGTTTATGTTGAGCTACGTCACTGTATCTTAACTCCTCACTTGCCCACTAACACTTGAGAGAGACTATTTTTTTCCTTCTTTTTGTCTTTCCCTCTTTTTCTTTATTAATTTATTGCCTTCTTCTCTGTATTCGAGACATTTGGTCACATTGTTGTTATGAATATTATCCTTTTGCTTGCTTATTCTCTCTCTCTCTCTCTCTCTCTCTCTCTCTCTCTCTCTCTCTCTCTCTCTCTCTCTCTCTCTCTCTCTCTCTCTCTCTCTCTCTCTCTCTCTCTCACTCACACACACACACACACACACACACAAATCATTCCTCGGTTTACTCAACTTTTCTGTATAATTACGTTAAGTGTATTTTATCTCCATTCAGTAACATGACATTCAATTTGGGGTCGAAGTATTTGGCGTATCATGCACCTCTGTCAGTGATTTTTTTTGGGATCCATTGTCAGGTTACGTGGCTCCCTCTTATTATTATACATCTCCTGTGTTATTCCGTCAACTTACATTTTCTACTCCTCATTATTTCTCTAATCCTTTCTCTAAGCCGACACTCAACTGATTCCGTGACTATTCGCAGGACGAGCTAATCCCGGCGTTACTTGCTTCCTATGTTGTCAGTGGAAGATTAGCACGTCACGGGAGCTTTCACTGAGCATGTCACAACGTCCGGGAACAGGGGAAGGTTACACGGCAGAACTGTCTTACCCGTTTTTTGTTTATAGGAAAGCAGCGGAAGAGAGACAGAGGGAGCGAGAGATAAGCGCTTCAGATTAATGTTTTGGGTCCGACCAGGGAAAGGTGGTGAAAGTATGAGGAGATACGGAGGAGATGGAGGAGGGGAGACAGCAGGAGTAATGGAAAGGAGGAGAGAGGAGGAGGAGGAGGAGGAGGAGGAGGAGGAAGAGATAGCAGACGTAGGGTGATAGGGATGAAAGGAGAGAAGTGTGGCAAGGGTGAAGGAGGGTAGGAGGGGGG
>NC_059304.1:14521392-14523892 GCF_017591435.1 Portunus trituberculatus
GACTCCCGGCCAGTGTAAAAAGGACTTGAGGACGGTTGGGATGCTTAAGGCGAGGTTCCTGCTCCTCTCAATCAGCATACCGACTAGGAAGACCGCCTGGACTACCAGTGTCTTCGCTCCGCTGGCCCGCACGCTTTGGCAACGCAGACCTAATGCCCAGTTTTAGTTTTGGCAGGTAAAATATGTTGACGCGGAATCTCGTTAAGTTTTATGGGAGTTAAACACCGCGCGGACGGAGATTGCAGCGCAAAGACACCTGCCCGACGCCACTGATACGCCTGCCTATGATATTGACATATGTTATTTGCACGCATTCCTCTTGTGTTCCCTATGAGGATAAACCACCGAGGAAAATGTCCCCTAAGAGAGATGATTCGTTCAGGGTCTTCAGTTCTTTGTTCTTCTCTTGGGAGGCTGAAAGACATGAGCCCACTTTGATTACACTGATAGCGTCTCGGAGTGTGCCTGGCGCTGTGCTGGTAATGCATGGTGTTTGTTCCGCCCCGAGAAGCCGAGGTGTGTGTGTGTGTGTGTGTGTGTGTGTGTGTGTGTGTGTGTGTGTGTGTGTATCTGTGTGTGTGTGTGTGTGTGTGTGTGTGTGTGTGTGTGTGTGTGTGTGTGTGTGTGTGTGTGTGTGTGTGTGTGTGTGTGTGTGTGTGTGTGTGTGTGTGTGTGTGTGTGTGTGTGTGTGTGTGTGTGTGTGTGTGTGTGTGTGTGTGTGTGTGTGTGTGTGTGTGTGTGTGTGTGTGTGAGAGAGAGAGAGAGAGAGAGAGAAAGAGAAAGAGAGAGATAAAGGATAGGTCTTCGATACACCTGCGTGACTCGAACCACTCACAATCACCAGCCTGCCAGCTCCAAAAAAACCCAGAAACTCAGCTCGCCACACCCACACGCGCAGATCAAAGCACTCACACGCCACAGCCAGAAAACACGAATGCACTAATTGGCCTCACCAACGAGAGTAAATACTTAAACTTAATAACACCTGAGCGCCAGATAAAGAGAGGGTGTATTGAGTGTGGGCGGAGGGTGAAAGAGTGTAGGCAGTGTTAAGAGGGTGGAGGGAGAGCTGTAGGTAGGGGAAGGGATTACACAGGGTCTGGTGTGTGTAGGGGGGGAGAAGTGGGCTGAGAGGTGTATATCAGTGGTCTAAGATGGTCTGGGTGTGGATCATAGTACTTAGGTCTTTGTAAACCCGATAAATTTGGTAATACTATGAGATTATCCGAGACAGACAGAGCTTATGGACTGGCTGCCTCCCTCCCTCTCTCCCTCACTTTATGGCCGGTAATTACACGGATTCTTTAGATTATCGATCATTATAGAAGAGGAGACCGGAGACGTGGCGGAAATTTTGAGTGCTATGAAGGGTCGAGGGAAGACAACTCACAAAAAAATAGTTGGCTACAATTTAAGTGTGAAAGATTTTTTTGTGGCATTGTCGTGTTGTCGGTGTTCATTCATGTTGTGTGTGTGTGTGTGTGTGTGTGTGTGTGTGTGTGTGTGTGTGTGTGTGTGTGTGTGTGTGTGTGTGTGTGTGTGTGATTACTGAACATTTAAAGAGAGAGAGAGAGAGAGAGAGAGAGAGAGAGAGAGAGAGAGAGAGAGAGAGAGAGAGAAACACCGACACAGCAAAACTGGTATCTATGCTAGACTTATCTGTTTACCTGTCTACCTGTCAGTCGGGCATCACTATCAGCGTGACCTCCCTGCGCCCCATGCCTTCCCTCCCCCACCCATCGCCCAACATCCTCCCTCTCTCAGTTCATTCCCCGACTCATGGCTGACCTTCACGTTGATAGCGAGTGTCGGCAGGTGAGGGGATATCCTGCCAAATGGAACCTATCTTTGTACCTCAGATTACCTGCTCGCACACCTGAGTCACTCCCCTCACCCCTCACTCCTCTACCTTCACCAAATAACGGCCAGAGAAAGAGAGAGAGAGAGAGAGAGAGAGAGAGAGAGAGAGAGAGAGAGAGAGAGAGAGAGAGAGAGAGAGAGAGACAGACAGACAGACACAGAGAGAGAGAATAAAATTAGACAAACAGACATATTGACAATTAGATAGAAAGAAGTAGACAGAGGAACAGACAGACATACAGAAACACTAACTAGGCAAGGAGCGCTAAACATACCAGAAAAACAGATAAACATTCAGAAAAAGTAACTAAATATAAAGACTGCAGACACACCAGCGCAAAGAAACTCTACGGTTACTGTCCGCCTTACTTCACTACCTCCCGCCACCTACACACTCCCTCCCACCCAGCCACCCCTTCCCTGCCATCCTTGCGGCCCATACACCCTTCCCCTACCACCACCCGAGCTGCCTTCCCTCGTCACCCTCTAGGCAAGGCGGGGCGGCGTGGAGGTGGCGAGATAAGAAGGCATCAGAGTAGGGGTGATCACTGTGGTATTTAGCGGCGCCGAGGAGGAGTACTAGAAGGGGATGCAATATCTTCCTGCAGTGGACCACGATTATCCTGCTCCTCTTCTTTCT
>NC_059304.1:14528892-14561392 GCF_017591435.1 Portunus trituberculatus
ATAACCATAAGTAACAGAGACACTAAAACCGATCTGACTTTACAAAACGGGTAGATATGTTAAGCGGCAGATAATCTTACAACATCTTGCTGACCTGACTTAACCTTGCTGTCTGTAGGGCAAGAGGGATGTTTGGAAGAAAGGAGAGACAGAGAGGGAGGTAGGGAAGAGGAAGAGAAAGAAGGTATATCCAACTGTCCCTTTCTACCTACCTCCCTCTCTCCCTCCCTCTGTCTCTTTCTCTCTCTCTACATACCTGGTTACCTTCCTCTTGCCTCTCCTCCCTCCCGCCTGGACAGGGTAGACGTAATACTGGTGTTTTGTATGTCCGGTTGCCCCCTGCCTCCCGCCTCGCCCGCCCACTGTCGGCGCCCTAACTAGATAGATAATGTACCCGAGGAGAGTTACTCGATGCGGCTTTAATTGTGGGATTGTGGAGTGTGGCGGGTGGCGGGCCGAGACCTCCCTGTGTACTGCTCCCTCGCTGCCTTGCCTCCCACACTGCCTTGCCTTCCTCTCCCTTGTCTTACCTTGCCTTGTGCTGCCTTGCCTTGTGGTGTCTTGCTTTGCCTTGCCTTGTCTTCCTGTGTCCTGCTGTGTCCCTTTTTGTCGGTCTTCTGTCTCCTTTTCTGTCGCCCTCTCGCTCTCTCTCTCTCTCTCTCTCTCTCTCTCTCTCTCTCTCTCTCTCTCTCTCTCTCTCTCTCTCTCTCTCTCTCTCTCTCTCTCTCTCTCTCTCTCTCTCTCTCTCTCTCTCTCTCTCTCTCTCTCTCTCTCTCTCTCTCTCTCTCTCTCTCTCTCTCTCTCTCTCTCTCTCTCTCTCTCTCTCTCTCTCTCTCTCTCTCTCTGGCCCACCCAGAACTTGCACTGACCTCCACAACTGACCACTTCTCTCTCTCTCTCTCTCTCTCTCTCTCTCTCTCTCTCTCTCTCTCTCTCTCTCTCTCTCTCTCTCTCTCTCTTTTTATTTAAACAAGATAACATGATTTTTCATGAGGCTTGGGGAAATTTGTACAGAAGCTAAAGGCCTCCTCTGTCATGAGGGAGCCTATTTTAAAGCTTAAGCCTTATTATAATGTTTATAATAGGAGTAATGATAATATATACAGAAAATGGTAATTGTGAAAACACGTAGCACTGTCACTGTCACTGTCACTGATCACTGCCTTAACCCACTGTCACTGTCAGGGCTTTTCACTGTCACTTTAGTGTCACGGCACTAAGGGGGGTGGGTGCGGCACCATCTGTGGGCCGCCATTTTCACCTGCTGGGTGGACATGGTCCTGGGATCCACCACAGAGGTGAAGGTGTTCCACAGTGTTGCTGTGGCGCAAGTGAAGGAGCGCTGGCACCTCACAGTGCTGGTCCTCGGACTTCCAGGAGGTCATTAGTCACTACCGCTCTCGTAGTGCGCTGAGACTTCCGCCATGGGACCCGAAGTGCTGCGAGGTGTGGTGTGTGCAGCAACTGTGCCTTGTGTAGCACTGCCAGGGCACCAACTCTCCTGCGGTGCTCGAGACTGTCTAACAGCCTTAGGGAGCATCGCTGCTGCTGCTGCGGTTGCTGCTGCTGCTGCTGTTGTTGCTGTTGCTGGTGATGATGATGGTGGTGGCGCCCCTGTTGATGTTGTTGTTGTTGCTGCTGCTGAGGCTGTTGTTGCTGCCCACGCCGTTCCCGCTGCCAGCTGCTGGCACCTTATATTAAGCGTTCTGCCCGCCTTTGTACTTTGTCCAGCAGGGAGAGGTGGGACTGGGCGCTGCTCATCCATGTGAGGGGACAGTACTCCATGATGGGCCTCACCTGGGCCTTGTAGAGCTTCAGAAGGCCGTCAGCGTTGAGGAAGTGCTGGACTCGCCGCAGCAATGTCACCCTCAAGGAGGCCTTGCGTGCCACACCCTCCAGATGGCGTGCGAAGCTGAGTTGGAAGTCAATCTCCACCCCCAGGATGCTGACGGAGTCCTGTAAGGCGAGGGTGTCGTCACCAAACATCAGCTTCCCCTCCAGTTGCCTGTCGTCCTCCCTTGAACGTGATATCACCATGGCTTGGGTCTTCTCGGCAGCAAACTTGACTTGCCACCGACGTCTCCAGGCCAGGATGTCACTAAGTTATCTGTTGGTGGCATTAATCACGTCCTCTGCCTCGTCCCTCGTGAAGCTGCGAAACAGGGTACAGTCATCAGCATAGGCAGAGGCTAGGGAGAGGCTGTGGATAAGGTCGTTAAAGTATATGTTCCACAGGATGGGTCCTAGGACTGACCTCTGTGGAACTGATGCTCCCACTGGGTACGCGGCTGACTCGCACCCGTTGACCACGAACTTCAGACTCCGGACAGTTAGATGGCTCGAGAACAAGTCCAGCAGCTGTCTCTCGATGCCGAGTTGTTCGAGCTTGGCCAGGAGCCCTCCGTGCCATACACAGTCAAAAGCCCCGGCGATGTCAAGAGCAATGACAAGGGAGGGGCTACTAGAGTCCAGAGAGGTGTGCCAGGTCTCGGCGAGGAGAAGAAGTAGGTCTGAGGCGGAGCGCCCCTTCCTGAAGCCGAATTGTCTTGGGAACAGGAGGTGGTGCTCTTCCAATTGGTAGGTCAGTTGCTCAGCTATGATTCTTTCCAGAATCTTACTGGCAACTGACAGAAGAGAGATGGGTCGGTGGTTGGCAGGGTTCGCCTTCTCTTTCTTCTTGTGGACTGGTGTGACACGGGCCTCTTTCCACATGCTCGGCCAGGTGCCGGTGCGTAGGCACTGCTGGAAGATGTGGGTGAAGGGTCTGGAGAGCTCCATTGCACAGTGCTTGAGAAGGTGGGGGCTTACTCCGTCTGGCCCTAGTGCCTTCTTGACGCACACAGAGCCGAGGAGTTTGGCCACCTCGTCCTCAGCGATGACAATGCTGTCCAGGCTCAGGTTGCCCAGACGGACGAGATGAGGAGGCTGCCGTTCTGGCTCCATGGCGGTCATCTTCTTGCTGAAGTGCACTGCCAGGAGGTCAGCTTTTTCTTGATTATCTACTGCCCAGTCACCATCTGCTGTTTTGAGGGGCGGGATCCTCTCCTGGGTTGTGGTACCTTGCCGATCCTTTACTAGTGACCACCATTGTTTCGGGTTGACTTGGTTGGTGGACAGCTTCCTCTTGAGGTCAGATTCCCACCTGTTTCTGGCACAAGCTGAAGTCCTCGTCATGGCCCTACAGGCTGCTCGGTGCAGGGACTTGTTATGTTGGGAGGGGTGGCGTTTGTAGCGCGTCCAAGTCCTGTATTTTTTTACTGCTGCAAGGCGACATCTGTAGCCAAACCATGGTTGGTCTCAAGGGTCGGCAGTGTAGGTTCTCTGAGGGACGTGTCGAGACTGGGCATTGAGGAGGATGGAGGTGAGGGCTGACACGTTGTGGTCCACATCCCCGTTGAGGGCGGCGTCCCAGTCAGTGCCAGCAAGTTCCTGCTTGAAAGCTGGCCAGTTTGCACGCTCCCACAGCCAGATGACGCGCCTGCTGTCTTCCTCGAGGAAAGGGTTGAGACCAACTTCTCTCTCTCTCTCTCTCTCTCTCTCTCTCTCTCTCTCTCTCTCTCTCTCTCTCTCTCTCTCTCTCTCTCTCTCTCTCTCTCTCTCTCTCTCTCTCTCTCTCTCTCTCTCTCTCTCTCTCTCTCTCTCTCTCTCTCTCTCTCTCTCTCTCTCTCTCTTGACGCCCACCCTGCCTGCTCTTGTCTGCCCCTACCTGCTTCTGCCTGCCCCTACTCCCCCCTTCCCTGCCTGTTCCCTTCCCCTCCTTTCTCTTCATCGCTCCCTTTCCCCCATCGCGCTTTCGTCGTCTTTGTTCATTTCTCCCAGTCATTCTCTTCTGTCTTGTTGCTAGCCGTCTCTCTCTCTCTCTCTCTCTCTCTCTCTCTCTCTCTCTCTCTCTCTCTCTCTCTCTCTATCTATCTATCTATCTATCTATCTATCTCTATCTATCTATTCTCTCTCTCTCTGTGTATCTCTGTCTCTTGTCTACCCTTTTACTGCGATGAGGAGCAATCTTCAACACTAAGATCAATGTAAGAGAAAGGAGGGAATGAAGATAGAGAGAATTAGTTAGTGTTGCTTGTTTTTCGAGTCTGTGTGAATGAGAAGGAAGTGTCTCAGTTTTAGTAGTGATTGAAAAGAGGTGTGTGTCATTTAGCAGGGGAAGGTTTGGTTAAGTCTCCTGGTCTCTACTGCTTTTTATTAATTTGTGGTTTTATTTTTTCTTAATTTTTTTTTTTTACTTTTTGCGTTTGGTTTCTTTTTCCATTTCTTTTTTTTATTATCATTGGGTAAGAAGGGAAGAGTTGTGTTTTATCTCTCTCTCTCTCTCTCTCTCTCTCTCTCTCTCTCTCTCTCTCTCTCTCTCTCTCTCTCTCTCTCTCTCTCTCTCTCTCTCTCTCTCAATCTCTCCCTGGAGAATAGAGTCAGTGGGATGTGTGTTACCTGTGTGTTACCTGTGTGCTGTCATTGTGTTACCTGTGTGTTACCTGTGTGTTGCCTCTGCGTTACCTGTGTGTTACCTGTGTGCTGTCATTGTGTTACCTGTGTGTTACCTGTGTGTTGCCTCTGCGTTACCTGTGTGTTACCTGTGTGTTACCTGTGTGTTGTCATTGTGTTACCTGTGTGTTGTCAGTGTGTTACCTGTGTGTTGTCAGTGTGTTACCTGTGTGTTGTCAGTGTGTGACCTGTGTGCTACCTGTGTGTTACCTGTGTTACCTGTGTGTTGTCATTGTGTTACCTGTGTGATGCCTGTGTGATACCTGTGTGTTACCTGCTGTAGCTATTTGTGTATCTATCCACTTCTCTTCCCTCTTCAATTCCTCTTAATATTCTTTTTCTTACGTATATTCCCTTCCTCGCCAATCGCCACCGTCTTTACTTTCACCCCTTCAATACTAGGACACATTTTTTCCTTTAGATTTCCATGCGATCAGACCATTTTATTGACATTACTAAGGGTCTATGGAGGTCAGAAGATTAATGGGGTACAGTCTTCACTATTTCAATCCCCCATATACGTTTCTGAAGCTTTATAAAATCACCAAATGATAAGCAGAATGAATATGGTAACGAGCCACGGTACTCAAGGGTTAAATAGCGCACTTCTTGAGAAACAATCTTGTAAGAAGTAATAGATGTATAGTTCAATTCTTCCTTTAAGTTCCTCTCTGTTGTCCTTTCTCCTTGTCCAACACGAGCCGAGGAGTGAGAGGCAAGGCATTAGACCGTCTGTTTGAGGCTCCATGATAACGTGTGTCTGGCTTTTTATTTTTTCTCACCACCACCACCACCACCGCCACCAAGAACGAGGAGGGGAGAGGGGAGGAGAGGAGGTAAAGGCTGTCAGGCGACGATACATTGTTTGCAGGCTAGTTAAGATATGCATAGATGAGCCACACGTACAATACATAGGTTGGCTGGTGGTGGCGGGACACACACACACACACACACACACACACACACACACACACACACACACACACATACACACAGCAGGGTCATGGCCAGTGCTTGTGTTGCATGTTCATCTTCCTTCCACTCTTCCATCACTCCTTATCTCCTTCCTCCTCTTCCCCTTTCTTCCCCTTCCTCTTCTCCTACATTTTCCTTCCTCTTCCTCTTCACCTTAAGGATAAACGCACGTGCAGGGTTTGCCACGTGAAGGTTCAAGGGAAAGACGTGTATTATTTTCCCGTTTTCCTTCAGGGAGTTGGATTTAAATACCAAGAGTCTCACTTCACTAGTTTATTGCACGTGTACAGGAAATTTGTCGATTCTTTTCCTGGAGTCGTCAACCTTAGAAGAATGTCAATAAGGCGTGGACGGATGTGAAGGGTGGAGGGAGAGGTGCCTTCCTCCTCCTCCTCCTCCTCCTCCTTATAAAAATTTCCATTCTGCATGTTTTTTTTCTTCTTTCCCTGCTAGTTCCGGCTTGAAGGAATGGTGTGGGGAGGGGGCATGAGGAAGGGTCTTGACGTTTACTATCGTATCTCTCTCTCTCTCTCTCTCTCTCTCTCTCTCTCTCTCTCTCTCTCTCTCTCTCTCTCTCTCTCTCTCTCTCACTGATGTTTTTTTTCTTTGTGTTCCATCTCTTCTTCCTCTTCCTCCTCCTCTCCTCCTCCTCCTCCTCCTCCTCCTCCTCCTCCTCTTTCTTTCTGGGAAGGCCTAGATAGGGTTCTTCTCTTGAATTCTTGCGAGAAAACATTTGCAAACACTGGGACCTGATCAAACAGAGGAGGCCTACTCACAGCCTAACTTCTTCCCTCCTATCCAGGCTCTCATACGCTCCCCCCACCCTGCCCGCCCTCTCCCCCAGACCCTGCTGCTCCCCTCCCTCCGCCCCGTCACTCAGCCCCACCCATCCCCCTGTCCCCATCACCCTTCCTCACAAAAAGAGTGAAAACAAACACGACTGAGAATTATCACGGAGCTGTTGGGCTTTCTCTCTCTCTCTCTCTCTCTCTCTCTCTCTCTCTCTCTCTCTCTCTCTCTCTCTCTCTCTCTCTCTCTCTCTCTCTCTCTCTCTCTCTCTCTCTCTCTCTCTCTCTCTCTCTCTCTCTCTCTCTCTCTCTCTCTCTCTCTCTCTCTCTCTCTCTCTCTCTCCTGCTCGTCAACTTCTTATACTTAACCCTTTCAGTACCAGAACGCATTTCCGTAATCATTCTGCTTACTATTTGGTGATTTTATACAGCTTCAGAAACTTACATAGGAAATTAAAAATAGTGAAGACTGTGGCCATTAACCTTCTGACCTCCAAAGACCCTTCCTAATGTCAATAAAATGGTCTAATTTTACACAAATCTCAAGGTAAGAAAAGTGTCCCAGTATTGAAGGGTTTAAAATTGACAAACCAACACGCTACAGCGGCTACACTCGATAAAGGAAGAAAATTACTCAATACATCTCTTTCTCTTATCCAACCGTCCTTTCTCTCTCTTTCCTCACCCCAGCCAACTCGAGACCACCCCAGACCACCCCAGCCCACCCCAGTCCAGCCCATGCCTCCCTTCAACCCAGAGTCTGCCCGTCAGTTAGTGCCAGCGTATACAAGGGTGACGCTGTAGTGAATCCTAATGGGCCTCGTGTGTCGCTAGCTCCGGCGGGACACAGACAAACAGACAGACAGACACAGACGCCTCCCGTACCACTGCTCTCCGCCCCACCGCCTCCGTGATCGATGCCGCCGCCGCTCCTGTGGTAGGCTGGCATGTGCGGCCTGTCCTCCTCCTTCTGCTGGTCTTCTCTCTCTCTCTCTCTCTCTCTCTTTCTCTCTCTCTCTCTCTCTCTCTCTCTCTCTCTCTCTCTCTCTCTCTCTCTCTCTCTCTCTCTCTCTCTCTCTCTCTCTCTCTCTCTCTCTCTCTCTCTCTCTCATTATTTCTATTTTTGTTCCTGTTTTTTTTTTTTTTTTATTGTTGTTCATCCTTTTCTTCCTTTCATTTACTTTCTCCTCCTCCTCCTCCTCCTCCTCCTACTCACTTAAGCCTTCCCTCCACCCCCCACTGGTTCACTCACACAAGTACACAGCTTACGTGCCTTCCCTGTGTCGTGTACTCTGCCCCGCTATAAACTTCCTCGGAGGCGCCGCTTATGGGGACGAGTATATGCATCCACACGCACGTTAGGTTAGATTAGTTTGGTAGGGTTATGTTATTTTAGGTTAAGATGTGTTGGGTTAGGTAAGGTTAGGTTAAGCTGGGTTAGTTGGGTTGGGTTTATTTAGGATCAGTTAGGTTAGGTTAGGTTGGGTTGGATTTATCTAGGATCAGTTAGGTTAGGTTAGGTTGGGTTGGGCTGTATGAAATTGGATTAAATCTGTCTGTGTTTGGTTAGTTTATGTTTATTTAGGCTTAGATGAGTTAGGTTGTGCTTGGTTTGGTTAATTTAGGCTGAATTTCATTAGGTTCAGTTTGGTCAAGCTAGATTATGTTAGGATGTATTATGTTTTAGGTTATGTTAACTTGAGTTGGCTTAGCTTCAGTTAGGTTAGGTTACTTCAAGATAATGTAGGTTAGCTTATGTATATTTAGATTGAGTTAGGTTCCCTTGGGTTTAATTTGGTTAGACTTGCTTAGGTTAGCTTAGGATATACAAAACAAAATTACGTTAAGTTAGGTCAGGTAAGGTAAGGTAAGCGAAGTCAAGTGCATACATCATCATCATCATCATTATCATTCCACGCGTCTCCCACAGGCATGGCATTCCTCATCCTTCCCTCGGGCACTGCATCTTCTTCATACAACCAGAGAGGTGCTTGTAAACAGACTTACCTTCACTACCACCTCCTCTGTCGACTAGCTCTTCTCAACTCAGTGTGGCTTTATCTTCTCTGCTCCCTCCTGTCTTCTCCAAGATGTCTCTAATATCGCCTTGTTCTCTACGACTAAATTCTGTGTTTCCTCCATATATTCATTATTAGGGCAGCCTTGTTAAGAGAGATCTACTACTACAATTTCCTTATCATTTATCTCCATCCCTTTCCTTTCCTACAGCATTTTGCTCTGAACTGCACTGAACTGAACTCTCTCTCTCTCTCTCTCTCTCTCTCTCTCTCTCTCTCTCTCTCTCTCTCTCTCTCTCTCTCTCTCTCTCTCTCTCTCTCTCTCTCTCTCTCTCTCTCTCTCTCTCTCTCTCTCTCTCTCTCTCTCTCTCTCTCTCTCTCTCTCTCTCTCTCTCTCTCTCTCTCTCTCTCTCTCTCTCTCTCTCTCTCTCTCTCTCTCTCTCTTTGGCTGGCGTTATTCCAAGTATGTGTACCTAAACTATCTACAGACAGCTGGAGAAGGATGGGACAGGAGGGAGGGTGGGGGGAGGCTGAGAAGGTGGAGAGAGGAACATGAAGGCAGGAAGGCGTGAAGCTGGCGTAGGAGAAGACAGGAGAGAGAAAAAATAAAAGGAGAAGGATAGGAAAATGTAGAAAGGAGAGGAAGGAGGTTAGAGAAGAGAGAGAGAGAGAGAGAGAGAGAGAGAGAGAGAGAGAGAGAGAGAGAGAGAGAGAGAGAGAGAGAGAGAGAGAGAGAGAGAGAGAGAGAGAGAGAGAGAGAGAGAGAGAGAGAGAGAGAGAGAGAGAGAGAGAGAGAGAGAGAGGAGAGGAAAGGTGTGCTTATAGTTAACTTATTCTAGACTTATTTAGATATTCGATCCAATTAACCACGAAGCAGGTAAAGGAAGGGAAAGGTACTTATATGTAGAGGCTGGAGGCGCGCACTCACACACACACACACACACACACACACACACACACACACACACACACACACACACACACACACACACACACACACACACACACACACACACACACACACACACACAAACAGGTGGGCGGTGTTGTGGCGGGCAGGTGGTGGTATGTTGATAAGAGGGTGGCCTCTCTCTCTCTCTCTCTCTCTCTCTCTCTCTCTCTCTCTCTCTCTCTCTCTCACTTGTGGTCTTTTTAGATATTTCACCTTTCTTTCTGTGTTTTTCTATTTCTTTTTCATTGTTTCTATTCCATTCACATTTTCTTTCTTATTCTCATTTCCTATCTTTATTTTTTGCTCTCTCTCTCTCTCTCTCTCTCTCTCTCTCTCTCTCTCTCTCTCTCTCTCTCTCTCTCTCTCTCTCTCTCTCTCTCTCTCTCTCTCATCTCTTCCTTTTCTTGTTTATTTTCTGTTAAAGGTCTAATTTCTTTATATACGTTTTTGCATTACTTTTATTATCTTTATCTGTTCTTTCTCTCTTCCTTTTTTTTGGGCCTCTCCGTTTCCCAATGCGTTCATGCTTCGTAACACACACACACACACACACACACACACACACACACACACACACACACACACAATAATAGCAAGGTGAGAGGTTTTCATACTGTATTTTCTTGCCCATTAATATAATTTTATCTTATCTTCACCATCCTGAAATATCTCCTTGTTTGCTCCTCCTTTTCTTCCTCTCCTTTTCCTCCTCCTCCTCCTCCTCCTCGTCTTCCTCTTCCTCTTCTCTTATCTTATGTGTGTGTGTGTGTGTGTGTGTGTGTGTGTGTGTGTGTGTGTGTGTGTGTGTGTGTGTGTGTCCGTCCATTTAGGTGGTGAAAGATGGAAAAATCTGTTCATATTCCATGTAATCTTTCAGACTCGTAATAATTATGCTGTCACCTCAGGCCTCTGGTGACTCCTCCTCCCTCCCTCCCTCCCCCTCCTTCCTCCACCTCCCCAGGCCACGCTTCTTGTCTCGTCTCACTCTCCCTCTCTCTCTCTCTCTCTCTCTCTCTCTCTCTCTCTCTCTCTCTCTCTCTCTGGTAAGCAATTAAATCATATAGGAAAAAACTTATATTATCGCCAATCGTTCGTTCAAGTCAGTCTATTTCAGGTTTCTCTGTTTTTATTTTTGTTTTTACGGTTTTTTTTTTTTTTCTTTCTTTATCAGTAACAAAAACTATATTGTGGTACTGCCAGCGGCGGCGGTGGTGGTGGTGGTGGTGGTGGTGGTGGTGGGAAGGGAATTTCTTTATTTTTTTTACATTTTCTTTCTCTTCTTTTTTTTCTTTTCTCTATTTTGTTTATTTTTCTTCTTTACTCTTATTTTTCTTTTGTTTGTTGGTGGTGATCTTGTTTGTTTCTATGTATACGTGTTATTGGTGGAGGAAGGATGCTGTTGTTGTTGTTGTTGTTGTTGTTGTTGTTGATGGTGGTGGTGGTGGTGGTGGTTGGGTTACTGGAATGTGGGCGTTTGGTGGCAGTGGTGATGGTGGTGGCAATGATGGTGGTGGTGGTGGTGGTGGTGGTGGTGGTGGTTTAACTGCTGCTGATGCTGCTGCTGCCGGTAAAGAAAGAAAAATACAGGCAGTAAATACACATTACTGGACTGAATATTACTAGAATTACTAGAATTAGGAAAAATACAACACACACACACACACACACACACACACACACACACACACACACACACACACACAGAGAGAGAGAGAGAGAGAGAGAGAGAGAGAGAGAGAGAAAGAGAGTCCAATCATCACCAGAAGCTCATTTACTTTATTCAGTCTTCCTCACTATCTTTCTTTCAACTTCCTTATCACTCCTTCCCGTTTTCTCACCTTCCATGCCCCTCCTTTCCTCCTCTACCCTTCTCTCACTCCCCTTCCTTAACCTCCTCCTCCTCCTCTTCCTCTTCCTCCTTCTACTTCTCTTCCTCCTCCTCCTCCTCCTCCTCCTTTATTCCCTCATCTTCCTGTCCCTTTTCTATCTTCTCCAATATCCTTCTCTTACCTTCCTCATCGGTCCATTATTCCCTCCTCTTCCCGCCCTTCTTCTAGTCACAGGAAGTTGCATCATGACTACCCACATCCTCCCTATAACCTATAACCTTGTCCACTCTTACCTCTTCTTCTCTATCCTTCTCTTTCTTCATCCCTCTTTTCCATGCCTTGTCTTCTTTTTCTTATTTTTTTTCTTTTCTTTCCTACTTCAGTCACTTTTTGTTCCTTCATTTTCTTTTTTTCGTGTTTCTTTTATTTTGACTGTTTTTGGTTTCGTTTGGTTTTCTTTTCTATTTATTTTTTTGTATCTTATTTCGTTTCTTGTTTCCTTTCTTTTATCTCTCTCTCTTTTCCTTTCTCCACGTCTTTGCAATCTTCTCTCTTCTTGTCTGTATTCTTTTTCATTTATTCTTCCTCTCTTTTTCTTGGTTTTCTTTCTTATTTCTTTGTTTCTTATCGTCTTTCTCTCTTATCGTCTTTTGTTTTCACCTCATCTTTTTAAACCTCTTTTTTTTCCAATCCTCTCTTTCATTCACACCTTCTTTATTTTCCTTATTGTTTTTCCTTCTTTCTATTTTCCTTATCTTCCTCCTTCAATTCTTTAACTTTCCCTAATTACCCTCTCTCCATTTCCTCATTCCTTCATGTTTTCCTCCTTTTCTCTGGTCTTCCTTCTTCCCTTTCTATAAATCACTGGTGTTTCTATTTATACACCTAACTATCACTCCTTATTTCTCCTCTTATCACCACCAGCCATCTCTTTTTCCTAACTCTTTGCACCATCAACCACAGTAACTATCTCTCTTAACTTCTAACCCATCTCAAGCATTAGACAGCCTCTGCTCTTGAAAACCTGACCAAGAAACACCTAAGTCCCCCATTCCGGAACTATCAACCCATCAAGCCTATACTACTAGTGTCCTATCTTCCATTCCACGACCTCCTCCATTCCTTAAACCCACCTGTCCTATTCCCCTTCTTCCATTCCTCACCCGTCCCCGTCCGGCCCCATGTTACGGCCAATTATAGGCAGTAATGGGACCTGTTTGTCGGGTAAGCTGGTGGGAAGAAGCGGTAGTATGTAGGGGAGGTTATGTTGGGGGTGAGGTGGGGGCTTACGAGGAGGAACGTTAGGGGTGTGGCGGTGGGTGTGGCGCTAGTTGTGGGCGTGGCTGGCGAGTGTGGCTGTGGCTGGAATGCAGTGTTATGCTAAGAGAGAGAGAGAGAGAGAGAGAGTCATTGTATTATTCCTCTGTCAGTAATCACAAGTATGTAGACAATACAACAGCACCTGTAATCACCATTGATGAAGGAAGCCCTCCCTGGCATTACCTCGTTTAGACACAATCATTTTAGTCACCATCCATGCTTCTACCTTCCCCACTACCACCGTCACCACCACAACAAAATCGCTCTGTAGTAACAGGTGGAGGGAGTGGCGATGATGAAGCGAAGTGGTGAAGATACTCTCGTCTGCTAAATGTATGTATCAGTGCTCCAATCTTGAGGTCATTGACTGAGTTACTTGGTGAAAATATTTATGGGGGTGGTGACGCAGTTTTCAAGGTTATGTGTCATGGTTCATAATCAGTAAGCTAGGCAGGGCTCAGCTGTTAGGGTGATTGTATGTCATGAGAAGCAGGGCGGCGGGCGGGACGAGACGCTACATAGGGCCTTGTCGAACACTGACACGTACAAGTACAGCACTTGAGTAGACGCGTCCTATGTGGGAAGGTTACGTTCTCTTCTGTCTCAGTGTTGTAAAGGGAAGGTAGATCATGAGGTGGTTCTTAAAGGGAAATGCTGATGCTACTACCTCCACCACCACCACAACCACTGCCACTACTACCACCACTACCACCACTATCATAACTTCTATTACCACTCCAGCACACGCATATGACAAATTAATCGGCTTTATTTTCCCAGGAACACACAAATACGCCGCCGTGATTCTACAAAAGGAATAGAAAAGGAACAACATATGAAGGTAAATGAATGAAAATCTCACCGTTCTGTCCTACCACCACCACCACCACCACCATCACCACCACCAGTAATATACTACCAACATGGATACCACGTGACTCTTTCCACTTCAACCACCACCATAACTACCACCACCACCAATAGCAGCATGGCCGTTCACTTAGGCACTGGTCTTACGAGTCCCTGCCAAATGACACCCATAATTAGTGTTTTAACTGGCAAAAATAGGGTGAACAGCGTGATTATAGGGCGCCACACATCCTCTCACGTAATGTCCTCCTCCTCCTCCTCCTCCTCCTCTTCCTCTTCCTCTTCCTCTTCCTCCTCCTCCTCCTCCTCCTCTTGTAGACGTGGTTCCCCTGCAGGCCACCCAGTCCATCCATCTCCTGCCATCAACACCCTGTAATAATAACGCTTAGTCGAAACTTGTTATGCCATTTCAACATGTTTCTCGGTCAATAGAGCTCTCTCTCTCTCTCTCTCTCTCTCTCTCTCTCTCTCTCTCTCTCTCTCTCTCTCTCTCTCTCTCTGTCATTCCTTTCGTCATTCCCCCATTTCTTAATCTTGTTCCCCCCGTCATCCACTTCGGCCCATCCCAGCACCTCTACATTCACATTCTTCTCAACTGCCCCACCTGTCCATCGTCCACCGTCTCCTGTTCTTCTCTCTCTCTCTCTCTCTCTCTCTTTCTCATTCCTAATCCACTTTTCTCTTTTAAATTCCACCTTTCCATGGTCCACTCTCGCCTCCACCTTCCAATCTACGCCTCCTCCATGTGCTGTGTTAGCGTCCATTGTTTCTGTATGCTCCACCTGCCATCCCTCATTCCATACTCTCCCCCACCCCCTGCCTCGCCCCTGCCTTCTGCCTTGCCCCTGCCTCGTCCCTGCCCCTCTTTCCTTTCCCTACTCCTCCTGGTCTCTCTTTCTCTCTCTCTCTCCCTCTTCCTCTCTTTCTGCCTCCCATTCTTCTTCCTCCCCACTTCGCCTTGACCCTCACCTATGGTCATTCATGGCCTTGAAAGGTCATTTACCGGTGTGTGTGTGTGTGTGTGTGTGTGTGTGTGTGTGTGTGTGTGTGTGTGTGTGTGTGTGTGTGTGTGTGAGAGAGAGAGAGAGAGAGAGAGAGAGAGAGAGAGAGCAGAGAGTTTTCCTTATTAATTATTTTCCCTTCCTTAGTTTATTTTCTTCGTAGTAGTAGTGGCAGCAGCAGCAGCAGCAGCAGCAGCAGCAGCAGTAGTAGTAGTAGTAGTAGTAGTAGTAGTAGTAGTAGTAGTAGTAGTAGTAGTAGTAGTAGTAGTAGTAGTAATAATAATAGTAGTGGTGAGAATCATAGTAAGCATACAAATAATGGTGTTGATGGTGATAACAGTGATGACAAGTGACAGTAATGGTGATGGTGACGACTAGTGCTACTACTACTACTACTACTACTACTACTACTACTACTTCATTAACGCATCATCATCACCATCACTATCTTTTTACTCATTCACTGTCACCTCTCTCTCTCTCTCTCTCTCTCTCTCTCTACTCTCTCTCTCTCTCTCTCTCTCTCTCTCTCTCTCTCTCTCTCTCTCTCTCTCTCTCTCTCTCTCTCTCTCTCTCTCTCTCTCTCTCTCTCTCTCTCTCTCTCTCTCTCTCTCTCTCTCTCTCTCTCTCTCTCCATACATTCATATCCTTCAACCAACCATCCACATACCCATCCATCCACCACTACCACCAACACCACCACCACCACCACCACCACCAAGCCAGGCAGCCAATCAGATTCTAGAGTTTGAATATTGCACGGCCAGTCTTCAAGCCGTTTTTCCTCCCCTTCACATCCCTTTCGTTCCCCTTCTTCCTCTTCTTGTGCCTCCTACTTCTCCTTCTTCTCCTCCTCCTCCTCCAGAACCCCAATCCCACGCTTATATTGTGCTGAAAATTGATAACTCGTGGGTTTTTTTTTATTTTAATTGATGGTGAAGACGTGTGCGAAATTATTGTTCTGGGGAGTCGTGGGGGAAAGCAAAGGAACACAAAGGAATCACAAGGGAGAAAGGAGAAGCAACAGTAGCAGCAGCATACCTTTTGGCCCACTGTACGGAGATAGTGAGGAATAGTAGAGATGAAAACACGAGTTAGACAGACAGATCTTGCAATTTACACACACTCACACACACACACACACACACACACACACACACACACACACACACACACACACACACACACACACACACACACACACACACACACACCTGCAGTCTTCAAGGTCACGGTCAGTACAGGTGTAGGCGAGGGACAGGTGTGGTGTGCTCGGAAGGGGTTTCTGTTGGGCAAAGGTGAGGGCGGCGCGGCAGGGAGGCAGACACACAGGTAGTACACGTAATAGCAGCACAGTAATGGGGAAAAGAGCAGCCTATCCACAGTGCCTATATCGACCATAAATACCTTAGCCTCCTCCTCTTCTTCCTCTTCCTCCTCCTCCTGCTCCTCTTCCTCTTCCTCCTCCTCTTCTTCCCGGAAACTCGAACTGGACAGAAAATACTTATCTGAAAGAAAAATTCACGAACAGAAAGAGAGAGAGAGAGAGAGAGAGAGAGAGAGAGAGAGAGAGAGAGAGAGAGAGAGAGAGAGAGAGAGAAATGGTAGTTGGGTTAGAAAGGGAACCCAATTTCCATGGATAATAGATAAGAAAACTATAAACAAGACAGGAAAGAGGAGATTCATTAGGAAGTGAAGGGGGAAGAGGACGAGAGAAAAAAATGAAGAAATCTATGAGAGTAACATTTGTAGTAGTAGTAGTAGTAGTAGTAGTAGTAGTAGTAGTAGTAGTCGTAGTAGTAGTAGTAGTAATATAGTCTGTCTACTCTAAAACGGCTCCTGGATTTAAAACATGTTGTAGCTTATTAATAATGTAATTGATTTGATGTGAATAGTTCTCGTTTTCTTTTGATCAACGCACTTATTACAAGGAGAGCTCACGGTTTTTCCTCAAGATCTGACAGCCACGCATTCCCTGGCACACCATTCAAACTGAGACCCAGGAGCCACTTTAAAGTAGACAAACTAGTATATACTATAGTAGTAGTAGTAGTAGTAGTAGTAGTAGAAGGAGGAGAGGAAGGAGGGAGGAGGAGGAGGAGGAGGAGGTGGAGGAGGAAGAAGAAGAAGAAGAAGAAGAGGAAGATGAGGAGTTGTAGTAGTAGGAGCAACAGCCACACTCTTTGACACAGCACAGAGCACCAGGAAGGGGGTAGGGGGAGGCACGAGGCGGCCTGCAGCGCCTCCGCCATCGCCTCATAGCATTGTAAACTGGAAGGTAAACAGAGGCTGGGCAGCGAAGGGACTCGTGGGAACCTCCTCTGGCCTTGACACCTGTGGCCGCCGCCGGACAGGTGACCCCCCTCCCTCTCGTCCTCCTCTTCCTACTCCTCCTCGTCTCCCGTCCCCTCCCAGCATCCCACAGGACTTCTCTCTCGCGTTCAAACCTCCAAGTAAACACTCCCATGAAAAATACCCTTCCCCTCTTTCGCCTCTGCCCTTCCCCACCACCTGCATTGATGGGGGATGGTCACGAGGGGAAGACTGGGAGAGGCCGTGTTTCGCCCAGGTGGAGCATGCGGTAATTAAGGCAGGGAGGGCTGGAGCGGCGGGGTTTCGGACACGGCGAGGTATTTTATTCAATCACCTACGGCCCGGCTTCAGCTGGTATGTCGGGGCCGGATGCGGGCGACAAGGGCACGGGTTCTATAGCGTGCGGGAGTACTTTGGGCGGGTGATGCGCGGACACTAGAGCATGGGCGGCCTCCGAACCCAAGCAAAAGGGCGTGTGTGTTAATGTGAGCGACTCTGTGTTTCTCGCCACGATTCTCAGAGGTGGAAATTAGGACCTGTCGGGGGCCTGGCCGAGCATCGTGTGCAGGGGAGGCGGGCAGCGAGCAGCGAGGGGAGGGAGGAAGGGGCGCTGATAAACAGGAGGTTTTTATATAAACTTGAGCATCCCTGCGTTAGCCAACCTCCAAGCTCTCCCACGCCACGCTCCCTTCCTCCTTTCCTCCTTCACTCTCCTCCTCCTCCCACCCATCCTGTAGCTGTCCCTCCACCTCTTCTCCTCCCCTTCCAAGGACTAAACTCATCCACTTCCCCTCCACTAGTTCTCCAACCCCATCTACCTATCTTTCCCTCCCTATTACCTTACCCTCCCTCTCCCTCTTCCTCCAGCAGCTCCTCCCTTATTCCCTCCCTTTCCACTTTACCTTTCATTCCATATCTGGTCATCTTAAGGGAGGAAAAACACTTGAATACATTAACTTCCCTGGGAGAAACTGGGAAAAAAAAGCAACAGAATAGAAACTTGTGTACTCGAATGTATACTGTAGGTCGGCCTCTTTCTTAGCCACGGGAGGGTTGGTAGCCGTGGCTGGTCGTCAAAACAAAGCCTCCTCCTCCTCCTCCTCCTCCTCCTCCTCCTCCTCCTCCTCCTCCTCCTCCTTCCCGTTTTCAGTGCCCTGTGACGTCAGCATGGAGAAATCAAGGGGGAGGATATTTTCACACAATGGGATTTATGTTCACGGGTTATTGGTAGGACTGTGGGGGGGGCGGAGGGGATAGAAGAGGAGATGAGGGAGAGTGGAGGTGAAGGAAGGGGACGGGAGGGGGTGGCGTGACGTGCGATGGAGAAAAAAATGGGTTTGGATCGACCATACCTGAAGGAGCGGTGGTGGGATGGGGGTTTGAAGGGGTGGAGGAAGGGAGGAGATGGCAAGAGTATGAAGTAGATTGCTTTGGCGTATATGGGGAAGCAGAAGAAAGGAAGGAGAGGGAAGAGGAGAGGAAGATCTGTCTCGTATCCCTTCTCATCCTCTTCTGTGCCGCGAGGAGGAGGAGGATAAGGAGGAGGAGAAGGATAAGGTGGGGAGGGAGGAAAGGAGATGGTGGCAGTATTTACAGGAATGTGTCTCGGTGCTTTTAGTTCATTTTAGCGCCGTGACAGTGAGTGGGCCGCCAGGTTGGAGGCCAGCGGAGGGACGTACTGAGGAGGGCAAGGCAGGCAAGGCAGGGCTGGGCAAGGCAATCTGGGCAAGGCAAGGTAGGGCGGGGCAGGATTGGGCGGTCGTGGGAGCTTTGTGACTCCTCGTGTGCGTATTTGGCCCTCTAAAGATTTTGCCCCACTTGATGTTTTCATGGGCATTTCTTTGTGTCATGTGTGTGTGTGTGTGTGTGTGTGTGTGTGTGTGTGTGTGTGTGTGTGTGTGTGTGTGTGTGTGTGTGTGTGAAAATTCTCTCTCTCTCTCTCTCTCTCTCTCTCTCTCTCTCTCTCTCTCTCTCTCTCTCTCTCTCTCACACACACACACACACACACACACACACACACACACACAAAGTTGTAGCACCTTAACTCTTTCTCCCTCCCTCCATCATTGCATCTCTCCCTGCCACCACACCATCACACCCTGCCTCTCCCGCACCTCACCTCCCTGCCTGTACACCCTCACCTCGGGACTGTTTGAGGATAGTAATTGGCCTTGAGCGTAAGTTAAAGTCCGGAGCGGCGCAGACAATGGCGGGAAGCGACTGAGAGGGTTCAGGCTCGCTTCACCGTGACGGCCTTGTTGACAGTCGCGCAGAGCTTGTCCTCGTTCCACTACGTCACCGCGTATAGAAGCAAACACCCCCTCACTAACTCATTGGCGGGCGATGCGGGAGGGAGAGACGGGAGGTTGGGGCTGACAGGGGGGAGGAGAACCTAAGAGAGCCGGGTCTTCGTGGGCGAATAGGGGAGTAGGTGAGTAGGACATAGAGAGAAAGAGAGGGAGAGAAGGTTGCATAGGGAGGGAGAGGCACGGGTGGGTTCTCCGGGCTGTGAGGTGTGTGGGCGTGTGTTCCTCGACGTCTGCATGAGGATTGAAATAAGATGGCTAGGGTTAAAGGCGTGGGGAGTTATGGGATGTATATGAAGGGATGGAGAAGAGGAGGGGATGGTAGAAGGAACAGATGGGAAGTAAGGATGGAAGGGAATGAGGAAGAAATAGCTAGTGCAGTGGTGTAGAAACGGAGTGAAATTGAGGAATAGTGAGTGAAGATACTTGGAAAAATTAAGGAATGTGATGAAAATAGGAAAGAAAAGGAATGTTTATAGAAGCAAATGGAGAGGGAAGAAGTGAGATAATAGAAGAAAGGAGGAAGAAACGGATAAGACAAGAAGAAAGAATGGAAGGTAAAGGAAGAAGGAAGAGTAGAAGAAACGAAGAAACAGGGGAGAAACAAATGAACGAAAGAGAAGAGGAAGAAACACAAACAGATGGGTGGAATGTAGGAAGTAAGAGAGAGAGAGAGAGAGAGAGAGAGAGAGAGAGAGAGAGAGAGAGAGAGAGAGGAACCTGAGTCTGTGGGAAATTTCTGGAACCGATGATTCTGCGATTAGCGAAGCCAGACACGCCTGCAAGACTGGCCTGATGTACAACCCAGGCTGCTCCGACTTGCAACTAAACGTCGCCGCTTTTACCTCCAAGTGTGAGCCAAATGAACAAACCTTCTCGCTCGCTCGTTTCTTCTTTCTTTTCCTAATGCGTTTTCTCTCTCTCTCTCTCTCTCTCTCTCTCTCTCTCTCTCTCTCTCTCTCTCTCTCTCTCTCTCTCGTACCAGCAGTGAGGAGGTGTTACGTAAGGCAAGATGGACAGGTGTGGGAACGAGTAATGGGCGTCTGTGGATATAATTGGACGTCTGGTGCCTACATTCAGATAAGAGATCATAGTGAAAGTTGCGTGGCTGTGATGGTGATGTGTGTGTGTGTGTGTGTGTGTGTGTGTGTGTGTGTGTGTGTGTGTGTGTGTGTGTGTGTGTTTAGTGATGTGTGTGTGTTTTCTTTTTTTTTTTATCTTCAAGTCATTTTATTTTTCATTGTTTTGTATTTTTTAATTGGTATATTTTTCTTTTTCCTTTTCTTTCAGTTATCTTTTCTATTTTATTTTTTTTAGATACCTGGTTTCTTTTTATGGAAGTTTTTTTTTATAATTTTCTTTTAAGGTCAGCTATTGTCCATTTATAACTGTGTGTGTGTGTGTGTGTGTGTGTGTGTGTGTGTGTGTGAGAGAGAGGTGGTGGTAGCGGCGGTGGTGGCGTGGTGGTGATACAGGTGGATAATGGAAGGGGCCAGGCGCTTACCTTACCTGCTGGCGCTGATAGCAGGACCGTGTAGGGCAGAGATGACGAAGGAGGAGGAGGAAGGGGTTACGGAGGGAGAAGATAGGGTCCTGCATAGCTACTACAGCCCCGCCCTACCCCAACCTCATTCCCTCTGCCCCTTACTCTTAACCCCCTCCCGTCCTCTCCTCCCCCACAGCACCTCCAGCCTTCTCCCTCAGCCTCCCAGCCCCTCCAATATCTCACAAAGCTCATTAGAACAGCCATGAGGCGAAGCTGTCGGCGAGAGGGAAGCAGCGACAGGCCGCCTTAGAAAACATGCGCCGCTGCAGCTATTTGGAGAGAGAGAGAGAGAGAGAGAGAGAGAGAGAGAGATGTGCGCGTGAGATATGCATGTGTACATCGTCATGAACTTTATCAAACACACATGGAGACAATACACGCCACGCACACACGCATGTACACTTAAATGCATACTTCTCTCTCTCTCTCTCTCTCTCTCTCTCTCTCTCTCTCTCTCTCTCTCTCCCCACCCCTCCGAAGCTGTGCCGTTCCTTTGTGGTGCAGTAACAAAGCATTGCGCTCGCCGCCAGTGGTCACGTGACTGGACTAATAAATGAGCATCGGGTAGATCGGATCAGCGGCGCGGCGCGGTGGACCTGCAACTCTTAAATGGGATTTGAGTGTTAGTGACAACCCGAGGAGGGGCGAGGTTGGCCTGGGGGTGGGAAGGGGCGGCAGGGAGGTAAAGGAGCATGGGAGATACCTGTCAGCTGTCACTCATAGGGAGAAAAAGAAGTAATTACCCAGATTGTAGGATGTTTTGAATATTTTTCGCGTGTTTTTGTGCCGCTTTTGCTAATTATCTTTATATCCTTTTTGGCGCTTTTGATATCTTCGGTTGGGTGGATGGAGGAGTAGTGGGTATTATAATGGGGTGCTCTCTCTCTCTCTCTCTCTCTCTCTCTCTCTCTCGTGTATCATAGCCCATGTTTTAAAAGCCGCATCACCGTGTACCGCTAGCAGGTGCGTTCAAGTAGCAGCACCGCATCTTGCAAGGGGGAAAATATATGCATTACTTTATTTATGACTCGCCGGGAAGTGGTGCTTAAGGTGCTGATGATGGTGGTGGTGCTTGTGGTTATAGTGATGGCTGGGAGGTTTATGGTGATGGGGGTAATAGTGGTTGGTGGCGGTGGTGGTATTGGAAGTTAAGTATTTCTCTCTCTCTGTTCTTTTTAACTAAATGTATTGCTGTGATGATGATGGTGGTGGTGATGATGGTGGTGGTGATGGTTATTGGTATGGTGAGGTTTATGGTGATGGTGGTAATGGTGGTGTTGGTGTTCATGGGAATGGTTATAGTAGAGACTGTGGTTTTTATGGTGTTAGTGATGGTGTAGTGGTTGGTGATGGTGATAGTGACGGAGATAAAAACACTCATCTTTATTTAGTCTATCAAACACGGATAAAAATGGCAATCTTCAATATGATAAGGATAGAAGCAGAAGTAGCAGGAGCAGTAGCAGTAGTAGTAGTAGTGGTGGTGGTGGTAGTGATGGTAGATGTAGTAGTGGTGGTAGAGGGTGTGACTGTAACCAAGCAGCAACACTATTAAGCCGTTCTATATCAAGCCAAGTCCACGTTAGAAAGAATCAGAAATAGCAGTAGCAGTAGCAGTTGAAGTAGTAGCAGTGATGGTGGTGGTAGTGATGGTGGATGTAGCAGTGGTGGTAGTGGGTGTGACTGTAACGAAACAGCAACACTATTAAGTCATTCTATACCAAATATGTCGTAGATCAAGAGGAAGGGAACTTAAGTATCGTATAAGTAAGTAAGTAAGTAAGTAAGTTAAGTAAGTGGCGGGAACAAGAAGAGAATCATGATAAAAGAAGATACTTAAAGATCCATTCTATTTTTTAATCTCTCTCTCTCTCTCTCTCTCTCTCTCTCTCTCTCTCTCTCTCTCTCTCTCTCTCTCTCTCTCTCTCTCTCTCTCTTTTATCTCCATGCTTTGATAATGTTGGTGAGATTAAGTTAGGTACGTTTGTTAGCTATTGTATTTGTTGATGTTGTTGTTGTTGTTGTTGTTGTTGTTGTGGATAGGGAGCAATGTTGGTTGTTTATTTATTTTCATCCTTTCATATAATATTCTGTATTTGTTATTTTTTTATCTTTGTTTTTACCATTTTTATTCATGACTTACACTGATATGATATGATGATGTAACTCTCTCTCTCTCTCTCTCTCTCTCTCTCTCTCTCTCTCTCTCTCTCTCTCTCTCTCTCTCTCTCTCTCTCTCTCTCTCTCTCTCTCTCTCTCTCTCTCTCTCTCTCTCTCTCTCTCTCTCTCTCTCTCTCTCCTGTCAAGTATTTTCATTGATATATTTCTGGCTGTTCTTTCTCCAGTCTTGAAACATGATGTCTCTCTCCATCTCATCTGTTAAAACTCTCTCTCTCTCTCTCTCTCTCTCTCTCTCTCTCTCGACGGATTAGATGGTCGATCCAAAAGTTAATGACGCCATTTGCATAATTAACCACATTACTGGAGGAGGAGAGACGAGGAGGAGGAGGAGGAGGAGGAGGAGGAGGAGGAGGAGGAGGAGGAGAAGGAGGAGGAGGAGGAGGAAGAGAAGGAGGAGGAGGAGGAGGGTATGGGGTGGGAGGCGTGCAAAAGAATCTAGTTTTAAGAGTGTGCAGACGTGTGAGAGAGAGAGAGAGAGAGAGAGAGAGAGAGAGAGAGAGAGAGTATAGTTCGCAGACTGGCTGAATGACTTGCTGACTGACTGGTTGACTGACGGACTGACGGACTGACTGACTGACTGACCGACTGACTGACTGACGTATGCATTAGCAGTCTGGACGGCAAGAACGAAGCGGTAGACAGAGTTAAACGTAATTGATACACAAAGAAACAGAACAAAATTAGCGTACAGTGTTGAGTAATTATTTTTTTTGTCTTCTCTCTTTACATTGCATTACTTTCTACCTGTCTATATTTGCACCAGGTAACCAGTTTACTAATGAGACGCAGGTAGCAATTAAACTAGTTGGTAGTTATTGGGTATTTACTGCATTTACATATATTTTTTACACACACACACACACACACACACACACACACACACACACACACACACACACACACACAAGACACGCGAGAGACCAGATTGGCTAAACAAATTTGCAGACGATTAACTCAAACAGCCGAAACTATGAGGACAGAGAAGGAGGAGGAAGAGGAGGAGGAGGAGGACGAGGACGAGGAGGAGGAGGAGGAGGAGGAGGAGGAGGAGGAGGAGGAGAGAGGGAGGAATTCTTTGTCTTTTTGTGTTTGTTAGACGAGTCGGTGAACACTGCTCGTCCCCTCCCCACCCACCTCTCATCCCTAGACGTCCCTACCTCGACCCCCGTCCGTGCCCCCCTGCCGGCCCCTCTTTCAAGCTCGGGCCGCCCCCCAAAAAGTGGGTCTCGGTATCTTATTGTGGTGCGGCGGGGCGACCCTCCTCAAACAGCCCCGTCCGTCGCTTGGGGAGGAAAGACAAACACCACGAAGATCTGTCTTAATCACCCACACACCACTACCACCACCGCCGCCGCCTCGCCATCCCCGCCGCCGCCGCCGCCGCACTCAAACTACCCGCCGCCATTGCTGTCCCCTCCTCTTCTCCTTCTCCTCTTTCTCCTTCCTTTTCATTTTTCTCTCTATCCCTTCGTCCCTCCCTCCTCTACGGCCCCGACCTCTCACCCCTAGCAACCTTCCCCCTCCTCCTCCTCCTCTATCCTCTCACGCCTCCACCCATCCACTACCTCCATCCACCCACCCTCCTGACCTTCTCCACGTAATACCCAGACAAACCATTCGTCCCCTACCACCTCTACCAGTCTCCCTCCTTCCCTCCCATCTCTCTCTCTCCCTTCTCTCCCTTCTCTCCCTTCTTTTCCTTCTCTCCCTTTCCCCTTCATCTCCTTCCCTGTACCCTTCTCCCTCACCCTCCTCAGCCCCTCCCTGTCCCGTCCTCCCCTCACCCATTGGCCTGATCACCCGAGCAGTTTTGCAAAGTGCTGGTTGGGTGTCTTTGTGGTTCCGCAGTACCGCCACCTTCCCACGACTCCCGGCCAGAAGAGATGGATTTTAGGCTCCCTTGTTGAACGGTGGGAGGACTAACCGTATTCAGAAACGCAATGCTCTCTCACTACGACAGTTTTCCAAGGCCACAGAGACAACTAGCCAGGTTTTCAAGACAGTTTTCGCTTTTATTATACTAAAAATCCTGCCAATTCATCACCAGAACCATTAAAATGCTCTTAAAAACATGAATAGCTTCAAGTGTAGCTTTTGGAAAGTACTGACGCCTTCCCCTCTCACTAGACAACTTTTCAAGGCTATAGAGACAACTAGCTGGGTTTTCAAGACGATTTCTTCTTTTTGATAAACTAGATCTTGCCAATTCATCACCAGAACCATCAAAATACTCTTAAAAAACGCGAGTATCTTCAAGTCTAGCCTTTGGAAAGTACTGACGCCTTCTCCCATTAGATAATTTTCCAAGGCTACAGAGAAAACCAGCCGGGTTTTCAAGACAGTTTCTCCTTTTGATAAACTAGAAACCTTACCACTGCACCTCCAGAACCATAAAAATACTCTTAAAAATGCGAGTACCTTCAAGTAGAGCCTATGGGAAGCAATGATGGTGAGAGAGCGAAGCGTTTCATAATATGTTGGGGGCGGCGGAGGTGGTGGTGGTCGGGGAAAGGTATCTTTTGTCCCCAGGTGAACGCGTGGAAAGGTTTCATATGTATGGGTGTTGTTGTTCATTGTTGTGTTCGATCGGTGGCGGTGATGTTGCTCAATCTGTTTGGTGTTGTTTGGAAGGTTCTGGGAAGACTGATTGGCCTAGAATGTTAGATCTCTCTCTCTCTCTCTCTCTCTCTCTCTCTCTCTCTCTCTCTCTCTCTCTCTCTCTCTCTCTCTCTCTCTTTTCACTCGTATTTTTCGATTTAATCTGTTTATATATTTTCGTCTAGCTTTGGTTGTATATATATATATATATATATATATATATATATATATATATATATATATATATATATATATATTTTTTTTTTTTTTTTTTTTTTGTGATGGGGGTGAAATGTTTAAATATTCTCTTAGTGTGTCTTCTTTCTCTTATGTCCCAGAGAGCTATATCCTTGTTGGTCTTCTATTACATTTTGGAGGCATACTTATTGTTTCACATTCTAAACACATATTTATACTATTTCAAACTTTTCTCTCTTTGTTTTCTCTATCACATCTTTCAATTTTACATATGCTTATTATTTTTTATTATTTTTTTATTTATACCATGTGGGCTTTTCACGGGAATTTATGGGCTAAAGGGGATACTTTTTGTAGTACCTCATATCTCAAAGCCCACCCGCTAGGAAACCGTTGCCCCGAGTGAGGAAGCCCGACCTACACTCAGACCGTGGACAGGATCCAAACCCGTGCGCTTGGAGACCCCTCGGACCTCAAAGCACGCATGGTTCCACTGTACCACTTTTACTTCCTTATTCTACACCCGAATTCTCTCTCTCTCTCTCTCTCTCTCTCTCTCTCTCTCTCTCTCTCTCTCTCTCCTTACACAACCTTCAAGAGACGTTTTTGCTGCCGCGTGCGATAATAATATCCCCGAAACAGCCACGCCAGTCTGATGTCATTTGTGTACACGAGATTCACCTTTTTTTACCTCCCAACTGACACACGAGGTAGTCACATTTCGGGCCTTTTGTGGACGTGTGGACGAACCTTTTGTTTTGGTGCTTCTTGCCCTCAGGTTTGGCGGGGCTACTGGGTTGCGGGGCGGCGGGGGTGACTTTGTTAAAACATTTAGTCGACTACTGTTTGTGCTTGGGGAATTCCAACACTCTAGACGTCCGTGTTGACAGTCCAGCAGCTGCTCGCCCTCTTGGAGTCCCATTTTAAGAGAGACAAGGAGCCTGAGTTATGTGCCTGGATTAGCATTAGCCTTATTATCTCTATTATTATTATTATTATTATTATTATTATTATTATTATTATTATTATTATCATTATTATCATTTATTTTTATTATTATCATTGTTGTTGTTGTTGTTGTTGTTGTTGTTGTTGTTATTATTCTAGTTGTAGTCGTAGTAGAAATAGTAGTAGTAGTAGTAGTAGTAGTAGTAGTAGTAGTAGTAGTAGTAGTAGTAGTAGTAGTAGTAGTAGTAGTAGTAGTAGTAGTAGCAGTGGTAGTAGTAGTAGTAGTAGTAGTAGTAGTAGTAGTAGTAGTAGTAGTAGTAGTAGTAGTAGTAGTAGTAGTAATAGTAGTAGCAGTAGTAATAGTAGCAAAAGTAATATTACGAATGAAACCTAAAATCTCTCTCTCTCTCTCTCTCTCTCTCTCTCTCTCTCTCTCTCTCTCTCTCTCTCTCTCTCTCTCTCTCTCTCTCTCTCTCTCTCTCTCTCTCTCTCTCTCACACACACACACACACACACACACACACACACACACACACACACACACACACACAGAGCATCAGTAGTAGTGAGGGGAGGTGAGTCGTCGTTTCCCTGGACTCGCCCTGTTTATGTGGCCTCACGGGCGCCGCTTCCTCGGATCTCGTCGGGATCCTCCTCAGGTCGCCTCGATAAACACCGCTGACGTGATTGATAGTCTGGAGCCCGGCCTGGAGTGTTCTGGGTCTGACTCGCCACGTCTTGCCTTTTTCTGTATTCTTGTTCCTCTCTCTCTCTCTCTCTCTCTCTCTCTCTCTCTCTCTCTCTCTCTCTCTCTCTCTCTCTCTCTCTCTCTCAAGTTCTCTTTTCATCTTGAGTGTCAGGGATCATTGAAGTGTTTTTCTCTTTTCCTCTCTCTCGTTTCTCTTCTCTACCCTTCTTTCTCTGTCTACTCTTTCTCTCTCTCTTTCTCTTTCTCTTTTCTTTCTCTCTCTCTCTCTCTCTCTCTCTCTCTCTCTCTCTCTCTCTCTCTCTCTCTCTCTCTCTCTCTCTCTCTCTCTCGTCCTCTTTCTTTTCTTTTCTTTCTTTCTTCTTCTTTTCGTCTTCTTCTCTTTTTTCTCCTCCTCCTTCTCGTTTTTTTTGTTTCATTTTCTTGTTTCTACATCCGTTTTTTTTTTTTTTCACTCTTGTCTACGCATGCGTCTTTATTACTCTTTATTTCACATTCCTCGCGTCTCCTCAGCGAACATGTGTATATATTTTCACTAACATTTTTTTTCCCCTCCTCAGCCTTCTTAGTTCCTTCCTTTATTATTATCATTGCCATTACACAGGCGTCGCTTTACTGCATTCCAACATTTGCACCTTTGCCGGCCAGTTTTCTCTCCTCTGCTTCTCCATCTCTCACGTTCCATCTCCCTCATTCTTCCTTTTCACTCTATCTCATCCCTCTGTCGCCTGATCTTGAGTGCTCACCCTCTCCCCAGCTCCCTGTCCCTGCCACCTCCTCCTGCTGACCCCCTGCTCCGCTCCCTCATAGCTTATTCATGGAGACTCACTCCCCCCTTCGTGCCACGAGTTTACTCATCAGTTACCGTACTTGTTTTTTTGCGGCGCCGACTGTGCGGGCGATAAATCTGGGTGTGGGGTGAGTGCGAGTGTGTATGGATGGGAAGACGTGAGTGTGTTGATTGCGCCCAGGGTGTAGAAGAGTCTGCTCGGGTGTAGATGAGTAGAGGTGTACTGTATGCTAAGATCCTATGAATAGACGTCTGAGAGTGTAGTGGTGTATGTATGGCTGGAGTTTGTGAGTCTGGAGCGGGTGTGGTGGTGAAGTTTAGCATAGTGTTTAGGTGTGGTGTAGGTCGAGGGTGTGTGTGTATGGGGGATGTGAGTGTGGTGGGTGCTTTGTGTCGGCCGGGCAGGTATGTTAAGGGCCGTGTTGGTTCATTGCGAGTGGGGTTTGTGGGTGTAGTGGAGGGAAGGATGTAGCTCTGTGGATAGGTGTGAAGAATGTGGACGGTTGTGGAATGTGGATGGGAATGCACGTATGTAAGTAAAGTATGTAAGTAAGTAAAGTAAGTGGGTATAAGGAAAGTGAGTATAGTATACGTAATGTATGTGTGGGTATGAATGTTGATATTAGTAGTAAGGGTGTCTTGTGTGTGTGTGTGTGTGTGTGTGTGTGTGTGTGTGTGTGTGTGTGTGTTTATGTGTGGGTGGGCAAGGACTCAAAAAGTGTTCCTTGCGTATTTTTCGTATATTTTACAAGCATCGTAATTTTCCTTCCTCCTGACACACTCTTCAGGATTCCAGTGAAAATAACTTACGTGCACACCATTCCTTGTCTATTTCTCTGTTCGACCCGTGCATATATTTCATCTTCCTTATTTTATTCTTTTTATCATCCTTTTTTTTTTTTTCGTGTCTGCCACCCTTCCACCTCACACACACACACACACACACACACACACACGACCACCACTACAACAAACAGCACTTTCCTTTCCATTTTCTATTTCATCACTCGTCCAGTTTAACATTTCTTATAGTTAACCCCCTCAATACTGAGACGCATTTTTACCATGATTTTTGGGTATGATTAGACGAATTTATATGCATTATGAAGGTTCTATGGAAGTTAAAAGATTAATGGCCGGAGTCTCTACTATTTTAATAACCACATAAGTTTCTGAAGCTGCATAAAATCTTCAAATTGTAACCAGAATGAATACAAAAACGCGTCCTGATACTGGAGGAATTAAAGGGTAAGGAAAAGTGTATTGTTTCCACTAAAACCTCGCTTATTTCTTATTATTTTTATGTGTAAGTAAGTCTCCCCATACATCAAGCCTCTCAGCCAGCGCGATGCTCGTACGTTCTTTCACAACCAAATTATGGGCAATTTACTGTGGCTGGGCTATTTGGGAGCGTGCGCGTTTTCTTTGACTTCCTCTCGTGGCCGCTAGAGGGCAGCGCGATCTCCCCTTTGTTTATATTCCGTGATAAATACTGTGGCAAATGAAGATGGAGGAGGAAAAGGAAGGCAGTATGTTAAGAGAAAATACCTGAGGGAGATGATAATGAAGGAGAAAAAGAATCAGGAGAATTATGCAATGAGAAATGTGAAGCAGAACGCGAGGGAAAAATACGAGGAGGATGAGGAGGAGGAGGAGAGACAAGAAGAGAAGGGGGAGGAGAAAGAGGAGTTGATGACTGCCTCCGTAACCCTTCAAGCTGTGGAATACATTAAGGGCATTTTAGCAAAGTCTAAAGGCACCTCCCCAGCGGTCAGTCTCCTTCGTCAACACCCTTAAGGAGCGCAGGGGAGGAAAGGAAGGGGGTGTAGAGGATCAGGGTGAGGTGAAGGAAGGAGGAGAAGAGAAGGAAGCGTGAGAAGGGCAAGGGAGAAATTTTTGCTGAAGGAAAGGCCACGAGAGAGAGAGAGAGAGAGAGAGAGAGAGAGAGAGAGAGAGAGAGAGAGATTCAGACACCAGACAAACAGTGGACAGACAGACAGACATAGATCCCCAAACGAAAAACAGAGTGAGATGGAAAACAGACAAATAAACCTAGCTAGACAGGATCCTTAGACACACACACACACACACACACACACACACACACACACACACACACACACAGACTCATTGATAGAAACAAAGCCAGACAGACAGATAGACAGACCAATAGAGAAAGATAGAGACACAGATCGAGACAAGCCGACAGACAGAGAGACACACAGACACAAGGTAACGAAAAACACCACATTGAAGCACATTTTTTTCACCGTCCACCTTTGTAAATGTAAAAAAAAACTCACACGTCCTTGAGAAGAGTAAATGTGACTTGGTGGGGGAGGGTTCGAAAGTTGATGCACCTGTAAAAAAGTCGTCTGTGGGCAGGTTAATGAACTTGGACGGGCAGGTGAGGGAGAGGGAACGGGCGGGCAGTCAGGTATAGGCAGGAAGGTATAAGCAGGCAGGTAGGTAAGCAGGTAGGTAGGCAGGTGAGTTCAAGTGATTATAGGGTATCGCTGCAATAATGAGGAAGAACCACAAGCTTATACCCTCAACCGCCCACTTCCAATACGCCTCCCTGCCTTCTTCCTTCCCTACCTCCCTTCCCACCCCTGCCTGTCTTCTCCCTGTCCCTTCTTCGTCCCTCCAGCCATCCAGCCATCAGTCCGTCCCTCCTTCTCATCCTTGTCTCCTTCACCACCACCTCCTCCTCCTCCTCCTCCTTGCGTTTCTCCTTCACTTCCCTTTCGCTGTTTCTCTTTTCGTGGTTGTTCGTTCATTCATTTTGTTCATTCTTTCATTCATTCATTTACTTATTCTTTCAGTTACTTAATCAGTCATTCATTCAGTTTTCCATTCATATTCACTCAGCCACTGACTCACTGACACATGTGATCTCTTATTCATTTGGTACCCATTTAAGTATCTAACGAACAAGTCCATACACTCATTCACTCATTCACTCACCATCTCACTTATTAACTTACTAAATATTTAATCACCCAACAAATTCACTCATTTACTCATACACTCACTCCTTCACTCACACACTCACTCATTCACTCACACATTAACTCATTCGTTCACTCCTTCACTCACACGCTCACTCATTCACTCACTCAATCTTTCACTCACTCATACACTCACTCACTCACTCATTCACTCAATCACTCCTTCACTCACACAATCAGACACTTACTCACGCATTCATTCAGACATACACTCATTCACTCACGAATTCACTCACTCCTTCACTCACACACTCACACACTCACTCATTCCTTCACTCACACACTCAGTCCTTCACTCATACACTCACTCTAAGTCACTAAGAACAGGTATGGCATCTCGTCGCTGCATGGAAGTTGTAGCAGGTAAGGCCAGGTAATCTGAGGACAGCATCCACTCATCCTGTCTGTGTCTTATCATCCCAACTCTTCCTCCTCGGTCACTTAATCCCTTCATATTCATTCTGGTTATTATTCAGTGGTTTTATACAGCTTCAGAAACTTATGTGGATATTAAAATAGTATAGACTCTGGCCATTAATCTTTTCACGTCCATAGAACCTTTAAAAGCAAATAAAATCGTCTAATCTTACTCAAAATCATGGTAAAAATGCGTCTCAGTATTGAAAGGGTTAAGGATCTTGGGGTTATAAATTCGCTTTTGTGTTTTTTTTTTTTTTTTTTTTGTATTCATATTTATTTGTTTTTATGTATTTGTGTTTATTTGTCTATGTTTTTTTTTTTTTTTGCGCATTTTTATCTCCCGTTTGTTTTATGGTGCTGTTTTTATTTGATTATTTGTTTATTTATTTGTTTTTATTTATTTATTGCTAATATTCTCCTTTTCCCGTCTTGCATTTCATTCTATTTCGTTTTTTTTTTCCTTGTTATTTATTCTCATTCATTTAGTTTCGTTTTTTTTTCTCTCATATTAATAGCTTTTCTCTCTCTCTCTCTCTCTCTCTCTCTCTCTCTCTCTCTCTCTCTCTCTCTCTCTCTCTCTCTCTCTCTCTCTCTCTCTCTCTCTCTCTCTCTCTCTCTCTCTCTCTCTCTCTCTCTCTCTCTCTCTCTCTCTCTCTCTCTCTCTCTCTCTCTCTCTCTCTCTCTCTCTCTCTCTCTCTCTCTCTCATTGACCAAAATAACTCCTTGACTCGACTTACTAACCCACTCCCCTCAATCTTACGCCATGATCCACTTGCCCACATCCACCTACCTCCACCCACCTCAGCCCACGCACTCCTCCACATCCTGCCCCACCTTCACCTCACCAAAGTCCAGGGTCGTCTGCACACCACGCCAATCACCATCGCATTTTCTCGATACAATTAGTGGGATTCCTGCGTATCTACCTGTCTAGCTTGAGTGACTTTTATTGCCTTGAATGATGTGATGCTGACGGAGGCGCTGACGGAGGGAAGAGGTTGGCAGGGAGATAGGAAGCGTAAGGGGGAAGTGATTGAGGTGGGAAAGGGATGGAAGGGGATTGGAAGGGGTGTGATGTGATCGGATGGGATGGGATGGGAAGGAAAGGGATGGGAAGGGATGGGATGGAATGGAATGGGATAGGATGGGATGGGATGGGAAAGGAAGGGAAGGAAAGAGAAAGGATTACAGGTTGTAGGTTTAAGAAAAGAGGTTTTAAGAAGTTTTAGGTGTGATTTC
>NC_059304.1:14573892-14588892 GCF_017591435.1 Portunus trituberculatus
AGAATAAGAACAGAAAAATACTGAAAGGAGTAAAAGCATGGTAAATCAATAGATACATCGTAATACAGTGTTTAGAGACGACTACTCTGTACAGCGAGACGATGCTGACCTACTCCTGAATTAAACCAACCTGCGAACACTGAAAATGTGACAGTTTGGGTCCTCTGCTACTGACATTAATCAAAGTATAATATATTACACTCAGACGGAACACGGGCCTGATGTGTCTGAGATGTGGCATTTTGTTATAGTACATTTCGCACTATATAGCGACTGTTTAGGACCGAAGAACTACAGCTTCAAGTAGATATACAATAATATTATCTATCGATTTTCGGTCTTAAAGTAGGGAAAGTTACAAATATTGATGCATTTCTTTATAGTCCTCCTTGCTTCTCGAAAAGGTGCACGAACTTAGAAAAGGTTGAAGAACACTAAACTATACCCTGAAAAAAATACAGTAAAAGAGATAAGATAAAATGACCAACATCTCTATTATTACGGAGGCTAAGAATAATACCAAGACTAATTAAGTAATTCAGAGATAACGAAACGAACGACGATCACGAGAGCTTCCACGATAACAGTGTGTATGATAAGATGTGATTCCAGATTCCTCGATAGCGCTCCGAGTTTCCAAGATAATATGCATTCCAGTTTCCTCGATAGCGATGCGAGTTTCCAAAACAACGATGCCATTCCATGATAAAGATGCCTTTCCAGTTTCCACGATAATAATGCGAGTTTCCACGATCAAGATGCAATTCCAGTTTCCACGGTAACGATGCGGGTTTCCACGATGTCGATGCGGTTCCAGTTCTCACGATGCGATTTCACGACACAATATTGAAGTCCACTTGCCTACACAGGTACTGGGACGAACCCTTTCACCCCGTAAGGGTCCACCCCAGACCCTTGGGTGCGAGTAGAGTGACGCTGCCACCTTCCTGCGCCGCAATTGAAGTTCACTTGCCTACACCGGTACTGGGACGAACCCTTTCACCCCGTAAGGGTCCACCCACACCCTTAGGTGCGAGGAGAGTGGCGCTGCCACCTCACTGCGACGCAATTGAAGTTCACTTGCCTACACAGGTACTGAGACGAACCCTTTCACCCCGTAAGAGTTCACCCCAGACCCTTGAGTGCGAGGAGAGTGACGCTGCCACCTTACTGCGCCTCACACGGGTAGCCATGAGCAATGACCCGCCACACACCACTCCCCAAACACTGTCAGTGAGTCCTTTTCACCCCGTAAAGGACCACTGGTATTGTCAGTGCCTGGTGCATGGCGCACAGCGTGCTCTCGTTCATGGCGAATTGTTCAGCACGGTGTCATTATAAGCAGAGGTCCCATACACACCACTCACCACCAGACTCTATGCAAGGAGCCCTTATCACCCCTTTAAAGGCCCCTCACGCCATCATCTGGTGGACGGTAGACACGGCAGACTGCTTAAGGCGACGCCTTGCCTAGTGTGAGGCGCTGCAAGTTGACGACAATCAGTGAGTTTGAAGTCGCAAGGGAAAATGAGTCCACGTTAACAATGGGATTGCGATTCCAGTGTCCACGGTATAGATGTATTTCTAGAGGATGACGATCCGTATATCGAGGGTAGCGATGCGGCGATGGCGAAACGATTCAAAGTATTATTACCTACACAGGTACTGGGACGAAACGTTTCACCCAGTCCGTGGTTATGAAAGCAGTGACGATGCAACCTTGCAATGCCTCACACGGGTCGCCATGAGCAATGACCCGCCACACACCACTCCCCAAACACTGTCATGAAGTGAGTCCTTTTTACCTAACCTAACCTAACCTAACCTAACCTAACCTAACCTAACCTAACCTAACCTAACGTAAAGGACCACTGGTACTGTCAGTGCCTGGCTCATGGCGCACAGCGTGCCCTCGTTCATGGCGAGTTGTTCAGCCCGGTGTCATTATAAGCAGGGGACCCGTACACACCACTCACCATCATATTCTATGCAAGGAGCCCTTATCACCCCTTTAGGGCCCCTCACGGCACCATCCGGTGAGTGGTAGACATTGATCTCTTGCTTATGGCGACCCTTGCCTAGTGTGAGGCGCTGCAAGTGGACGACTAGTAGTGAAGCTTGAGGCCACCAAGGAAAAGAAGGACCTGCAGCCAGTTCCTGCCTTGGGCCCCAGGCCGGACCCAACAGCCACCTCCTTCCCCCGTGCGGCGCCCAAGGCCGTCACGGCCCTCAACAACTTTAGGCCGAAAGTTCTCAATCGTCGTTTAAATTTTGATTCGAATATAAAATCGTCGATGGTAAATGAAAAATAGCTTTGGTCTGAAAGTGTGCAAGAGTTAGCTGATTAATGAAACAAGGTGAGGCAGCTTTGCTCCGGAGTATTTAGTGTACTTTGCATGTTGCTGCCGTGAATGTGTACGTGTTTGTAGATAACTGGATAGAAACAGTAGACCAATGGTAGTTGTGTAACTATTGGGGAACTTTTGAAAATTAGTTAAGCTTCTGGATAGAGTGGATGAGTGCACACAGGTTTGCTTGTCTTATACATAAACTGCCATCTGTAGACATAAATTTTTCTATTTATGCTCTTAGAAAAAAAACTTAGTTTCCTTTATTTCCTGATCACAATGACGTGTAAATATCAATGTTTCAAATATAAGGAAACACTAGGAGAGGACCCAAACTCCCGTTGAAGTTGCCAGATTCAACAGATATCGTAATATTTCACAGAAAAGATGGTCAACTGCATATCGTATATTTTTGGATATTCTTCTGTCACATAAGGAGATATCAAGATAGGTAAAGTATTTTCAAACATGTATCTACGACAAAAACGCTATAATAGTAGAGTTAGGTTATAACTATGCATTGTGTGTTTTTTATATACCATCTAGCTCTATTCCTGGGACAAAAATTACTTCTTCTTCAATTGATAACTCGAAGTTAGTATGATATTTTCTTTCCTTCTAGGTTAGTAAGTAGACTACAAGTCATCATGAACATAATATTATGAAACCCCGTAAATGAGTTTTTTTTTCATAACTTAGAAATCAAAGTCTGATAATGAGATTGTCTATTGCCAACCAAACCGTTCTGCATAGACGTCTTCAGCGTCATAGAGACCTAATGATGTTAGCTCATGGACAGTGGCCATCCTGGCAGCGCGAAACCCCAGGGGGGTTCATAAGAAGATTTCCAGGGGTACTTAGATGGCTGATTTAATAAAATTCTTTGCAGTACCATTGCACATTGAGTTCCATGTTCCATGTGATAATACAGGGGGTTCGGGTAGATGGTCTTATAACTCAGGGGGTTCTTAACGATAAAAAGATTGAGAACCCCTGCCATAGACGATTAGCCGGGTTTTCAGTCAGTTTCTCCTTATGATCTACTGGAAATGTTGTTAATCCTTCACCCGAACCATAAAAATACCCTTAAAAACATGAGTATCTTCAACTAAAGCCTCCAGAAATAGTCGTCGTGAGAGAGCAAAGCGTTTCTAATTACGGGTCTAATTGTCACCACTACTAACTGATTTCCTTTACTTTTTTTCGTATTTGTTATTACTTCTTGTTATTTTGTTATTGTTGTTGTTGTTCCTCTTTTTTTCTTGTTTCTCTTTTTTACATTCTCATTTTCCTTCTTCTTTCCCTCCTTCTTCTCTTTCTCCTTCTTCCCTTTCTCCTCCTCTTTCTTCTCCTTTTCCTTCTCGTTTCCTCCTCCTCCTCCTCCTCCTCCTCCTCCTCCTCCTCCTCCTCCTCCTCCTAGTCCACCTCCTAGTCCTCCTCCTCCTTCTTGTCCACCTTTTCTTTTTCACATACAGTACAATACTTATTTTTCTTCTCCTCCCTCCCTCTTTCCCTCCCTCCCTCCCTCCCTGTCCCTTCCCCACCACCCACGTAACAGCAAGACCAACAAAAGCCTACCTGAGACGCTGAGTGTTAGAGAGAATAGTGTTACCTGTTATACCTGGCCTCGTAATGGTGTACGTGTGTGCGTGTGTGTGTTTTTTCCCACGGTCATTCTGCAGGTGCTGTAATAGCTTCATCTGAATGGGAGGTGTTGGGAGGGAAGGGCGGGTGTGGTGTTAGGGTGGGAGAGAAGAGGTGTTGGTGTGGCTAGGGAGGAAAAGGAGAAGATGAGAGTGAAGAAGGGAATGTAGAGTGCCCTATTGTGTATTTAAATGTGGAATGGTGAGTAATTGGTTGGATGGTGAATGTGCTGGTATACTGTGGTATTTCATTTTTTTTTAACTGCCCCTTCCTTCCCCCCACACACACACACACGAATCGTCTTACTACCCTCATTGTGTTGACTACGGAAAGACTTCTCGTATTCTTCACTCCCTCCCTCCCTTCACGTGTGTGTGTGTGTGTGTGTGTGTGTGTGTGTGTGTGTGTGTGTGTGTGTCCAAAAGGGAAAGAAAACATTGAAAGAAAGAAAAAAAATAACATATTGATGCCTTACAGAAACATTCCTCGGCCATGACATCAGTGAGGGTGGCATGTCAAGGGCCTCTGTTGTAGGGAGGTGAGCAGAACACGCCTGGCTGATCCCAAACACCCCGAATCCGGATTATCTAGAACGGCTGTACTACATTGTGCTGTTTTTAGGATCTGCTGGAAGTAAGTACGTGGAATTGTGTACGTGGGGTGGGTATGTGTGTATTGTATTTGTTATTGTTAGTTGTTGTTGAAGTTATTGTTGTTGTTTTTATTGTTGTTGTTGTTGTTGTTGTTGTTGTTGTTGAAGTTGTTATTGTTGTTATTTGTGGATGGTGGTAGTAGTGGTAATGGTTGTAGTGTTGGTGTTGATGGTGTGTTTTTTTTTTTTTTTTTTTTTTTTTTGTGTGTGTAAGAGGGGAAAAACTGGTCAAAGGCAAATATAATTAAAAAGAAAAGAGCCCACCTAGTTGCCAGTCCCCAAGCAGGTTCGAGAGAATTAGCCAAAAGGAAGGGATAGATATCATGAAATTCCCTCGTAAATTATGTTATTGTTTCTTTATTATGACCTCACACAAAAAAAATTAAAAATAAAAATAATAGAAAATGAATAACAGTAATCGCCACTCATTAGGCAGGCAAGTACTTAAAGGTAACACGATAGAAAGCTAAGGGAAAGTTACAGGATGGAAGTGAAATGTGTGCAAAGTTTGGGTGTAAGAAAGAGATGGCGTTAGATCCTCCTGAAAACCAACTTGTATGTTCATTTGGTCTTATTTTGTTGTTGTTATTGTTGTGGGAAAGAATTATCGTGTGTATTTGGAATTAATGATACGTGGCTGTGCTGAGTTGAGGTATGTGTGTGTGTGTGTGTGTGTGTGTGTGTGTGTGTGTTCTCTCTCTCTCTCTCTCTCTCTCTCTCTCTCTCGTCAGCTCTCCTTCCCTGACCCATCCATAGCATTCCACACGGCGCCTTCGGACAGTCCCTCGACCCTCTGGCCCCTTTTGACCTCCCACCCTTGCTCCCCCATGCCCCTCTGCCTCCCCCAGGGTCCACTTTATGGCCAAAATGCTGGGTATGTCGATGAGGGTCGGGGCGGGGCCGGGGCGGGGCGAGGGCGGGGCTGGGGCGGCAGTACATCAGTGGGTGGTGGAGTGCGGAGGGAAAATTTGGGCTGTCAAGGCTCTCGCTGGGTTTGTTGGGCGGCAGGGCGTCAGGGCGGCAGGGTGGCAGGGCGGCAGGTCAGGCGCAGATGCATAGAAGAGGGATTTTTTGTTGGTGTGCTGGTGGTGGTGGTGGTGGTGGTGGTACTGATGGTGCTGTTGGTGGTACTGGTGGTGGTGGTGGTGTTGTTAGTGGTATGGTTGTGGTGGTGGTGTTGGTGTTGGTGGTACTGGTGGTGGTGTTGTTAGTGGTGTGGTTGTGGTGGTGGTGTTGTTGGTGGTGGTGGTAGTGATGTGGTGGTGGTGGTGTAGTGGTGGTGATGGTGGTGGTGTAGTGGTGTTGGTGGTGGTAGGGGTGTGGTTGTGGTGGTGGTGTTGGTGGTACTGGTGGTGGTGTTGCTGGTGGTGGTGGGTGGTGGTGGTGTGGTGGTATAGTGGTGGTAATGGTGGTAGTGGTGTTGGTGTTGGCTGGTGGTGGTGGTAGTGAGTGGTGTGGTGTAGTGGTGGTGGTGGTATGGTGGTGGTGTGGTGGTAGTGGTGTGGTTGTAGTGTACCTGGTGGTGGTATGGTGGTAGTGGTGTGGTGGTGGTGGTGGGTGTGGTGTAGTGGTGGTGATGGTGGGTGTGGTGGTGTTGGTGGTACTGGTGGTGGTGGTAGTGGTGTAGTGGTGGTGATGGTGGTAGTGGTGTGTTGTGGTGTTGGTGGTGATGGTGGTAGTGGTGTAGTGGTGGTGATGGTGGTAGTGGTGTGGTTGTGGTGTTGGTGGTACTGGTGGTGGTGGTGGTGGTGTAGTGGTGGTGATGGTGGTAGTGGTGTAGTGGTGGTGATGGTGGTAGTGGTGTGGTTGTGGTGTTGGTAGTGGTAAGTGGACAGAATCTGAGGAGTTATTTTGTTTTACTTTATTTCATTTATTTATTCATTATTAATTTTTATTTCATTGTGTGTGTGTGTGTGTGTGTGTGTGTGTGTGTGTGTGTGTTTATATAAGAGGGGAAACTGGCCAAGGGCAACAAAAAAAAAAAAAAGGCCCACTTGATTGCCCGTTCCCTTAGAGATCAATAGAGTTAGCCATAAAAAGACGGGGACAAATGTCTTCAATGTGTGTGTGTGTGTGTGTGTGTGTGTGTGTGTGTGTGTGTGTGTGTGTGTGTGTGTGTATGTAGATGATGTGGAGGAGAGAGGTGAGGAAGAGTAGAAAGAATGTTCATACAGATGCATTTTTATTGCATTATGTTTAGATATTTGGGCATTAATTGCAATATAACTCATAAAACATTGATTTCTTCTTCTTCTTCTTCTTCTTTTTAAGGTCACACCGTTTCTCCTATAGTGTCTCTATGTCACGAGTAAGCTAACAGTATGGATTAATTGTTGGCCATTCTGAGATATCTTTCACAATCTATTCTGTTTTATGCCATTCCGCCTTGTAAATGCTTAAAAATACTCCATATATTGCTCTAATTACAGTTACGTAGGTGTTGTATGGAACAGTATTAAAGGAGGGACTAAAGTAAATATAGTTTTTTTCTGCCGCACCGTAAATGTTACATAGAAAATGAGCATTGAAAGGGTAAACTAAACTAAATACTTCCTTTCTCCTGTGTTGCCTCGTAAATATTCCATAGAAAGACAGTATTGAAGGGGAAACTAAAACTAATCAAGTGCAGGTGGAGGAGGAGGGAGGGACGGGAAGGAGGAGTTGATGGGAGGAGATGGAGAAAGAGACAAGGACTGGAAGAAAAAAAAAAGAGAATTTATGAAGGATGAACATAATAAAGGAGACATAAGGGAATATTCCAGACAACGGTTCCGTATTTAGAAACGCTTTGCTCTCTCGCCAGGACTATTTTCCAAGGCTACAAAAATAATAGTAGGGTTTTCAAGAGTGTTTCTCCAGTTAATAATATAAAGATCATGTCATTCTGCCTCTAGAAACGTAAAAAAGAATCTTAAAAACTTTTATAAACATAAATAAAGTTTTTGAGATAGTAGAAGTGAAGCACAGAAGTGTTTGAGAATACGAACCATGAGCTTGATAACCTATTCTGCTCACTATTTAGTAATCATATACAGCTTCAGAAACTTATTGGGAGGTGATTAGAACAGTAAGGACTGTGGCTATTAATCTTCTGACCTGCATAGACCCTTCCTAATGTCAATAAAATGGTCTAAATCGTGCACAAATATCGCGGTAAAAGTGTGGACAAATACTGAAGATGGTAGAAGAAGAAGAAGAAGAAGAAGAAAAGAGCAGAGAAAGAACAAGTAAAAGAAAAAAAAAAGAAGAAAAAAAAGAAAAAGAGAAAGAAGAAAAATGGAGAAAAAAAGAAGAAGGAAAAAAAGAGGAAGAAAAAGAAGAAAAGAGGAAGAAGAAGAAGAAGAAGGGAAAGAATGATAATAAGAACCTGTAGCACAAAGATCAAGACTCACAAGTGAAACATAAACAAACCCGGCAAGGAAGCGTGGTGCCAGTGCTAGTGCCATCCCAGACTGAGAGAAGGACTATTGAACCATTCATCAGGCACAGTCCACACACACACACACACACTTCTGGGGACTAGCTGAACCCAAACACACTGGCAGGTGACTGAGACTACTGGTGTTGGGTGTGAAAGAAAGGAAACGGGTGCTGAAGGTGTCTCATATGTGTGTGTCCTTACTTTGTGGTATGTGTGGTGTGTGTGTGGTGTGCATTTCTTCTTCTTCTTCTTCTTCTTCTTCTTCTTCTTCTTCTTCTTCTTCCTCTTCCTCTTCCTCTTTTTTCGTTTTCTTTTTTTTTCTTCTTCTTCTCTTTCTTTCTTATCCTATGTATTCTTCTCTTTCTTTCTTATCTTCTCTTTATTCTTTCTACTTTTTCCTTCTTCTTTAGTATCCTCTCATCTTTCTTCTTCTTTTCTTCTTTGGTAGCTGCGGTGGCGAGTGGACGTGTTGTGTGTGCGCTCCGTCTTTGGCTGTGGTTTTTATAGTTAGCGAGTGGTGCTTGTGCTTAGTGTCTGTGTGTGGTGCTTTTGAGTGTTAGTGAAGTGAAAGTGTGTACTGCAAGTGTTAGATTAGAGTGAAATAGTGGTTAGAATCAGTGTTTGTGAGATAAAAGTATTTTGGTAGAGCGAGGAGACTAGGCTTGTAACCATCAAGTTGACCTTGAAAGAGGATTAGTTGACCTCACTTAGGCCCCCCCCATCACTGCGGTTCCCCCACCAAGTATTTTTATTTGTTTGTGAGTTAACAGATTGTAAATTAGTATGGCAGTAGCTACTGAGGTATATCAGAGTGTGATTGAGTGCGTGAAAGAGAGTGTTGAGATGGGATTGGGAGAGTTTGTTGTGTGTGAGACGTGTGGGCATGACAGGAAGGTCGTTGACTTTTCTGAGTGTATGGTGTGTAGGCTCAAGAGCGAGAATTTAGTTCTTTCTCTTGAGCACCGAGAATTGCGAGAAGAAATCAGAAAGCTAAGTGAGGGGAAAAGTGCGAACGAAGTTCTCATCTTTGAGTTGAAGGAGGAGATTAAGAGGCTTGGGGAGGCACTGGAAAAAATTAGGCAGGAGATCAGTGTTAGGCCGAAGGTTGGACCATCTGAGGGCAACAGGGTGGCTTGGCCCTCTGTCGGGAAGTGGGAGCAGGCGAGCCAGACTGGGAAGATAGTAGTCAGGATGGGCAGAGATGGCAGGTTGCGAGGGGAAGGAAAGCGGAGGCAGTTAGGGAGGATAGGACTAAACCTGTTGAGTGTGAAAATAGGTTCGGTTTGTTGGAGGGGGAGAGGAGAGTGAGAGTGGAGTGAATGAAGTGGTTGTGGTGAGTGAAAGGAGAAAGAAGGGGGTAGAGGAGAGGAGGAGGATGGTTGTGCCTAGCACACCTCAGGTGTGTGTGGTGGGTGACTCTCAGGTTAGGTATTTAGATAGCACTTTCTGTGGGAAAGACAGGGATAGGAGGACGAACGTGTGTATGCCTGGTGCAGGTGTGAAGGCAGTGAGTGAGGAGGTGCAGAAGAGGGTTGGGGGGATGGAGAGGGAGGGTGTAGTAGTTTTGCACGTAGGTGGGAACGATGTCAGAGCAGGTGGGTCGGAGGAGTTAGTGGCAAGATTTCGGAAATGTTAGGCAAGATAAGGGAGAGTGGTAGGAGGTGTGTAGTGTCAGGAATCTTGCCTCGTGTGTATGTTAGCAGGGAATGGTTGTCTAGAGCCATTGGTGTGAATGATCGGGTAAAAGGGATGTGTAAGGATGTGGGTGTCAGCTTTGTGGATGTATGGGATAGGTTCTATGGGCGAAGGGATTTGTATGCTAGGGATGGTGTGCATCTGAGTAGGAAGGGTGTGGATGTGCTGAGTGGATGTCTGGAGGGGGAGTTGGGATGGAGTGTAGGGGGTGAGGTAGCAAATGCATTCCAGAAGAAAGATGCTAGACATAAATTAGATAGGATAAACAGAGATAGTGAAAAGATTAGGAAAGATTTCCAGGTGCAAATAGGAGAGAATAAGATTAGGATTCCAAATAAGGAGACAGCATCTAGGAAGGTAGCAGGACTTAAATGTTTTTATGTAAATGCCAGGAGTCTTAGGAACAAGAAGGACGAGTTATCTAGTTATATAGTTGAGGAGGACTTAGATGTTGTATGTGTCACAGAGGCATGGGTAAATGAGGAAAAGTTTAGGAAAATAGGAAAGAATATGAAGTAGATGGATACATTATGTATTTACACCAGAGAATTGGTAGGATAGGTGGAGGAGTAGTTATTTATGTAAAAAATCCTTCATTTCCAGTCAGGTTAATGGTATTAAGGTAGATAACAGAGTAGAGTCCTTATGGCTGGATGTTAGAGTAAACAAAAGTAAGGTTATTAGAGTAGGAGCTTTTATAGACCACCTAACCAGTCAGCAGATGTAGACAACCTTATGGTAGATGAGATAAATAGGGGTGTACTAGTCAGACAATTATCTTAGGGATTTTAATCTTAAGTCAGTAAACTGGGAGAGGATGGTAGGAGATGCTAGTGAAAATAAGTTTATGGAAAGTTTTCAGGATAACTATTTAGTGCAGATGGTAGATAAACCTACTAGGGGGAGGAAGGTTTTAGACATAGTACTAACAAATATTGAGCATTGTTTAAAGGAAGTTGAGGTAGGAGAGACTTTAGCAAACAGTGACCATCATATAATTAGATTTATCATTAATTCCAGTAGGGATAATATAGTGAATAAGACTAGAGTCCCAAACTATCAGAAAGGCAATTATGGTAGGTTACGTCAGTTATTAGGAGAGGTAAACTGGGAAGATAGTTTTGGAAATAAAACTGCACAGGAGATGTGGGATATTTTTAAGGTTGTAGTAAAGGGTATAGTGATGCAGTGTATCCCTTACAAAGATATAAGGCAGAGAAACAGGAAGCCATTATGGTGGACTCATGAGATAGGTAGCCAGATCAGAGAGAAGAAGAGGGCATACAGAGAGTTGCAGAAAAGTGGGAAGATGTAGATTTGATTAGGTACAGACAGGTCAGAGATGATTTGAGTAAGGTTATAAAAAAGTAAAAGGCAGGCAGAGATAAAACTAGCTAGAGCTGGGAGTAAAGATCCCAAAAATTATATAGTTATTACAAGGTCAGTGATAAAAGAAATAAGGATAGGATTGGACCACTCAGAAAAGATGGTGTAGTAGTGGATCAAAATGAAGACATAGTAGAATTATTGAATGAACAATTTTCTTCAGTATTTACTAGGAAAGAATAGGAAATCCTGTTACAAACAGTGCGACGAGTAGTTTAAGAGCTTTAGAAAATATTGATATAAAACCGGGAATTATTAGGAAATTTATTCTTGAACTAGACGATAGGAAAGCTAGTGGTCCTGATGAGCTACATGCCAGAGTACTTAGGGAGGGTGTAGACAGTATTTCTGAAGCACTTAAGTTAATCTTTGAAAGATCACTTAGGTTTGCTGAGATACCTCAGGACTGGAAGTTAGCTAATGTTACTCCAATATTTAAAAAGGTAGGAAGGATGATGCGAATAATTATAGACCGATCAGTTTAACTAGTATAGTATGTAAGATACTAGAGAAAATCATTAAGGGTAGTATTTGGGAGCATTTAAATGAGAATAGATTAATTAGAGATACCCAACATGGCTTTAGATCAGGGAGGTCCTGTCTTACAAATTTGCTCGATATCTTAGAATATATTACCAAGGAGTTAGATGATGGAAATAGCATAGATGTTATATATCTAGATTTTAGCAAGGCGTTTGATAAGGTACCGCATAGGAGGCTAGTGTACAAATTGAGACTACATGGGATAGGGGTAGGTTAGTTGATTGGATTAGTGAATGGCTTTCTGATAGGAAACAGAGAGTAGTATTAAATGGGGCAATGTCTGAGTGGAAGGAAGTGGTTAGTGGGGTACCCCAAGGATCAGTGCTAGGACCTCTTCTTTTCTTGGTGTACATTAACGATTTAGATATAGGAATTAGTAGCAAAGTATCAAAGTTTGCAGATGATACTAAGATAGCATGTGCAGTACAGGGTGAAAAGGACAATTACAGAATACAACGAGACCTGGACAGGCTGATAGCATGGGCAGACAGGTGGCAGATGGAGTTTAATTCTAAAAGTGTCAGGTTATGCATTTAGGTAAAGACAACACAAACTTTAACTATGAGATGGAGGGATGTTGGCTAGAGGCAGTAGAGGAAGGAAAGGATTTAGGAGTAGTGATAGACAGGACTATGAAATTTTCAAAGCAATGTTTAGAAGCAAGAAATAGGGCAAATAGGATCCTGGGTTTTATAAATAGAAATGTTAGTTATAAAAGTAAGGAAGTGGTGCGTAGCTTATATAATTCCTATGTTAGGCCCCATTTAGAGTATTGCATACAGGCCTGGTCACCCCACTATAGGCAGGATATCAACATGTTAGAAGCAGTTCAGAGAAGAGCAACTAGGATGATACCAGCATTAAAGCGCCTGGAGTATAGAGATAGATTAAAGGAATTAAACATGTTTTCATTTGAGAGGAGATGTATAAGAGGGATATGATAGAGTTATTTAAAATGTTCTCAGATACAAACTACATAGATGTGAGATCTTTCTTTACCTTAGAGGAGGAAATAGGACTAGAAATCATGGCAGGAAGATTAGAAAGCAAGGCTGCAGGTTAGATATAAGAAAATATTTCTTTAGTCATAGGGTGGTAGACTTCTGGAATGCATTGCCAGAGACGGTTGTAAATAGCACTAGTTTGACAATGTTTAAAAACAGATTAGATAAGCACTTAAATTTATTAGATTTATAATTATGTATAGCACTGCATGATAGTTTTATAAGAAATTTACTATAGTTAAACAAGACATGATCCCCATGTATGGGGACCACAAATTGTAGAGGATTTCACTGCAGGACTTAGCCCTGTTAATGGGCCAAATATTTAGAATTAGTATATAATGTATTGTGTACTTGTAAGTGTATCTTTAAGTACTGATGACGAGGTCGCTGTGCGACTGATACAGGATAACCTAGATGGGCCCTGGTGGCCCTTTGTTATCCTATTATTTATGTTATGTTATGTTATGTTCTTTTTGTGACCTCTTCTACTCTATATCACTTCATAGGTCTTGGTTCCCTGTTTTGTGGTGTGTGCATGTCATTTTCTTCTTCCTTTTTTCTTATTATTAGCTATTATTATTATTACTATTATTATTTTTATTTTCTTCTTTCTTCTTCTTTTTGTGACCTCTTCTGCTGTATATCAATTTCTAGGTCCTGTTTCCCCTCTAGCGTTCAGGTCTTGGTTCCTCCGCAGTCTGCAGAAGGAGAGAGTAGAGAGCACAAGGCAGGGAACTCAACAATTTTCAATGTTTTCTCACGCCTGCTCCAGAAACTCTTTGGCCACACCTGTTATCGTCTTTCTATCTCTCTCTTCATCTCTCCTTTCTAGTGTCCTGCATTTGGTATAGGAAAGGCATTGGTAGGAGTGTTGGCAGGCAGTAATGGGGTGGGATTAATTATGTGGTTATTGCCAACACACCAGATAGTGTTGTTGGTGATCATATGTGTGTAAACTCTGGAACTCCCTGCCTGATTCTGTGTTTCCATCTTCCTACGACTTGTCTTCTTTTTAGAGGGAGGTTTTGAGACATTTGTCCAGGACTTATGGCTAACTCTTGGATCTTTAAGGGGACTGGCAATCAAGTGGACTTTTTTTTTTTTTTTTTTTTTTTTTTTTTTTTGCCAGCTTCCCCTCTTGCATGAAAAACAAGAAGATATATATCCCTTTCTTTTTGGCTAACCCACTCAGACCTGCAAGGGAACTAACAAATGCATGGGCCTTTTTTACCATTTTTGCTGCCCTTGGCCAGTTTTATCTTCTTAGATAGATATAAGAAGAGATAGGTAGTGACAGGGAGGTTGGCAAGGTGAAGGGGTGACATTCAAGACTACTACAGTCACTTCCCAGTCTCTGCCTCCAGCCTTGTACTGTCTCCATTCTTATTTACTTGTGTTAAAAGAAAGAGAGACAGGTAGTGACAGGAAGGTTGGCAAGGTGAACGGGTGACATTCAAGATTACTACAGCCGCTGCTCAGTCTACACCGGCCAGCCTTGTACTGTCACCTTTCTTATATACTTGTTTTAAAAGAAAAAGAGACAGGTAGTGACGGGAAGGTTGGCAAGGTGAGGGGGTGACATTTAAGATTACTACAGCCGCTGCCAAGTCTATGCCGGCTAGCCTTGTACTCTCTCCCTTCTTATTTACCTGTGTCCTTGATACATTTGGTGTTTTGATTAATCAGATAATTGTTTTTCTTGGCCAAAATGTATTCTTAATCATTAATCTTGTTTCTTTTCTCTTAGATTGGAAATTTTTAGAAACTTCTTTTTGGAGATATTGATGATATATATTGCATCATTTTTGAGTTTTGAATACAATTGCTGTAATGTCATTTGTATTTGGAGCTTTTCCTTTATTTTTTCTGTAATCATATTTGTATAACATATGCACACCACAGCAGTCTTGAGTTGTGAGTTCATTGATATCACTTATCACCTTCTAACACGACTCGTGTTTTCAGAACAAAATGCCGCTAGAAAAGAATCTCATTGAAGAAGGCAGTGTGGTGATGGTGCAGAAAGGGGCGTACCTCAAAACCTGCCGAGTGTTTTCTGGACGGTTAGTGTTGCATTTGATTTCATCCTGATTATTGTAAGAGAACCATTTCTATGTCAAGAATCATGTGCTTCCATTTTGTCCACCTGTGCAAGGATATGATGCAAGTGGTATAGGCAGTATGGGAGATGATGTAAATCTGTATACAGTAGCTATGTGAAGTACAAAATGAGGCATCTTAAAACATGGATTTAAAAGAAAGTCTTTGATCCTCTCTCTATCATTGTTTAGCATAAATGTTTAG